>NW_005871058.1:15837741-15954355 GCF_000147115.1 Myotis lucifugus | reverse complement strand
TAGGAATAAAAATTTCTTAAAATAGTAAATGTACCTACAAAACCCACATACTTAATGAGGAAATATTAGATACTTCTAAATATTAGGTGATGGAATAACACAAGCATATCCACCATCACCTCTTCAATATATATTGGAGGCTCTCGAGAGTACTAAATAGCAAGAAACAAAAATAGGATTATATAAATATGGAAAAGAAATAACAAGACTTTTGTTATTAGTAGATAATATGATTATAAGTGGAAAATTAAAAAAATACAGATAAATTTTTATAATTAAAGGTGAAGTTTGTAAGGTTGTTGGATAAAATGTCAACATACAAAATCAGTTGTATCTAAATTCTAATAAAAAATAGAGAAACAATATTTAATAGGTACTGTAAGACATCTGGTATAACAAAATATTTTTAAGATATGTGCACAGAACAATAAATCTATTATTGAGAAAGCAATTTTAAAGCTGTAAATAAGTACAATATAATGGATTGGAAACTATAAGGATGAAATTTCAACAAAAATCCCAGTTGGTTTTTGCATGAAGTTAACAAGATAATTTAAATTGTACATGGAAATGTGAAAGTTCCGGAAGAGCTAAAATACTAACTACTTAAGAATAAGAATAAAATAGAAGGACTTACTTTGCTAGATATCAAGACTTATTATAAAGCTACAGTAATTAAGACTGTTGGCACAAGGATAGACAAAGATCATTGGTGTAGAATATACAGCTCTGAAGTGGACACATACATAAATATTTAAATTATTACAAAGATAGCACTGCAGAACAGTAAGAAAAGGGCAGTCTTTCAACAGTGCTGGAACAATTAAAAATCTACATGGAAAAAATAAGGTGATTCGTATCTTATACCATGCACCAAAGTCTACTTCAGATAGATGTAGTTTTAAATGTGAAAGAAAAACAACAGCAAGGCTTCTAGAAAATAATATAGGAAGCTGTGCTTATGACACAGAGGTACGGTATATTCTTCTAACTCTAAGGAAGAATACTGACACATTTTACTAAATTAAAATTAAGAGTTTCTGTTCACCAGAAAACATAATAAAGAGAATGAAGGCACACGACACAGAGTGAAAGAAAATTGTTGCAACATATTTAACTAATGTAAGGCATCTATCCAGAATATGTAATGAAATACTATAAATAAAACAAAATAATATCAAGTAATTCAATAGAAAAATTGAATGCTAAAAAATAAAAATAAAAAGAAGATCGTCCCAGTCCAATGAGGAGGCCCAGAATCTCCCAGAGTCATGAGGGACATTGCTATTTTTTTTATTGTTTTTAGTCCCTCACTCTAAGGCTTAGCTTTATGTCTTGACAACCTGGCTTTGACCTCCTTATTGGTTTTAACCTTCCTCTCACAGCTTCCTCGCGAGAATGCTGAGGTCCAGCTGAATTGTATCCTTGCCCTTTTTCCTATGTCCCTGTGAGAGAATGATGGCTCTCCAAAGATGCCCACATTTGAATCTCCAGAACCTGTGAACATGTTACCTTACATGGCAAAAGGCACGTTGCAGTTAAAATGAAATTAAGCAGATCAAAATGGTGAGATTATCCTGGATGACCACAAGGAGGGCCATAGGCAGTCAAAGGAGAGGTGGTGACAGAAGCAGAGGTCAGAAGGTGCCATGGCTGGAAAGGGTACAAGTCAAGGAATGAGGCAGTCTCTGGAAGCTGAAAAGCCAAGGAAATGGATTTTTTTTCTAGTGCCTGCAGAAAGAACCAGTCCTCTAACATGAGTTTAGTCCTATAAAACCCATTTTTTTGGACTTTGACCTTAAGAATTGAAAAAAAAAAGATATGTGTAGTTTTAAGCTACCTAATTTGTGGTAATTTATCATAGCAGCAATAGAATCTAATACAATGCCTTTCTTCTCCCCCCTCACTCATGACCTTTCCTATTTCCTAGGGAAACACTTCGCTATGCCAACTCTTTTATTTATTTATTTTTATATTTTAAATATATTTTTTTATTGATTTCAGAGAGGAAATGAGAGGGAGAGAGAGATAGAAACATCAATGATGAGAGAGAATTATTGATCGGCTGCCTTCTGCACATCCCTCACTGGGGATTGAGCCCGCAACCCAGGCATGTGCCTAACCCTCTGACTGGGAATGTAACTGTGACCTCCTTGTTCATAGGTCCATGCTCAACCACTGAGCCACACCATTCTGGCACCTAAGTCAGCTCTTTTAAATACTATCTGCTGTTAAAAGCATTGCTCAGATGTTCTCTTCTCCCTGAAACCTCATCTTCTCCCTGAAACCTCTGACAGAGCGGAGCAGGGAGGGAGGCTGGGTGAAAAAGGTGGTAAAAAAAGCCTCATAGACAGACAACAGTGTGGTGATTAGCAGAGGGAAAGAGAGGTGGGGGGAGGTAGGAGAGGGTGAAGGGGGATGAACAGTGATAAGAGGAGACTAGACTTTGGATGGTGAGCTCACAGTGCAATGTGCAGATGATGCATTATAGAATTGTACAGTTGAAACCTGTATAATTTTATTGACCATTGTTACCCCCAATAAATTCAATAAAAAGTAAAGAAGAGAAAATAAGTAATTCTTAATTCTCTAGAGTGCTAGGGCACCTAGCAGCACTGATAGTTCACTAATCACATATTAGTTCAAGTTATTTGAGGCCAACGTGCTATACCTTTTTTGCTGTTCCACAGTTTACTGTTTCAGAGATTTTCCACATATAAGACATGCATGTTTCTTGAAGGACTAACAGAATATTACCATAATGCATAATAAAATATTTCCAGTAATAGTTGATATTTTATGCAAAAGTATAAAATTAAATTGTAACATACGTTCGCAATCTCATATGATCCTGTTAATATCTGTTCCATGTAGTGATTTAGATCTCTGAATCTTTTATGATCTGAATCTGTAAAAGGTAAATGCCACCAATGAGGGAACCTGTTTTAAAAGAAAAAAAATTGTACATTCATTAGTTCGAAAATTGGCCTCTTCATTTTAGGATTGTTTGTGAAACTAGAGCTACATCAGATGGGATTATGGCCAATGAAAATATTTTTCTGTAAATCACATGATTGACACTGAGAGTTTCATTAACATGGCTGTGGTCACTTGTGGTATTTTAATTGTCACTAATATTAATACTAATTTAATTTAGCATACTAAACTAATATATCTGTTCCTTCTGACTGTATTTATGGCAGACCACACATTTTGTCCCTTAAACACATGTGGGGGCTTAATAAATGTTTTCTAAAGCTAATGATTCATAATTTTTCAAGAAGGTCAGATTGCAATGTTTCTTCTGGGTTCACTGGAGACACTGCTACAGGAACTAAATTAAACTCTTAGCAAGTGACGTATGCTTCCTTCTGGTCTGAGCCTTTTGGAACAAAGTATCACTTTCCCCAGGAGTCTGACTTGCAGAATTTCCTCCCTACTGTCTGATGATTTACCTCCATGGGTTAGATAGGATCAAGCCCAACTATTGGATGGGATGACCTGTTAATAGTTAGCGTTTGGCAATGAATTTTGAGGATTAAATATAATCATTTTAGGAACTATCTAGCAGCTTCCTCCAATTGCAGTCTTGCTCTGCCTCCTTCTTAATTCTACTTTGATATGACCTTTTCCTGGGGAAAGGAGACTGGAGGATAGTGAAGCACTGTCAGCAAACACACAGAAGTATGTGACAACTTCAGGCCACCCCATCCACTGCCTCTTGTTGGAAATGTCAGGGAAGCCCAAAACAACATGTTTGTGTATTTAAGTAATTTTCCTATTTCTTAAAGGTCACTTGCAGTTTGAAAGCTTAAAGTATTAAACATGTTTGTCCTGATTTGTTATGAAAAATAGTGCCATACACAAGTAACCAAGATATAGATATGCATTTGATAGACATATTGGGTTGGTTTTAAATAATAATTTGTATATCTGAGGACAAATTTTCCTTATTGCTAGAATAAAATGGAGTTCAACATCAATTCTATGCCTTTGTTGATGTTTTGATAGATATATGTACTAAAAAAAATCTGTGTACAAAGTACATGAGAATTGAGGAATTCAGCTATAGTAATATTCACTTGAGATACTTTTCAGTTATATGCTAAATATAACATATAATTCAGTTCTTAAAATTATTTTTTATGATCTTTTATCTGACAGTGACCTAATTTCCTCCCTTAATTTTGTTCAGACCAAAGATCAGAGAACTCTTCACTTGCAAACAGATTGGATACCTGGTTATTAGGATAATTTATTTTCTCACTACCAACACCAGTATTTTGATTTGCTCTGTATTTGACCCCAGAGAGTTATTTTACTGCCCAGGATAATGTACCCAAATAAGATTTTGGATGATTGGTGAAGGTAGAAGAGGGAGTGGGAATCAGCCCTTCTCCAGCAGAGTAATTTTAAAGAAGACCGTTCACTTTTGAGAAAGATTTCCAAGCCCTTGTACTCTTAGAAGGAGCCCAGAGGTACACATAGCCCAATGTGAAGATCCCCATTGCATGCTGTGAGCGATTTGAATTTTATTCCTCACAATTCTAAATTTCTCATTATACTTTCCAGATCAGGTTTACTTCATTCTCATGCGGTTTCTCTGAGTGAATTTAGAAGTCAGAGGACATCTTGCCCTCATCCTTAATTTACATGCATTGCTGTAACCCTTAGCTCCTTTGGGACTGTTAGCATACAGATATAGTTCAGGGCACATAGGACTAAATCTCCCTCCCCTCCACACAGTGCTTGAATAGTTTCAACATCAATTTAAGTACCATTGTCAGGCAGTAGTTGTTGAGCAAAGCCAAATCCTAACTAAAGCTGAAAATTGAGAAGAGGTTCATATAAAGAGATTATTACCACTTTTAAGGTTTTACAAGTTATGCTAATATGTATTGGAAAGATACGAAAGTAGGACAGAGAAGTTTTTGAGACCAAAAAGGAAAGCTCTTCAACATGAATTAACTTATCATTTCTTAGTAGGGTATGATGGCAGCTACTGATGTTGAATTTAATATGTGCAGCCAATCAGAAATTTTGCCAGCATCTCTTCTTTCTCAGTTATTTTATTAGATTATTTTTTGGGAAGGGGGAATAATTCTTAAAGCTGATGTTACTTTGAAAAGTTTCCACAGCCACATTCCTTTCCTCCCAGTCTCTTGAATGTGCTCTAACTCTAATTTTGTTGACTTCCTGATATTTAAAGCATCTGTATTTCAAAATTTCTGTGACATCTACAAGTATGTGAACTGCCGGAAGCCGATCCATCCTTGCTGCGTGACACAGTCGCTGCAAGGAAGAAACATCTGCACAGCATATGTTTCAAAGGACCTGGAGTATATGGCATATGTTCTTAATACGTTTGCTCCCCTTCTTAGCACTATGTGTTTTAACCAAGGTCACCTCTCCGAGAAAGGTTGTTTCCCCAGGTGGGGATTTTTCCCTGGAGTTAGGGATTAACAGGATTAAGGAAGGGAATAAATCAGTAAAACCCTTTAACTAAGTGCCAGGTAGGTAGTTAATCACCTTAACTACGAACAATAATGCTTAAGATACATAATCTTTACTTAGGATAATTTCCTTCAGTTACTTCCTTGTAGCCACAGAACAATAGAGTAGTGACCTTAGAATGGAGATTTGGAATAGAATGGATAGGATTAAAATCAAATGGTATAAATACAGATGTAACAGGACAATAAATAGAGAACCTGGCTGGAGAACCTGGCTAGAACCTGGCTAGAACCTGGCTAGACTGCTGATCAACTGAATGCTGTCTCGGTGTCATTCCTTCTTCACTGGCTCTGTCCACACCTTTGGGAACCCCTGGACCTGCTGGGGCTGGACCCCAACAGTGAACTACTCAGTTGTCAATAGTGCACACTATCTGTCCATCCACTGGTATCTCTGCTTACCTTTATATTTTGAAAATGGATTCAACCTTGAAAGCCTACTAAAAATACATATGCACAAAGTATGTCAGGGCAGGTAAGACCATTCACGTTGTTAAAGGACCATTTAGTTAAAAATTTGAGTCTAGATGAAATTGCATTTGGTTTACCTAAGTGCCAATATCATACTTTCTGGAAGTTCACCTTTTAAAAGTCAAGATACACTTTTGTTGTACACTGAAGTCTATGACCTAAGTTTGGCTAGTTATGTTAAATTTTAGAAAGTTTTTTGGGACAGAAATTATTTTCATTATATTTTTAGTTGGCTTACATTTAATGTTTTTTCCAATAAAACATGAATTGAAGCAATAGTTTTCACAGTTGCATCAAAATGAACATCGCAACAAATTAAATTTAGATAGTGCAAATCGAAGCCAACAATGATAACAAAGTGAGTTGATTTTAATAAATTCTATGATATTAAAATTTACTATATTAAATTTTCTATGAAAGATTTTACTATATTAAAATTTTAATTTCTTCTGGAACAGCAAGTAAATATATCAGAGCTATATATTGCAGTTACTTATTGTAAGAGTAGACCAATTTAGTTCTAAATTTTTAATTTTAATTTTAGAGAAAAACCCCAGAAGATAAAATTAAAAAAAAAAACAATTTTCTTAATAACTGATAAAAAAGGTAATTAGTTCTCAATTTTTCTGTCTACAAAATCAATGGCTGGAAGCAGACAGAAAATTGAAAACCTTGTTCTGTTTTATGAGACATACTTTTTTGACTGAGAGCAATACAGACTTTGCTCCTGTATTGCTTACAAATAGGAACTCCCATAACCATCATTTTCCCGTATTTTCAAGGACAAGTACTGAAGGCACACACTGTGGAGGACAGTGCCTTACTCTGGGAGAGTCAGTGATGCAAACTGCTTCTGAAGTTGGCTGTGAAGTTTTGAAAACTGTTCAAACGATTTTTCTGTCAGGCTTGTTTCGTTGTTATTGTGTGTCACCTGGATTAGATACAGCTGCAAAAAATAGACAAAAATCAAAAGACAGCAATATCAACCTGTGATACCTTCTAAATCTGACTGCATGCCACTAAACAAAGCAGGAATCTTTGTGCATAAAAAATCATCACAAAAGTTGAGAGATGCAATTTGTAATGGCAAAATTACATATAAACACAGTGTATAATAATCATCTAATGTGCTGGGAACAGACACCCAATTTCTGCTCTTCTTGCAGACACTTCAATCAGCTCTTGTTTCATATTCTACCATGGGCAGGATCTGTTTTCTTTGATGGTTCTCTTCTAATAGCTCTGGTTGTTATGATTTGTCCTTAGAACATCCTCTTTGGTGGCACTTCTGCTCAAAATGAAATTGATTTTGCATTTGCATAGTAAAAGCAAACATCATGGTTTAAGGAAGGATGTGTAGCATAGTGAAGGGGAGTCTGAGGTGAAGGCAAATGATATTTAAGTCAAGATGACAGACTTGAGACTTACAGGACTAGTCCTGTTGCTGAACCTTAAAATTGCCGCTCTTTGAATTGACCTGGTTGCACTCGGCAAACAGGATTCCCGGGGAAAGTTCTGTGAAGTACACTTGGCAGGGCTTATGGCTGTCATTTGTGCCAGCGTGTGGATCAAGTTATTCAACTTAACAGGGAAACACTCCAGACTTTCCTTTATTTTCCTAGAGAAATAAAAAACAAAAGATAATGGGTTACAGTCCCTTGAATGGACTCATTTCACTTATGATTTGTTTCCTTGTGTTTGTTAGATGTGGAGGAAAAAGTCAAGAACCAACAATTTGTATTTGGAGCCCAGCTATTAAACCTTTTGTTTTTGTAAACTTCAAGTTCACATTTCGAGTTGTTAGCAGATATAAAATAAACTCTCATAGTGAAATATAAAACTGTGATTATAAACTTGTATTTTGACTTATTTTATATTTTTTTCTATTTTAAAGATGATAATTTAAAATTTAATTTTACTTTAGAATTATTCAAAATATTTACATAGCTCCAGAAGTTAAATCTACAAAAAATATATATTTCAAGAAGCCAGCATCTATCCTGCACTCTCTATGTTTTTCCTTCCTTCCCCTTATATTTAAAAAAGTTTAAAAATTACAGTTTAACTTGTATCATTTTAATTTTGTATGTATTTGTGAATTTTTTCAACCATTTTACAAAAAGTTGCATACTATTATACTATACCTAATATACAAGTATTTTATATGAAATGTTTTTCATTCTCTGGTCTTTTTGGTTTGTTTTGGAATGTTTCTTCTTCTTTTTTTTAAATATATTTCTTTATTGATTTCAGAGAGGAAGGGAGAAGGAGAGAGAGATAGAAACATCAATGATGAGAGAGAATCATTGACCGGCTGCCTCCTGCACACCCCCTACTGGGGATGGAGCCCGCAACCCAGGCATGTGCCCTTGGCCAGAATCGAACCTGGGACCCATCGATCCGCAGGCTGACGCTCTATCCACTGAGCCAAGTCGGCTAGGGCTGTTTCTGCTTCTTACAGAAATTGCGTTGATGTTATAATTTCCGAAACTTTGCAACTTTGCAACTGCATTCTAATGGTATAACAAATATCTTTATGTAATATCCTTTATCTCCTTTGTACCCCTCTCCAGTATCTAATTTACAGTGTTGTCCTGATTATCCCAGGTAATACTATAAAACAAACAGTATGATCATTCTACTTTTCTTTTTTTTTTCTTATTCTACATTTCATATGTGCTTCCTATTCCACTTTCATTTTTTTAGTGCTATTGTATTTACAACATACAGTAGTATTTCTACTATACATATTATGCAGTCTCTCTTCTAAATAGCATTAAATCTTAAACTCTCTACCAGTCCGTATGTCCATATCTCTCAGTCATCTTGACTATCTGAAGCTAATTCTCATAAATCCTTCAGGAATGCCCAAGGTTACAAGTTTCTGAGTTTTGGGTGTTAATAATCATTTGTCTCTGGGCCTTTATACTTGAAAATCAATTCGGCTAAATACAACATTTTTGGCTTACACTTTATTGTTTTGAGTGTCATCAAAATATTATTCTATTTTCTTCTGGAATAAAGAATTGCTATCCAAAACTCTGATGACATGCTGAGCTTTTTTCCCTTATAAAGAACTCCCTCTTTTTGCCTAGAGGCTTAAAAAGGTTTCTTTTTCTTTGAAGTCCAGTAGTTTTTCTAAGATATGTTTTAGTTTGGTTATTATAGGTAATTTTTCTGAATATGCACTGTGTCTCTCAATTGTAATTTTGTCTTTTGATTTTTCAGAAGATTTCTTAAATTTTAAAATTTTATTTTAACTAATATTTGATACTATGAGTAAAATTTTAACTCATTAATTCTAACAATATATCTTTTTATTCTTTTGAAATTTAAATGAACTCAGTCATGTAATCTGCAAGTAATGAAGGAAGTTTTTTGTCACCCTTTGTACTGCTAAAACATCTAGTTCAATGGTAAATAGAAGTGGTGGCAGCAAAGTTTGTTCCTGATTATGAAGGAAACATTTTCAATGTTGTACCATTAAATATAATGTTTTTTGTAAATTTTTAGTTGTAGGTTATGGACATTCCTTTCTATTTCTAGAGAGCTTTTCAAAATGAGTGATTCTAAATTTTATTAATTGCATTTTTCTGAATCTATTGAAATGATCATATAATGTTTTTCCTTTAATTTTCTATTTTCACTACTGAGTCTTGAATGTTTACCTTATAGCCACTTATTTCACTGAACTCTTGTTATCCCGTTTTTTTGTTTGTTAATTCTTTGGAATTGCTATATTTGTTGTGTTATTCAAATGGAAAATAACAATATAACAAAGCCTAAATATAGAACTTTACTACCAATATAGAAGGCATTATTTTTTTCCTGACATTAATGGGAATGCCTACAATTTTTCACTTTTAAAAGTATGATGTCTATCTAAGTTTCTTTATATTCTATATTTGTTAAGATTTTCTAAGAGAAATGGATGTTACCTGTAGTCAAGCACTACTTTTCTGGGTAGGCTTCTATCAAAGTTGCAATACCTGTTTTACAACTAATCTGCCATGTCCTCAATGTTAGCAGTGTAGTTCACTAATGTTTAATAATTGTCCCCTCACTTTTATAAAACTTCAAGCCCATTTATCTTGTTCTAGTATTAGACTTTTTGAGTAAATTCCAAATTTTTCCATTATCATCAATCGAGGTCAAAATTTGCTAAGGAAGTTAAAATATGACTCTAATCATTATTCATTTCCACAGTGTTCATTGTTTCTAAAAGTGTTCTTTGAATTTATGGAAATATAGTACAGTATATAACATTTGTTTTTTTCTTTATTGGCAAAGACATGAAGATAATAAAGTAGAAGTATACTATTAATCATGACTTATGGAGACTCTACCTTTCATTCATTCATTCATTCATTCAACAAATACTTACTGAACATATATATATTTTATGTGTTAGGGTGAAAAGCTCTCAGGTGATAGCATATGCTCCTTTCTTATGAAGATAGGCCTATGAACCAGAAATCTTAAGTTCTGGTGTATTCACCCTCGCAAAATCTCAACTATGTTCATGCCGTATTCACACACTGCCCAACAGTTAAGACATAGGAAGAATGGAGGTGAAGGATAAACCATTATGATAAGCCTATAGAGTTTTAGAACAGACTCTCACCTAAATCCATCTCCCATCTCTCAGGTGGCAGATTAATAGGTCAAATCAAACAGTTCTATTACACATGACTCAAGTTGGTACCAGTGCCCTGAGAGCAGTAGGTTTCAGGCCTCTGTGAGGTGACAGCTTTTTGGTTTATTTTGTTTAACTGCAGCATCAACAGGATTATGCTTTGGATTATCCATGTATTGCAGATCCAAAGCAGCAGCTGGAGGGATCCAATTCTTAAATTCCTAGGGGAAAGCTCTAGGCAGTCTTGAGAAATGCTTCTAACTCCCTGCTAGGCACTGTGTTCTGGGCTGGGGCATAGATGTGAAGAAAAGAATTCAGATTTCTGCCCCGAGGGAGTGTGTATCCTTTGGCAGGGCTGCACACAATGCCTTATGTTAATCTTTCATTCTTAGAGGAAAGTGTAATTATTTTAATAATAGATAAGAAAGACCAAGAGAGATGAAATGCATACCAAAGGTGACATCATCCAGGAAGTAGTAACCAAAAATTCCAACTCATGTTTATCTGATTCATAACATATGCACCTTTTTATATGATATAAATATCTTAAATTTACCATTAGAAGCACCTGCTAGTAGCAGGTTTCCTTAGTTATGTGAGTGTCAATGGGTAATGGATTTGATCAGTCTCAGTGTAGTTCAATAATTATCCCTCAATTCAGAAAACTGAGTTGAATCCTGCAGCTTTGATGTCTAGTTCAGCATCTAGGCAGACTTCATTTTTTGTAGATGAAATATTATAATATTTTTGAACTCACATTTCTGTTAATACGTGACTAGAAATGCCAAAAGTTTTTCACTGCTTCCTGAATCAGTCAGAATAACCATTGAGAAAAAATGCCCTTAATGGCTGTTGAACGGCGATTGAGTGAAGGTTCTCAGGCAGTTTGATGGAATGCCTGTTTTACTGGTCAGTCTCTGTAATAGTTTCAGGGGAATATTGCTCAAAAGATTTTTTTGTGAAGAAATTTGCATAAGAATATTCCTCTGTTACCATATTGCTTTCATATATAAATGGAAGTGACTCGCTCCCCATGAGCACATTTTTTTCATATAATTCTCAAACTTCATTTTCATTGCAGGGATTTGTCATGTGTGATAAACACATTACTTTTTTTTTCTTTTTGGGGCATTACTGACTGAGTATCTGGCTCTGACAATGAATTAAAAAGCTGCATCACAATTTCTTTTATTTAATGAAGAAAATTCACAGTTTAATGTTGTATTTATAATCTATAAAATGTTAGAACAGTACTTTCTCCCGCTTAAGCCTAAAAGTATGCAGTCAAGATAATTCCTATTTGCCTGGCTTGTGTGGGTCAGTGGTTGAGCATTGACCAGGAGGTCACAGTTAGATTCCCAGTCAGGGCACATGCCTGGGTAGGGTGTGCAGGAGGTAGCTGATCCATGATTCTCTCCCATCATTGATGTTTCTCTCTCTCTCTCTCTCTCTCTCTCTCTCTCTCTCTCTCTCTTCTGCTTTGAAATCAATATATATATATATATATATACATATATATATATATATATTTTAAAGGTAATTCCTATTTTGTTACAAATTTATTGTGGGGGTCAGAAGGAGCCACCTGAAGATGTGCCCCAGTGTTACACAGATGATTGTGAATTGAAGACAACTAAGACTCTGTGGGCTCAGGAGTAACTTCTGCTCCCCTCTTAAGTAGAATAATTTAAATTAGGAGCCTGGCACATGATAAGAGTTAAAACCAGAAACGACTTTTTAACCTATTTATATTGGAGGGTAAACTAATAAGTACTGAACATGTGCTCTTCCAGCAATTACCTTCTGCCTCAAGGTGCATTACCTCATCCTTAGCTCAGATGCCACATGTACCTCCACTTCCCTTTCTGTCTCTGACTCTCTCATGCATGTGATTAAATTTAGTTATTTTCTCTTGTCAATCCATCACGCTTATTTGAGTATTAGACCAGCCAAAAGAACCTTGAGAGTAGAGGAAAGTTTCTTCTTCGCCTTCTGGACCAATAAGTAGTTAAACCCATATTTTTTAACCAAAAAAAAAAAAAAACTACCATTCCTCAATGAATGATCAATTCTGGGTACATGATTTTAAAAAATGTCCTTCTCTATGCACTTTTATTTTTAAAAATTCAAGATTATCATGGAAAAGAAAGCAATTAATAATTTTTGTTGCATATGTAATGTGTATGTATGCATATACGAACACAAAATTTGATAAAGGTTAAAAGGTTAAAACAAAAAGGTTAAAAGAAAATAAATACTAAAACATGATATCTCATGTTAATCCTTGTGCTTTGATGGCAGGGAGCCCTAATTTAAGAAACATAGCTACAAGCACTTAGACATTTTCTTACAACATTCCTTCAACTAGTCTAAGGACACTAAAGTTAATGAACTTTTATATTTATCTGAGATTACCAGAGCATTCAGAGTTACATATGCAGGATTTTTCTTTTTTCTGTCTGAGTTAGCTGGGTCCAGGGAGGAACATCCATTATGCAAGAAATCAATTTTGTTCCCTCTGAGCTCACTTATTAGTTCTGCTTGTGATATCAAGAAACTCATTTAGCCTTCAGGAGAATCAATTGTTTCACCTATAAAACACCATTGATGACTAAACCATGCCATCCACCAGGATTGTTGATAAGATCAAATGAAGTAACATAGGAAAAGCATTGAAAATAGAATAATAATATGCAAATATTATTTCAGAAATGTTACTACCAGTTAAGTAAAGAAATAAAGATGTGAGAACCCCAAAGATAGCAAACTACATGTAGAGGGATAGAGGGAAAACAAATATACCAATTATGGTTCTGTGAAAACTGAAATGAGGTAAACTCTCCTGAAATCCTACAAAAGAGATATTAGATAGGGATTAAGAAGAAACAACTTTAGAATTATTTTTCTTTCTTTCATTTTTTTTCTTTCCTCTTGTTTCATAGTTAGCACTTGCCTTCAAAAAACACACAATCTTTCCTGTTTTCCCAGTTACGTTTTAAGTCTTCAGAATTCATCTAGAGGTCAGCAAATCTCATGTAAATGTCATCACAGGTGCCTAACTCTGCTGACAAACAAGAGTTCCAGGCTCCAAATCTTAGCTAAGTGAAATAAGCCAGTCAGAGAAAGATAAATATCACATGATCTCACTCATTTATGGAATATAATGAACAACATAAACTGATGAACAAAAACAGATCCAGAGACAGAGAAGCATCGATCAGACCATCAAACAAACCTCAGAGGGAAGGTAGGGGAGGGTGGGGGTAAGGGGGAGAGATCAACCAAAGGATTTGTATGCATGCATATAAGCATAACCAATGGACACAGACAACAGGGGGGTGAGGGCATGAGTGGGGGTGTGGGGGGGCAATGGGAAATAAGGACACATATGTAATACCTTAATCAATAAAGACATTAAATAAAAAAAGAGTTCCAGGCTCCATGGCCTTGACTATGAATAAGTAATTCCTTAACTATTTCTTACGGAGATTCCTTATAAAACGTGGCCAAATCAAAGAAACTGGAATAAATGGACTAAGCAAAGGCTGATGGACTGGTCTTATTATGCATAAGTAATGTGTCAGCAATGTGACATTCCAAGTTACTATCCTCCCCTCCCAAAGCCAGTTTATTTTATGGGTGATATTAAAATAAAATTGTATGCAAAGCAAGAAAAAAATCTTAACATGCAATAATATAGAAAAATCAATACTGATAAATGGTGCTATAATTAAGCTAACAAAAACCTTCAACATATAAATATGTATTTTTAAATAGTGAATTATTGTAGTCTCATTGCTTGTTAAATTGGGATATAGCACTTTGGCGCACTGAACAGGACCAGGCATAGCAGTGAGGACTGAGTGATGCACGTAGCTGTTGGGGGCTAACAGCTGCTGTGAAACAGTACTATTTGGACTATTTATCTCTTAAGCTGATGATTTCTGGTACTCTTGATGGGTACATTAAACTTTTCAAATGCTTTTAACCTTAGACTGATAGTCTTCCAAAGAGTTCAAAATATATATATTTTGCAGCTAAGGTGTATCCTGACTTGATATTTAGGAAAATTAGGCAAATTCTCAGTGTAACTTATAGAATTCAAAAATAGAGATTCTCTTATTGCAGAAATTTACAATAGCAATGAAGTTTTCAAACATTGTAGTGATTGTGACTGGTCCACACAATTTAGGAAGTACAGGCCTATAAAAGCTGTTATACCTGCAAAAATTACTTTAACAAGTCAGTTTAGTTCAGATTAGTTTTTATAATTACATTTAAAAAATGGGAGACTTTCACAATGAAAGGAGAAATTTCACTTTGCATTTTTCTTTGAGTCGTCTTTTCTAATTTGGGGAAAGTTGGACAACATGATGGCTAATTCTGCTAGGTTCTGCTTTTGATTTTCTTTTTTTTTTCTTGTGAGCCTTTATTTCTATAGGTATCAATGGTTAAGATACGGCAAAGGAAAATTTTGACCTTTATTTGTAGAAATACAATAACCCATGAGATGACAATTTGCAAAGTACTAAAAAAGCATTAAGAACATTTAATGATAAAAGAACTTTGGGAGTTGCATCTCGGTCCCATACTCTCTCAGTCTTGAAGAGAAACCAGATAGGAAGGCAGTGAACTATGTTTTGAGACATTGGAACATAGTCTTGTCTCACTCTGTATCCATGCCGAATACATAAGGAGGAATGAGGGAACACTGGGGATTTCTGGCATTCTGTCTGCATATCTAGCTCTGGCTTCTTTGTGATGTGGAGACTGGGGACACTCGCTCTGATTGTCACTGACATTTCCAACGGCTTCACAGTTGTACCTATTGGGACAGTCACTGTGCCTGCTCTGCCCAGTGGCCCCTTATAATGAAGACTATTCTCTCTAAAGCTCAAAGTTCAGAGAAGAAGCTCTTGGTTGTTGGGGTTTTCTTTGTGTGTGAAGGAATGGCCCCTGATAGGAGTGTGGATAGGAAAGAGAATCCATGATAGCTTTTCATGAAGAACCTTGTCCAATAGGGACAAAAGTAACTAGTTAAGTCAATGACATTGTCCCTCTTTCTTGAATTTATACTAGAGAATGTTGGCCAATGGACAAAGAGAGTTAGTCTATGATAGGCAGAGATAAGCAGAGTGAAAGATCTCTTTTTCCATTAGATACTAGCCAGACCCTACTGGTTTCTGGTGTTTATTAGGTCACAGTTTGAATCCATATATATCCCTTTTCCCAGGGATACCAGATAAATCCCTGGTTCTTGCTACCAAAACACCTCACTAATGCAAGCTATTTATTTTTTGAGGATTGGAGTTTTGTTTTGCTTCAGATTACTTTCAATTTCAGCTGAAGAACAAAAGTTATTATACTTACTAAACCACAAAACATAAAACACGGTTAGGCTATCAGAACCCAAAGGAGAGGAGTTTAAATATACAGGGGCTCTCATAATTTTCCCAGTATTCCATTTGGCAGGCCAAATGGAATACTGGGAAAACATGCAAATTTTCCCTCACATTTTTGGAGGAGGAAATGGATGATGTGAAAAGCATGATCTGTATGTGGGAGGGGAGGTAGGCAGAGAAGCTTGTGCTTAATGATCCCAGTCTGGGCTGTGAAATAGGTTATCTGTTTCTAAGGACAACTAACCCGAGGTTTGAGATGATTGAAAATTCTGAAATGTCCCATTTGGACATCATTTTAATGGATGGTTGCCTTTGTTGCCTAGCACTGGGCCCAGCAGAGATATTACATGAGAGTATCAATTTGCAGGGACTGAGTCATGAGAATTTCTTGGTTCTAATCAATAGCATCCAGCTGAAAGGGGAGTAGAAAAAAGCAAGAGAACCAAATAGAAGAGTTGGCAATGATGTGAAAAATCTTTGTGGCCAGGAAAACAATTTTATATTAATTTTTTTCTAAATGCCCTTAATTGTGATACAGTTCTTTTTTAATTTTTATTGATTTTGTTTTAGAGAGAGAGGAAGAAGAGGGAAGGAGGGAGGGAGGGAAGAAGAGAGAGAGAGAGAGAGAGAGAGAGAGAGAGAGAGAGATCAATCAGATCAATTGGCTGCCTCCTACATGCCCCTGTGGGAATCGAGCCCAAAACTTGGGCATGTTCTCTTGGGCATGTACTCTGACAGAATCGAACCTGCAACCTTTTGGTGCACAGGATAATGCCCAACCAAACTAAGCCACACCGGCCAGAGCTGTGATACAGTTCCTAATGCCACACAGAGTACAGCATCCTTTGAAGCTCTTATAATCAGCTCTTAACCCAGAATGTGAATATCCAGGAGTGAGGTAGGATCCTGTATTTTTCGTAAGTAGAGTACGCCCTTGGAGAGGCAGGAAAAAACTTCTTTCTTTCAAGTCTCAAACAGGGTCAAGGATGGCAGCCTCTTAGTGGTAATACTGCAGCCTGGACTAAGACACTCCAGGTAGCCACACATGTTGTCTCAGATGGCTTAGTCCTCATTCAAGACCCAGACCTGTGAGCTTGGTGGTAGGGGGGAGGGTGTGTTTTCTTGTCTTATTTTGATCTTCTGAGTAGTGATATCAGAATAAACAGGGACATAAAACACATTTAGCCTACAGAACACAAAGGAGAGGAGTTTAAATATACTGGGGCTCTCATAAGTAGGCAGAGTTAATGACAGCCTTGAAGCACCAGGACCAATGCTGGATACATTACAGAACTTTGTTTCTTTTTTGGTAAATTATGTTCACTGATGTCTACACTTCAAGTTTCTCCATAAATTTAGAAATCTATGTGCTGTCAGAGAATGCAGCTTAAAATAATATTATTTACATAGAAAAGTAAACACCTGTACATAGTTTTTAACATTTATTTATATCTTGTCATTTAAAGCCCCCATTATTGTTTTTAAATTTTTTAAAAATTGAATTTATTGGGGGTGACATTGGTTCACAGAACCATATACATGTCAAGTGTACAACTCAATAAAACATCATATGCACACTGCATTGTGAGCCCATTGCCCCAAAGTCTCTTTCCTTTCCTTTTGCCCCCCCCCCACCCAACATTGCCCAGCTCCACATACTCCCAAACCCCCTTTCCCTCTGGCTATTAGCTACCACCACACTGTTGTCTATATCTATGTGATGTTTTATATATAATATTTATATATATAATGTTTTCCTATTGTAATGTTTTATACACACACACACACACACACACACACATAATACTAGAGGCCCACACACACACACACACACACAAGGGACTCGGCCTTCGCAGCCCCTGCTTCATCCAGAAGGTCGTCCAGATGGTCATTCTGCTGTTAGGTCTAATTAGCATATTAGCTCTTTATTATATAGGATTTTTTTTTGCTTAATCCCTTCACCTTCTTTCATCCAATCCCTGAGCCTCCTCCTCTCTGATGAGGCCATAAATGTGAGTTAAATATGCAAAGCAGGCACAAATGTATATTGAAAAAGTAATCTACTGGGAAGAAGATTAATTTGGTAATAATAGAGTTGGGGTGGATAAACCTTCATGAAGACAGTTACATTATAAGGTCATCAAAAGTATGAGAGGTAGGACATGACAAGTCAAAGACAATAAATGAACAAAGAAATCATATGCCCTAATTTAGATGACTAGACGTCTTTTAAGTATTCAATGGAGAAAAGTGCTTCATCATAAATTTCTCAAAAGAAGTTTAATTAACAGAACATAATACATAACATCTGAAAGCGAGAAAATTAGCCTGGCAGAAGATATGCAGGAGCTGATATACTGGCTCACTGCCAGGAGGTTATTGGCTTCAGATCTACTTTCCATATTAGTTCAAGTCCTCTTGAATGGAAAGGGGAGGTGAGTGAACCTAGGCAAGCTCACCCATATCTAAGATCCTGCTCTTTACAGATCTGGTGGGTCAGATGAAATGGGGGGATGTGGAAGGACAGGACTCTGGCTGACACATAAAGCACATTTACATTTTTGCTTTAATCATGGCCCCGAAAGAGCTTTTTTTCATCCAATATATAGTTTATTTCCTTTTTTTAATGATAGGAGGTACTATTTGTAAGTTGTAACACTATACTTGCTCTGTCCAAGCAATGATACATCACTCTATTGTCTAAAGATGAAAGTAGTGAGTCCATATCTCACCATAAATCTTTTTCCAAATTGTTTTTCTGGACATAGTTCAAGTAGAACAACCAATTTATTTATGCCAGTCCTTGGTCTTTTTAGTGACCTCTTACTGAGTAATGTGTTAGATAAAGAGTCTGGTTAGCAAACAATAGCATGCTACAGAAACTCTACCAGCGCCTTGTGCTAGACATTCACATTGTTCTTTTCTCCCCCTTGGGAAAGAAGTCACAAGCTAGTTTCAGAAATGACAGCTTCATTCCAATGACTGTTCACCCCAAATTCATCTCAAATGTGAAATGTGTGTGTACGCATAAATGCACACTTATGCATTCACAGCTTGCCTTACTTGGTAAAATGGCTTGTTGCTTCCAGATCTGTGTCTTGTGGACGAAGATTATTGTACACATATTTCAAGTCTTGGATTCCACTTAGCTCTGGCAGTCCTGCATGTAGCATCTTGGCAAAACAAACACACAGACAAAACAAAAACAAAAAACAAATCTCAGAATAAATGTAAACAAAATCTTACTTGGTTAAGTTAGGTTAAGCTTACTACTTGGTTAATTCTACAAATACACACAAACAACTTTACATAGCAATGCCTTTCAGTTTGTAGCCATGAATAAGTATAAGTTCCTGTTTTTTAACCTCTTGTTAGTAGTAGAAGCAATAACAGTAGTAAAAATCAATAAAATTGTCAAAGTGTTTGCAGATTAATAATTTAAGCTTATCATAAACCATTGAAGTAAGCATGATAGAATTAGTTATCACTACTTATCTTCTTGTAGAAGAGGCATATTCAGTATGGTACAGCAGAAATTCTGAACCCACCATTTAAAATCTGAATGATCTTGAGAAAGTCTATTAACCTCTTTGAACCTTCATTTTCTCATTTTAAAAGTATATACAGATATACTCAACATATTCTGGGAGAATCAACGAGCTAATGAATAAAAAAGAGCTTTAACTCAAGCTGGTTTGGCTCAGCGGATAGAGCATCAGCCTGTGGACCAAAGGGTCACAGGTTCAATTCCAGTCAAGGCACGTACCTTGGTTGCAGGCTCCTTGCTCATGCAGGAGGCAACCAATTGATTCTCTGTCTTTCACTCTCTCTTCCATTCTCCCTAAAATCAATGAAAAAATATCTTGGGGCAAGGATTAACAACAACAAAAGCTTTATACATTATACATTGTTACAAAAAAATATATTACAGTGCCAGTTTTAAAGAAGAAAAACTTAATTCCCCCCAAACTGTAATTGAAGTGTCCGGGTCAAATGGCTGTAAACACACAGAGTGTGAAACTCATGACTCTGGTTCTTATTTTTTGTTCTTCCACGACTCTATGACTCAGGCTACCAGAGCACAATTTTCTCTAGTTAAGTGGTAATTGCATTTATTAAAGATTATTAAAGCACTGAAATAATCAAAGGCATAATTGTACAAAGGCTCAGGCATTTTTCTGCCAACCTTTAGAAAAGGTTGTTTTACGTTGTTTATGTTGTAGTGTAGACTGAAGGGATAATATTCTCTAGAGTCATAGGCAAAACTCTAGGAGAAAAAAAAATAGATCTTTGTGAAATAAATGTGAACTTTGCAAAAAAATAAAAAAGAGGAATGATGTCATCAGTACCTCTATGACTAAGATGAGAAATTATTTCCTGCTCTGGAATAGAGGCACTTTTATAGTTGTGGGAAGTTAAGAGCAATGCTGTTAATCCTAAAAATAAAGGGAACAACATATATAGATGTGCAGAGGAGAGCAAGATATCTTCCATTTGTTTACAGAAAGAAATCCATTATAGCTTTCTAGAACAGAGGGTGTCCTGGGGGTGAGTGACAAGAGATTGGGCTGAAAAGGCAAGTAGGGTAGGATGTTTTAGCAATATAAAAGATTTTGTGCTTTATCCTAAAGGCAAGAGATAGCTCTTTTACTGTTTTTACATGGGCAATAAAATACTTGAATTGTATTTTGGAGAGATCATTGTTGTTATTTTTGAAAAATAGATTTAATGAGGTCAAATAAGAAGCTGGATTAGGAGATTGTTTAGGCAGGAAGAGAAGTTATTGGATTTTAAATATAAGTAGAATTGAGAAACCTGGGTGATTGATTGGATATATTTGAAAGGCTGGATGAGGCCTAAACCATAGAGCACTAAATATAGATTTGGGAGTCAGCAGCATGTATATAGTAATTGGAACCATGAAAATGGATTAGGGGGTCCTGCAAAGTTGTCAATGCCTCTTCTCATGGATAATCAAACATCTCAAATCCATGATTAAATTTGAATAAATTCTCTTCTCCTATAAACTCTTCCTCCTCTTCCTGTTTTATATCTCCATTTTTACTTCCACTACTGTCCATCTACCAGAAAATTCATATTTGCTTTGATTCCTTCTTCCTCCCAGTTTCCAGTGTCAATTACTTAATTCTATAAAAACTGCCTCAACAGTCTCTTGTATTCATCTGCCTTTCCATTGCAATTACCGCCCTAGTTCAGCTCCTCATCTTCATTTGCTTAGAGAACTTGAATAGCCTTTTTCTAGTTCGCCAACCCTCTCTCTAATTACACAACTTCCCAGTTATCTTCTTGAAATATAAGCTATATGATGGTATTCCCTTCATCAAAAAACAAAGAAACTTCCAGGTTCTCAGGTGTTTATATATTAAAGTCCAAAATACATTTTTTGTTGTAAATGTCTTTCATAATCTCACTGTGATCTGTCACTTCACTCTTCTTGTCCACATAGCTCTTCATCTGTATCACAGATGGTACACTTGATTTCTTCCTTTTCCAACACATGTTATGCCCATGCTCTTTAAGCCTTCACATGTACTTATATTTTTACTGGAGGCCCTGTGCATGAAATTCATGCACCGGGAGGGGGGGGGTCCTTCAGCATACCTAGCCCCGGGGCCCCTCCCCTTTCCTCCCTCTGCGTGGCCGGGGCACAGACACTGGGCTCACATTGCTGGGGTGATGCTGCCAGTGTCCCGCCCCGGCCACTATGGGCACCACCATATTTGTCACGGAGTGATGGTTAATTACTCTTTTATTAGATAGAATTTCAGCCAGAATTTCTTTCCTCTTCCTCCTTGTCTATTGAAATCCTTTCTAAAGACTCAGATAAATGCTTCTTCATCCTTGAAGCTCCATAGAGCCTCTTAATAAGATATAATTACTGCTTTCTTTGTACTATAATCATATCTTGGTCCCACCACTTCCACAGGACTTATGGCTGCCAAGATGTTACTATATTTTGTTCATGTATATGTTTTTCATATTATATTTTAAGTTCTTTGAGAACAGGCACTGGATTTTTATTCAATGTTGAATCATCTATGCCTAGCATGAGCTTTGTAAATAGTTAGAACTTAATGAATGTCTGAAATAATGAATGCATGTATAAGTGAATGAATTAATAAAAAATACCTGACCCTATTAGCATTGAAAACCTATAAGAAGTCCAACATTCGACTACTAAGCTTAAAATCACCCCTAGGGAGATATGTTCTCAAAAGCAACAAGAGTCTAGATTAGGCTTTATCTTATCAGTTCTGTACTTTGAGTTCTAGAGACATCTGTGTACTTATTGAGGCAATTTCCCCCCTTATCACACTGTGATTGTCCATTTGCTGAGAAAATACTTCTTTCCTAGATCTGAATTGTTTTCTAGTTTCCATAGATACCGTGAATTTACACCTACTTGCTTAGGACTCTGTCAAACATTTCCTTGGGAAGTAGACCCTATGCTTACTCCTTCTTCTGCCAGCACACACACACACACACACACACACACACACACACACACCACATGAATGTGAACTGCAGCCAGCTTAAAATCAGAACCCCAGCTCTCTCCTTGTCATGTAGCTGATTAAAGGTAGCAAGTGCTGATTGAGGCTTTGTTGATGGTCTCCATTCCTTAGAGAGGAAGCTTCAAGTGCTGTGAATCTGTACATCTGAGTAAGGATTGCCTCAGACCTGAGCCCATTTAGCCATGTCTGTTCTCTGACCCTCAGAGATGTAGTTCAAGTGTCTCCTAGCATAGATCACAAGGGGAATGACTTCAATTGCAACTATAGGAAAGGGAAAGGGTGGATAGTACAAGTAATGAACAGATAAGTTCCTTTTTAAAGGATAGGGACATTAAACACGTTTCTACTTCTGTTCTCCTACTAAATCCACATCTATTTTGATAGCTGTGCTTCAGGAAGCCAGCAGTCTTACCACCACAAAGAGAAGTCAGAAAGATTTCTGCTGGGAAATATCTGACATAATAATGAGTGTGAAAAACATCTTAAAATGGGTGAATGGTCCCTATGTTCTTTGGGAACCTTCCAAATAGCTGGTATTGATTTTTTAATGAGAGGAAAGCTGATGAAATACAGAATTTTATGTTAGTGAATTCAGCCAGCGACACTCTTGAGTCTCCTGCAGATGTGCTTTTCAGCAAGATGGAGATTTCATGGATTATTTTTCCCCCAATTTTCTCAGGAGTAAATATGAAGGACTGTGGATATCTGGAAACATGCTGCTTCCTACCGAGTATGAGCCATTAACTCTATAGTGGACTTACCACATGCTTGTGTTCATAGTTCTGGCTATTGATCATTCATGGAAGGTAGAACTTATGACTCATATCAAGTATTTCTCAAATTATATCTGTGTCATGGTGTGGTCCAATGAGTTCTTTTTAGAGAAGTTTACACATCAAGAGTCAGTTTGAGAGAGAATTGAGGGAACTGTAGATTACCCACATAGGTAGAAAATAATCTTTCATAAATTTAAATTAGTTTTTATTATAAGAAGCTATAGTATGGCAAGTGTGGCCCTGAAACCTTTACTAATGCTTTGAGTATATACAGAATGCCATGTGAAACCTGAAAA
Organism: Myotis lucifugus; assembly: GCF_000147115.1. Classification (NCBI taxonomy): domain Eukaryota; kingdom Metazoa; phylum Chordata; class Mammalia; order Chiroptera; family Vespertilionidae; genus Myotis; species Myotis lucifugus. The sequence goes on along the minus strand of NW_005871058.1, from coordinate 15,930,725 downwards.
GAAGAAAATTGAGAGGTAAATGACCAGAGCAGAGGGAATAACACACTGTTGTTTTACATATATATATATTTGTTCATTGGTCTAATTGGTTCACATTGCCTCTGATCTCTGTTTCAAACACTGTGACAGCCTAAATCTAAGATTATATGCTTAATCTGAATTAGTATTTTTCACTGCAAATTTTCTTCCTTAGTCTCAAAGTCAAGACTTGAGTAATTAAAACATGGAGAGATTTTCTTGGATATATTATATACCAGAAACCTTCAACATCTGATTTTAATAGTATATTATGAGAATTTTTAAAATACTTGGTTAAAATAACATACATCTACATTTTAAATGAAATAAGATTACATTAACTCTATAATTTAATGATTATTTAATGTATTATGACTCATGCTAGCAGTTTTCTTTTTAGGTAGGCAGAAAAGCTTACTAAATAAGAGAAAAAAGTTCACTGATAGTTTTCTGAATCGATTTTTTTCAAAAAGCCGTTCTTTCACATTAGTGTGCTCACTTATTATCATTCAGCATAATTTTAGTGTCTCCTGAGAAACAGCGTAAACTCTATTTGTGCTTTTCTGCTTTGGGTTTAATTTGAAATGTCTGTGACTGGTTCAAGTAGTAGTTAGTATGCTACTTACTCTTGTATGTAGTTATTTACAGCATCATGGGCATTTAGAAAAGTTCGGTTACTGTGTACATGAACTTTATCTTCCTTAATAAATTGAAAATTTTAAGTCTAACTGGGTTTCATATGATAATGTATCCTCCCCAATTTCTGGCATATAGTAAATACTCAAGAACTCATGGATGCATGAGTTAGAGCCTGTCAGAGCCCAGGTAGATATTAGAGTAGATCCCACCTGAATATTTTTTATGTAAGTGGAGTCAAGGTCACAGACTCAGTCCTTGTATAATTTCCTTTGTGGTATAAACACAGATTATGAACCATAAGGCATCTCATGATTACAATATGGCCTAATAGAATTGGGAGATAAAATACAAACCTACCCCTATGAGTCACTGATTACTATTGGAAAGCCAACTTGAAGATTCTGGAGATGGACAGAACCTTATATATCCAATTTACATATGAAGGAACCAATGTCTGTTTGTAGGGCTACATGTTTATAATATTTTTAGAAATTCTCCTTTTTCAAGACAAAAGAGAAGTAAGGTACATATGTTATTTTAAAGTTAAAACAAGGATCCAAGTAAAATATTCATTACAATAAGGTCAACATTTGTTCAGTATTACCTAACAACTTTTCTGCAGTGATGGCAATGTTTTATAGCTGTGCTGTTCAATGTGGTGCTACTAACCATGTGTGTCCACTGGAGTGCTATTGAGCACTTGAAATGTGGCTAGTGAGACTAAGAAGCTGAATTTAAAATTTATTCAATACAAATTAAATTTAAATCACCACATGTGACTAGAAGATACTGTATTGGATAGTACTCTTATAGATGAACAAGGGTCTAGTATAATAAATTAACTGAACCCTACTATATGGCAGATGCTGCGCTAAATGCTTTATATTAATTATCTATTAGGGTTATTATGAAATGTAATCAATTAATACACATAAAGATCTTAGCATGGTGTTCATGCAAAGCATTTGCTATTAGGTGTGCATTCATCAATCCTACATCTAAAAGGTAGATGCTATTATCTTCATTAATAGATGGAAAAACAGAGTTTTACCGAAGTTAAGTAATATACTCCGAAGAATGTAGCCAGTAAAATACCAAACTAGGATCCAAACACAGGAAGACCTGGTTACCAAGTTTTTGCTTTTAATAACATCAAGTACAATTATTGTCAGCTGAAGCCTCTAAACCAGTTTTTGTTTTAACATGGTTTTTTAAAAATTGATTTTAGAGAGAAAGGAAAGGAGAGGGATAAAGAGATAGAAACATCAATGAGAAACCTTGATTGGCTGCTTCCAGCACACCCCCAACTGGAGATGGAGCTAGCAACCTGGGCATGTGCTCTGTATGGGAATCAAACTGGTGAACTCCTGGTTCATGGGTCCACACTCAAGCAGTTGGACTAAACCAGTTATCTGTATAATAAAAGCTTAAGCCACCGTTAGGGCGGAACAACCAGAACGACTGGTCACTATGATGCACACTGACCACCAGGGGACAGATGCTCAATGCAGGAGCTGCCCCCTGGTGGTCAGTGTGCTCCCACAGGGGAAGCGCCGCTCAACCAGAAACCTGGCTGATGGCTGGCGAGGGCAGTGACAGTGGTGGCAGGAGCCTCTCCCACCTCTGCGGCAGCACTAAGGAGCAGCGAGCCGAGTGGTAAGGAGCAGCAAGCAGGGGGGCAGTAAGGAGCGAGGGGTCCTGGACTGCAAGAGGGTGCAGGCTGGGCTGAGGGACCCCTCCCCACTGCCCAGTGCACAAATTTCATGCACCGGGCCTCTATTTTTTTGATAATCTCACTGACTCCGAACATCATACTGATTTCCAAAGGTGTATTTCTCTTACACCTAGTGTGTATGTATGTGACCAAATGAATCACTACATTTCTTTCCAAGAAGATATTTTAATAGATCTCTCCCCTCTCACCCTGCATACATGATCATCATCTCTTTGTATTGGATAGTGGAATAAAACATTAAATTTTCCCCTTTGGTCAGCAGAGAGCATATAGGACCATGACTCAGCAGACCCAATATATACTACTAAATGTAGCATGCTCTAGTTGAATTGCTAGCAAACTTTTTGACTCGAGGGCCACAATGGGTTCTTAAACTGGACTGGAGGGCCGGAACAAAAGCATGGATGGAGTGTTTGTGTGAACTAATATAAATTCAAAGTAAACATCATTACATAAAAGGGTATGGTCTTTTTTTTTTTTTAGTTTTATTCATTTCAAATGGGCCGGATCTGGCCCGCGGGCCGTAGTTTGCCCACTGCTGCTCTAGTTGAATTGCTAGCAAGTCACCCCACATTTTTGACCCTCACTTTCTAATCTGAAAAACAGGCAAGTGATCAAAGGCAGTGATTAGGAGAGAGCCAGGAAAAATCCTTGCCTTGTTTACATCATTGGATTGCCGTAATGTGTGAATGTGATAGTTTTTAAAAGCACTTTTGAAAAAAATCTGAAAACAATACAACTGATACAATATTCTAAATTACTGTCCTTGATTTAATAAAAATATACTGAGATAACCCCTGATTATATCAATATTATTGAATAGAAATGTTTCAACAATAACTGTGAACTAATGTAATGACTTATTAAGAAATGTGTTTATAAGCTATACAATGGTATTTTTAGTTTGTTCATTTCTTTTTATTTTGAATAGCTCTTTGGGGAACTCCAAGCTATTAGCAAAAATGGACTGCCCAAAGACAGACATAAATGAAGCTTATGATTTTTGTTATTGCCACAAGGGACTTACCATTTCTAGGAGGTTCAAGAGTAGTTGACTGTGCCTTCTGACAATATTATAAGCTCGACAGCAAAGCTCCACAAAATCTTGGAAATGTTGTGGGTTTTTCCCACCCTCTGTAATAAAGTATTCCATCTCTGAAGTAAAAATAAAAGGGGCTCGGTCCCTATAAGCCAAAAACAATAGCAACCTTAAGCAGGAGAAGTGCTTTGTAGGATTAAATTAGGCAGTTACAACAACTTATTTCCATTAATTTTTTGTAGCTATTTTCTCTCTGTTCTAATGGATGAACCTCATTCATTGTGGGACAACTGGAGAAACTAATTGCAGACTTTGGATAATATAGCAGGCCTGCAACAGAGAGGGAAGGACAAGTTATTTTACAATGTCAGCCTATATTGTCTCAAATGTTTAATTCCAAGTTATATGCGATGGGAATACTATCCATTAAAATTAATGTAAGGACAAATTAATAATAAAGGTGATTTTCAGAAAATACATTTACTACTAAATTTTGAAATGATCAGAAAGATCATTTTTTTTTCCTTTGAAAATATGCTGACCCTTTAGGAAAGAGTTTCACATAAAAGCTGAAATATGTAATGACAAGTTCTTTCAGAAGGCAGTCTATGAAAAAAGCAGATATTATTAATTCACTATCATATGCTTAATAAGGAAAAAAAGACGTAGCCATATTTCATTTCACACTAGTCCCAATAAAATTACTTATCGGATAGGAGGAAATATAAGCTGACCATGTTGGTATATAAGTAACATCGCCCCCTATAATCCCATGGTTGGAAAAAAAGTAAGCAAAGGACCAGAGAGATGGTTCCCTTAATGTTTTGTCTTTTTTTTTTCATGTTATTTGAGACACAAAGAGACCTGAGATGAAGGGTTAGCACTTCTAATAGAAACTATCAAAGAAAAGATTGGAAACCTCTCTGTGATTAAGCCTCACTCACTGAATAAGAAAAATACAAAAAATTTTTTATGCTGATTTGGCCTAACTAAGGGTTATTGAATGGAATTTTTGAAATAATTTTAAGAGTCTTAAAATTACAACTTCCTGAATTACTTTTTGCTTTTCTCTTCAATAGAGAAAAATGTTTCACCAAATTGATTTTTCTTGGAAAGTTCTTGTAGTTATGTTCAAATTTGTGTGATAACACATTTCCTTCTTTCATGGCAACCAACATTATAAATCAGATGAAGAAACACCATAGTGAAAGTCAAATACAAAAGAAATATCCAAGTTAGAGAAATGTAAACTAATAATAATAATGAAGAACATAATTTTAGCTGTGTTTAAATATCATAGTCTAAATTTTCAGTGTACTCAACAATATAAATCTTGCATCATTCCTATATGATTTACATGGCTAACTTCCTTTTTTTAAAAATATATTTTTATTGATTTCAGAGAGGTAGAGAGAGATAGAAACATCAATGATGAGAAAGAATCATCCATCAGCTGCCTCCTGCATACCCCCCACTGGGAATTGAGCCTGCAACCCGGGCATGTACCCTGACCAGGAATCAAATCCTGGTTCATAGGTTAATGCTCAATCATGCTACATGGCTAACTTCTGAGCAATTTTTAAAATAACAAAATTAGACTGAAGTTTTTCTATAAATGGAAAGAAGCCTCACAGGTGAAATAAAACCCTACCCCATTTCTACAGACTGTAGGAGTCATAGCTGCGAATTGGTTTATCAGTCTACTCAAATGTGAACCTAATCCCAGATTGCAGAATCCATGTACTAGAGCCCATAGCTCAAGTTTAAGCAATATTTATGAATCTGAGAAATAAATTGGTTGTTGCAAGAAGGAAGATTGGAAACTATTAGATCTCTTACAGTCTATACAATTACTGAATTCTGAATCATATGTAGAAAATATCTCATTTATAGTTGTGCGAATACACAAAAACTTTTTGTTGTGACTATACTTTTGTTCAGATTATTGTTTTAACCATTACTTGTCCAAGACCCACCTGTTCCTGCTTCTATAGCTTTGACCTTCTACCTGTTTTGTTTCCTACTTCTAGGAAACACCCAATAACTTAGATAATTGATCAAAAATGTTTTTCTTATAAGAAGTCTTCTGTAATTAACCTACCCCTTGCTGATTTCTCTTTTACTTTGCCTTACCTTTTTACCTAGCCCTATAGCTAATATATTCTATTCTTTATAATCTCTAGTAATCTTATAAATTTTTTCCTCACAAATGATCTGTGTGATTTTCAAGAGTAGAAGAAATATTTTATCTTTCTTTTTTGTGTTCTTAATGTCTCAAACAACATTTTTGTTGGTATTCTGTTATATGAAATGAATGAAACAATAAATAAACATAGTTTACACAGTGAAGAGTTTGTGATAATTTAACATTTATGTGGGAAGGGAATGTGAACAAACTTATTTGTTATGGTTTTGTCATTTTGTTGTCAAAGTTAATCTTTTTATTAACATGATCAGTCTTTTGTTGAAATCACTATTCTGTAAAATTGCTGAGAGTATTTTATATATTTCCAATAGTGGTGAGAAATGAGTAGTAGTTTTAAAATATACATGTTTTGGGGAAATTTAAGAATATTTCTATTACAAATACTACTTATTAAGGAGTTAAATAAATTGATATGGGAAATATCAGGACAATTAATGATTTATTGTTTGTTATTACTTATGGATAAACTTCCATTTTAACCATACTGTAGATATCATCCCTTCATATAAAGTCACAAGAATACCAAGATAATTATCATTAAGAATTTACATTTGTTAAAGGTAAGAAAAAAATTAAAAGAGAGTAAGCAATCATGCCTGCCTTTCACACATAACAGAGTATATTGCCCATGGATGAGAAAATGGCTCTGCTACTTTAACACTTGGGCTTAGGTTTTGAATGCCTCTCACAGTACAATCATCTTACAACATATTGGATTGCAGTTGTTAAAGATTTGAATTTACTATATATCATGGCCATAAATTCAGGAACTATGTCATCTGGACCTAACTAATGAAGCAGCCATTTTGTGCCAATGCTGGAGAGTCAACAGGATGTGTTGGGATTATTGAGAAATGGGAATATCAGTCTCCTACATGACATCTTCCCAAGGGTCATACGAGCTACTGCCCAATAGTCTGGACAAGTTATAACAACTAAGTTAGTTCTTGATTTGTGAATTAGAGAAAATAACAGTAGTTACTTCAAAGAGTTCCTCTGAGGATTAATGAAACTAATGCATTTCAAGTAATTATGATGATTTAAGTGGTAATTTTGACTATTTCCTTTAGAATCTGGTTCCCTACCCTGGATGATACAGCACCATACTAAGGAGAACTTTCTTTCACCTCTCCCAGTGATAATCCACAACAATTTGAGAACTACATATTTCAATATTGGTGATATGGAGAGTGGCATAGAAAGGCAGACAACTCTATTAAGGACTCATGACAGTAGAATCAGTCTTCTGGGCTCTGTGAACATACTTATCTCTTCCTTTTGTAAGACAGTTCATCTAGAATTTATTTGAGTAACTAATAAAGTCTGTAAATGAATGTACACAAATTTTAGTCCCAGGTTTGAAAGATTTGAGTGTTTGAATATGTGTTCATACCTGGAACCAAAATGGGGTACATTTCAGTAATGAGGTACATTTTATTACTGAAATTACTATTTATTTCATAAAATTCATATATTATTATCCCCTGGAAATATCATAGTAATATTATACTATCTTATTTTAAAATTTCTAAAACTTGCAGACTCTCATCATAGTGGTTGGTGAAATTAGAGTACAAATAAATGACTAGAGAGTACTTTGAGAAATGTTTAAGTATACACTTTTCCTGATGTCACAAATGACCTACATTTCAGAGAGCACATTTTGCTGTCCAACACAAGTCTCCTTTTTAATATCCATGAGTTAATTGAGAAGGCAATTTGGAATCTCTATTGGATAGGATAGAGACTTTTATAATTAGACAACACAGGAAGCCTCATAGGTGCAATATAATGATAACATAAGGGTTTATGTACTATTACAGAAACAACTTGTGACACTGTGAGATGTCCAAGCTTTTGGCAATTATTAACAAATAATATCTTATACCTAAAACATGTTTTTCTCCCAAAGTCTAGCCTCTTTTATAAGTGCACTGTGAGTCCTAAGTTAGACTCTGGGAGGTCACTCATCTTTAACTGCTGAGTAACTTTAGATCATGATGTGAGTTTCCTGTGGCCTCAGATACACCATCTCCTTTATTTGAAATGGGAATTAAAACAGCTACCTCTTCAAAATTATTAGTCCTACTTTCCTAAGTCAGATATTTTGGGTGTGAGTTTATAGTAGATCAGGATTTTATGAGGACAGGAAGAGACTGGTCAGCTCCTCCAAATTCCCATGATTTCCCCCCTTGAACTTGAATTCAAGGGAAAATGTACAGTTATGCTTTCAAGGGAATTTCAGCAATTGTTTGGAATAGAAGTTAACATGGGTATGAAGAAAAAGTTATCAAAACTATAATGCTTGGGTAAAATTGGATTATGGTATCACACTTTAGGTTCTAAGATGAAGGCAAAATCAAAAATAGTCCCAGGTTACCTCTGAGACATTTAAATCACCCCCAAAATTTACCATGTGCACGATCAAAATTTATGTATCAAACTTGAAATGGACATTTTATCTTTTACAAGTTTAACACCAGGAGTTTTTCCCCTGGCATAAGATCAGGTACTCTTTCTTCAGTTGAACACCAGATGAAGTTCTTACTACTATACACTGGGGCCTTGACTTACGAGTGTCCCGACTAACGAGTTTTTCAAGATACGAGCTGTCTCTCGGCCGATTTTTTTATTTGAGTTGTGAGCTAAAATTCGGGTTACGAGCCAGCTTCAGATACCCCACCGCTAGTTGGCGCAGCGAAAGTCACAGTGAACGCCACAACATCAGCCCAGCATCACATGTCTCACTCGTTCACTTTTTGATTTGACATACGAGTAATTTGAGTTACGAGCTCCATCACAGAACTAATTAAAGTCGTAAGTCAAGGCCTCACTGTACTAGACTCTTGCTCAGAAGACATTTGCATTCTTTCTTTAATCACTAGATTCAGACTCAGGGCTATGAAATGCTAATACTGACAGGCACATTGTATCTTAGACCAACTCAGGAGTCAGCACTTGAGCCTTCCATTTTAAGCAAACTTTGTTCACAATGGGGCATAGGCAAGAAGGCAGAGTCTTTATACTATTATCTAAGTTGTTCTCTCCCTCCCTCTATCATTTCTTTCATTTTATTTCCTTTCTCTCACAAAACTTTCTTCCTTTCTCAATCATCCCCAACTCTACATCTGAAAACCTACAAGTCTCCCTTTGAATAAATTTTTTTTTTCAACTAGAGAAACTGTTGATTTTATTTGTTCGTTTTTTTTTATTTCTAATGAGAAGGGGCAGATGGATATAAATAAAATTACTCAAAAGAATCCAGGTGATAAAACATAGTGGAATAATGAGGTGAAGTAGAAGAGGAATAAATAATAGGAAGTAAATGGCAATGACAACCTTTATTTCTTGAAATAGTCTATGTGAGAGCACTCTGAAAACCCAAAGCGCTATTCAAATGCTAGGAGGAGTTTGCCTAGAACTGACTTTGTGATTAGCAGAGCCTTTGTGATACTTATAGTATGCCATTTTTAAAAAATTATTTCATTGTTGTAGAAAAAAATATAACATAAAATTTACCATCTTAACCATTTGTAAGTGTACAGTTCAGTGGAATCAACCATTACTGCCAGCCATCTCCACAATTCTTTTCATCTTATAAAACTGAAACTCAATACTCATTGAACAATAACTCCTCATTTTTCTTTTCTCCTAACTCCTGGCCACCACCATTTAACTTTCTGTCTCTATGATTCTGACTACTCTAAGTAGCTTCTATAAGTGGAAGTATGCAGTATTCTCCTTTTTGTGACTGAACTTATTTTGTTTAGCATAATGTCCTTAAGATTTATCCATGTTGTAGTATGCATTAGAATTTTCTTCTTTTAAGGCTGAATAATATACTGTTGTATGTATATAACACATGCTGCTTACTCATTCATCTGTTGTTGGACACTTGGGTTGCTTCTACATTTTAGTTATTGTGAATGATGATGCTAAGAACTTGGATGTATAAATACTGTTTTAATCCTTGCTTTTAATTCTTTGGGATATATATGCAGAAGTGAAATTGCTGGAACATATGGTAATTCTATTTTTATTTTTTTAAGGAATAGAGATACCATTTTCCACAGCAGCACTAGCATTAGATAGTCCCACTAACATTGCAAAAGTGTGTCACTATATCTACATTCTTGCTGACACTTGTTTCCTGTTGTTTGATAGTAGCCATCCTCATGATATGAGGTAGTGTGTCTCAAAGTTTGTGTCTTAACCCACAGACTCCCAAATGTAGAGTGACCACTACGTAAAAATCCCTTGGTAAGTTTCCAGTCATAAAACAGAATATGCCAAGTTATTAATAATTTTGTCTTTAGAAAAATTATACTTTTCAGGTCAAAAGAAATAAAGTTTATGGCATTTTTGTAGTCATCAACTAAGACTGAGCCTCTGTTAAGTGTCAGGTGCTAGCTAGGTGCTTAAGATACAAAGATGCATTTAAGACACTCACAGTTGAAGAGTTATTAGAAGGTGTATGTTTCTTCTAGAAAATTTAGATGAGTCCTTCTTTGAGTAAAAAGAATTGCAATGCTTCTTATTAAACAATTGTGTGAATAACAAACCAGTAAGACTCATAGAATTTCTTTCTTTATTTTTAATCCTCACCTGAGGATATTTTTCCATTGACTTTTTTTAGGGAGAGTGGAAGAGAGAGGGAAAGACAGAGAGAAACATTGATGTGAAAGAAACACATCACCTGGCCAGGGCCCGGGTCGGGGAGGAGCCTGCAACTGAGATATGTGCCCTGGACCAGAATCAAACCCAGGACCCTTTGGTCCACAGGCTGACACTCTCTCCACTGAGACAAACTGGCTAAGTCCGACTCAGAGAATTTCAGAGAAAACTAAGATAGTAATGAAAGCATGTGGAAGATCATTAATACCTGTATAGCATTTGGATTACTATGAATATTGCACTAAACCAGGATGATTAGACCAAGACAAAAATTAATATTTTAATCTGCTAAGGGAGTTTTGTTTTCCAAAGATGGTTTTAAATTGAGAATATTTAGAATATAAACATTTTAATACTTAAATTAGAAAACATCAAAAATCTTTAAATCAGTGGTAATTAACCATTGAAGATAATGTCAAAATGATCATAGATACTTGAAAAGAATATAAACCATGTTGTAAGAAGATAGCTATATAATATTTAGACCATCCTGGCTAGAAATAATTTAACAAGAAAAGAACAGAGTTTGCATTTTATTTTGTTGAGTTCTGGAATGATTTTTTCATATGTTTTAAATGGATGATGTGTGGTGGTATATATTTAATAACTAGTTCACTTTTTTATAGAAAAAAGCTGTGATTTCTAACATTTGCCAATTTTCATCATGTATACATTCCCACTATGGCTGATTTTAGTCTACCAATGTGATGTCATTGAATGTGGAGTTGAGAAGTAATAGACACAACAAGCTCTTGGAAGCTGGTCCAGCGCATCTCTGCTTACGTCTAAAGTTATTTCTGAAGTCAAGCATGATTTGGTGAAATACGTTACCATCTAACTAAACCTGACAGATAGTACAATCCAGTCTGTCAGTCAACAAGCCTCAAAGTCAGAGAACTTAAAGGACTAATAGTTCAATTTTTGACTTTCAAAGCACACACTCTCAAAAGGGAGTGGGCTATAAGGGTCAATGGGAGAAAAAAGGGACACATGTAATGCTTTCAACAATAAAAAATTTTTTAAAAGCACCAAAATATATTTTGATAATTTAAAATGAAAGAAATAATTGTCACCTAGAGATGCATTCTCTTTTCTTGTCACTTCATTTGGAATACTTAGTTATAATTAATTACAATAAACATGTATAGACCCCTCAATGCTAGGCACTCTCCTAAGCTCTTTACATACATCAATTAATTTAATGTTCAAAACAATCTGTTTATAGATGACTAAGCTGAGGCACAGAGAAGCCATTTGTTCAAGGTCATATCATTGGCACATGTTAGTATCAGATTAAAAAACACACCGCACAATCTATCTCTGGGGTACCTGACCTTAACCACTGCTCATACACTCTCTAAAAGTATCTAAAAAGAAAGCTATAAGAAATACTTCATCAAGTTTAGTATTGAGAAAGTGAAAGATGATATAGAACATGGAAATATGCTCTGAAAGACTAAAAAGTATGACTCAATGAGTTAGGAGAGCAATGAACATCACCAATAAAGACCGGTCTTAATTTTTCCTCTAAAAGAAAGTTATCAAAAAACTGAGCTGAACTTTAGAATTTATTACAAGAGTATCTTTTAGGCAATGAAAAATGACTATATAGAAATCATTGTTACAGGGGAAATTTGAGTGAAAAATTGTGTATGCATAATTGAACCACTTTAATTTGAATCTTTGTGAGAGAAAATAGAGCAATGAAGATAATAATTAAGCAATACTTTAGAAGAAAAACTATTATGTTTCAGAAAGCTGGTGAAATTTGTCAGTATTTTCATTATAGGGATTAGCCAAATGTTCCCAGAATCATTTATCTAATCCCATAATTAAATCCCATAATTAAAACCAATAAGGAAGGATTGCTTGTTTACATACAGGATGTGAAAACCTTTATATTCATTACTGACATTTGATTTCTTTCTTTCTTCAAAGTTAGAAAGTCTATAGGAGCCTCAGATTTGGTCTAAGCATGAAGATGGGCTTTCCAGATTTCTGGAAAATGGAATTCAGAGGAATGGTTCAGGGACACCTGGGCAAGGAATCCAAATGAGAGTGTTGCTGGGCTGACTCATGAGGAGAGCCTGATGTTTGCAAACCTTTCCTAAACAGAGTTACACAGATGGTTAGTGAGAGATGTTCTGAAATGGTGATGTATGTATGAGTATGAAAAGGCAATAGTCCAGCAAGAAATCAATTTTATTCTCAAAGATCCATCTTAGGTAGTTTATGTTGGCATTTTAATACCAAAGTATGGCCATCTGGAGAAAGTTCATCACATTCTATTGTAGGAGACATTATTATTTTTTCTATGGAGGTGCTGTTTTTAGCTAAATGACTGATTAGTCTTTGGAATGGTTTGATCCCATTTCTACTTTTATATGAAGTATCCTTTTTAAAGCAAGGGACATTGGCCTTATGCTTCTGGTTTCCTTGACTTCAGCTTAAATAAGATTTAAAAAATCTATTCAACCAACAGCTTTTTCCTTCTTAGTAAATGATATAATTATTTGCTAAAACCAAAAACCCAGGAGTCAATCTAGAACATTTTCTTTTCTTCTTCTAACCCACTGGGCCCCCACCTCAGCCCAAACAATTAGCAGGTTCTGTGGCTCATTCTAAAAATATATCCTAAATCTGTCAGTTTGCATCACTTTTTACCATTAAGGTCTTGCCTTAACTATTGCAATAGCCTCCTAACTGGTCCCCTGGACTTAAAATAAAAGCCAACCTCCATACCATGTCTTCAGTGGCCTACTTGTTTTGGCCTCCACCAGACTCCTCACCTTTACCTCCTACTGCCTGCCCCTCTCTATCTCACCTTCAGGCCTCAGGCTTTCTTGTCACTGGAACATGTCATGCTTATTTCAATGCTAACGGTTGATAGTTTTGCTTTTCTTTCTTCTCATGGATCTTCACAAGTACCACGCATTACACAGCTGCTTCTCATCTCTTCCAAAAGGCTTCTTTAAAACAGCATCCCTGCCTCAGTCACTGTCTATCCCATTTCTCTGCTTCAGTTTCTTAATAAAAAATTAAATACCTTATTTCCTCATATTATTTCTTTGCATGTTAACTTGTTTAATGCCTGTCATCTCTACTAGAAAGAGATCAGGTTTTGTATATGTCTTGTTTAATGTTGTAGCCCCAGACTCTTGATCTAGATGCTCACTAACTATATTTACAACGATTTAAGACTGATTGGGTTCAGGAAGTGTGCAAGTTTTATGATATGTGGACCAGGGGTGGTGAATGATATGGGCAATATATCAGAAGCATTGAGACCATAAACTTATGCCTCATTGTCTATTCAAGGTTTATTAAAACCCCCCAAAATATTGTATTTCAGATAATTCAGACTAGAACAGGATTAGTATCGCATAGGAGAGGACCAATTTAGTCCACTAACTATTTTAGGAAACAAATTTTTCCATTAACCATCTATTGAAAAAAATTTTCCTTTAGTGTGTTAGATTTTTTAATTGTTTGTTTTCTTCAGGGTTTTGAGAGATTGGGAGCAAGTCAAATGCTGGATTTTTATGCCATTATATATCACTCTAAGATATTACTTAATTACTGTAATAAAAATTATTTGTGCACTGACCTCTTTATCCCTCCAAATGTTTGTGCATGACCTAAAATTTTTCCAAAGTCAATATGAAACATGTGGCCTGACTTCGTCAGCATGATATTGTCGTTGTGACGGTCACAGACTCCCAGGATGAACGTTACCACACACCAGCCAGCACAGGAATAGAAAAAGTTGCTCAAGGCCTAATAAATTGAAAAACAATAACACAAGAATAGCACACACATAAAAATGAGCAAATGCATTCACATCAGAGTTAATGGTAAAAAGTATGAGGAAAGCAAAATTACATAATCAAGAACCACTTCTAGATTTCAGCTGAGAGAAAGGTATAATTAAATAACTAGTTCTTGATATGTGACAGAAGAACATGAAGTGATATCTTCTTTAGCCTAATAGATACATATTTTCATTGAAATGAGGAAAATATCTCTTTCATTCATCTGTAGCTAAATTTCAGAATTTCTAGAGAGGATTCTTGGTGTGATTTTTTTTGATGTCTCAAAAATACATTACTGAATGATTTTTTTCAAGGTAAAAGAAGAAACAATATGACTTAATATTGCCTATCCCAGAGAAATGTAAAATATCAGCTGTTTAATATTTGAATTTTTAACACAGAAAAAGCTATGTTGAAATATCTGTAATATTTTATGTTTATAGTTGTTTATGCAAATGGATCATCTAGTCGATGTCTAAAAGTGTCTTGGTACAGTATATATGAATGAATGCTTGTGTCGGTAGAAACAGATTACTGTTAAGTCAATTGTGGCTTATGCTTCTTTAATGAACAGAGGTATCTTGCCAAAATTACTCTATGTTTTCAACGTGGTATCCTGGTTGTGCATCATTTTCATCAATGATTCAACCATGAGTACCCTTGATGTAACCATGCGTGATTGGTTGGGCTACAGTTATGAGTCCCCTCGAATGGTGTGGCTGACTTGCTGGACAGGCAGTCTATGTCACTGGACTACATGCTGGGACACCTTCATTCAGGTACCCTAGGTGTCTGGGCAAGCCACATAATCTGTCTGTTTAGATGCCTTCACTTATAAATTGAAGATAAAATATGTTCACATCATGGCTCTGAAGAGCAAATGTATGTGGAATCACCTAAAACAGTAAAATGGAGATTTGTGTAAGACTCAAATTACAATGTGGGGAATAACTAAAAATAGATTTCAAGATAACTTCTAATTCTGTTATTTGGCCTCCCAACAGTCACCATGGTTTGCAAGGACTGAAGGGTTTCCTAGAGTGAGGAGACTTCAGTGCTCAGAACAGTCTGAGCAAGTTTAATGCCGGCTCATATTGTATCTTTGTGTGAATTAGCATAAAAGTGCCTCTGCCTCTGGGTGGACCCAGATGTACTAGTTCCAGTCTTGGTAGGCAGAATGAGGCTGGGCTCTAAGCAACCCTCCCCTTAACCCAGAGCCCTGGTATAGAACCCACATAACTGTACACTGCTGGCCAGATGCCAAGAGGAAGTAAAGTGGGGGGAAATGTTTGCAGTCAATAAAACAGTATGCTTTGTCAAGTACTGAGATATAAAAAAAATTAAAACTCTATTATGCATTTTGCAAACATTGAAAGAATAAGGCACGAAAAAGTAGAGCCTGGCAGAAGAAATGTATTGCAAAGGAAGGAGGGAGATTTCTAGAAATGGGAGATTGTGTATAAATTGGCAGAGGTAACTTGAAGGGCGTAGTTGAAGGAGCATCGTTTTAGGTGAGATAAGGGAGGCAATTGAGCAAAGAGAGTCTTTATTAATAGCCTGGAATTTGACCCAGAAGAAAAACAAAACAGAAATTTTTATCTGGTTAATTTATCATTTAAACTGGGTCATTGTTACTAGGCTGATGACTGAGTGCATTAGAACTCGGAGTTACTTTTTCATAAATCAGAATTTCTAATGAACCAGAGCATATTCGTATTCAAGCGCATTATGTAAAATTAGCTCCAGCTGGACAAACCTTTTCATAATCTGCCTTTAAGTGGTTGTGCTGACTGAACCACTTCTTGATGGTGTTTTCCTTCAGCGGTCCCATCAGTCCAGCGTGGCGGTGGATCTTTGCTAGGGTCACAGCATCGGGCACCATCTGCACCAATCCTGCGTGAGAAAAAAATAATTCTTTCCTCCCATGATGAGGGATGCGTAGGAAATACATCTTCATCTAGGTAGCAAGAGTTACTAGCACGACTTAGAGAACCCTTTTCCTTTCCAGATCTTTCCTGAAGGAGCCTTCTCTAGATGGCCTCCTCCCTAATTTTTCCTAAATCCTGGTGAACAATGGGGCTACTTGCTGTGTTTGGATCAGACGTGTCAGAAAGAGCTTTAATGTTTTTTTCTAAAATGACCATAGAGAGCCAATTTAGATGGCTCAATCGAGTTGTAGGTTCATTAATATATGGCTTGTGTGGTCATTTACAATTTAAGGGAGGACATTCAAACTTGTGTAACAAGTTTGGTAAGGAAAAATTTGCAATCTCCATAACAAATACTTGAAATATATTATAAAAATCAATGTTTAGGTTCATAAAAGCTTCATTGTTAAATGGTCATTTTCTAGGTGTGAACACAATAACTCTGCAGTAAACAGGTCAAGAGTCACCTGCCCTTCCTTCTCAGTCAGCATGAAAGAGAAAATATGATAATCATTTTTTAAAAATATTTTTTTATTGATTTCAGAGAGGAAGGGAGAAGAAAAGAGAGACAGAAACATCAACGATGAGAGAGAATCATTGATCGGCTGCTTCCTGCACACCCCCTATTGGGGATCAGGCCACAACCGTGACCTACTGGCTCACAGGTTGATGCTCAACCACTGAGTCATGCTGGCTGGGTGATAATCATTTTTTAAAAGGAAGCATATACGGATTTAACTTCAATAGACCTTTGCTCCATTGGCCATATATATCCATCAAGGCTTCTTTTTCATTGTTTTCATAAGGTCATTGAAATGCATATATTTTCAAACCCACTGATTTTTATTCTGTTCAGAATAGCAGTTTAAACCCAGTATTTAAGACTTTCCTGGGACTAATGTCCCCAAAACAACCTGTAATGTACAGTTCTGTAAATAAAGTCATGGAAAGATATTAAAGTACAGAATGACTTATACCATCTTGACAATTGCAAGAGTTGCAAACCCAAATCCCCAAAGGGACCAGGGACACAAATGTAATTATATGAAAAGAGAGATGGTGGAGTTTTTAAAATTGACTGTTTCATGGTCTACCTTAAAAAAATTCAATTAAACAACAACAAACAAGTAGATCACAGTGCTGGTAAATGAAACACTTCCCTGGGCTGGTTTTGGCCAGTGGCTGCCCCTTGCAGCCTTAATCTCTCTTAATATCCAATAGCCCAGCTGTGACCATTAGGCATCTACATTGCAGGATTAGAAAGAAACTTAAACATGGGGAGTGGGAATTGAATGTTGCAAATATAACCTATAAAACCTATATGCCAAAACAAAAAAAAATAAATAAAAATAAAGAGAAACAACACCCCAGAGATAAATCCTGGATCCTGGGCACATTCTTAATATAACACCTCTATTTCCTTCTTCAACAGTAATCGGCTCGTGTGTAGGTTTTCTCATGTGTATTTACAGTAAGTGAGATAGCAAATATAAAGCACTACATTTAGTAGTGACAAAATTACTCTGGAAAGAGGCGATTTCTCTTTCTCATCCTGAAAATTTCCCTCCTAATTTTCCCAATTCCTCCATGTAACACTTCCTAAAGGAAAGTTACCTCTACCTGGTTCCCAAGTGTTTTGTTGCAGCCTCACATCTGATCATGCCCGAAATTAGGTCTTAGATCATTGCACCCTTTGGATATGGGCTATAGCAATATCAGTTACTTTTCAGGCCACATTTGTCTTCAGGGAGTTAATCTTTGCTAAATCCCCAGTCATTTATCATAAGCCTTGCTTTGCTAACTATTCAGAAAACCTTGTACCCAATTTATAACAATCATGATGGCTAAATTCTGCCTATTAATTAAAACCATAAATTACTTTTTACACATTTTAAGTTAGTACATATCATATACCTTTTAAATACTTCTAACATAATTCTGTGCGAATTGAGTAATATGCATGGTTCCATTCTTACAGTCCTTTAATGCAGCATTACTCGAATTTTAATGCACATATATATCACTCGGGGATCTTGCAAAAATGTAAGTTCTGATTCAGTAGAAAGGGATGGAGCCTGAGATTCTGCATTTCTAACAAGTCCCCAGGTGATGTCAATGCTGCTGGTCCATGGGTCATACTTTAAGTAGCAAGGTTCTTAAGAGCAAAACTTTTAAAGATGGTATCATAAAAGGCAGTGGCTCTCAAAAAGGGATGCATAAGAAACAATAGAGCAGCTTTTCAATCACCAAAACTTGAGTACCTCTGCCCTCACCCCAAGTGGTGAGCCTGACTTAAAACTCTGGTTGGGGCTTTGTTATATTTGCTACTCCAATTCCCCTAAGGAATTTTTATGCCAATGAAATTTGTGGAGCCAGAATTAACATAAATTATAAAGAATTTTTATTTGCCTTGACAGTCTCTTCCAAAGCCATTAGGAGATTATATACAAACTAGAGGCCCGGTGCACAAATTCGTGCACCAGTGGGGTCTCTTGGCCTGGCCTGTGGGATTGGGCTGAAACTGGCTATCCAACATCCTCTGAGGGGTCTCGGATTGAAAGAAGGTGTAGGCCAGGTGGAGGGACCCCACTGGTGCACAATTGGGGCCTGGGAAGGATGCGGGAGGTTGGCCAGCCAGAGAGGGAATGCTGGAGGGCTCCAGGGCATGTCTGGCTCATCTCACTCAGTCCCGATCGGCCGAACCCCAGCAGCAAGCTTGCCTACCGGTCAGTGCGTCTGCCCCCTGGTGGTCAGTGTACGTCATAGTGAGCAGTTGAATGGCCTTAGCATATCATTAGCATATTATGATTTGATTGGTTGAACGGCCGACTGGTCGACCAGACACTTAGCATATTAGGCTTTTATTATATAGTATTAGTCATGAGAATTATAATCAACAATAATGTTGATAAAATCTTGTAAGCTTCTGGCCTGGAGTATATTCTCCTTAAGGGCTACAATTCTGTTTATATCATTTTAGTATTCTCTACCTTACTCTGTGACATTCCTTGAGAACAGTAGATATTTATTAAGCCTTGGAACATGATTAAAAATACAACCTAAAAAATGACATTTGCTTTAATGATCTCTATTTTTCTTGAAGAAATAATTTGCTAGCATAATGCTGTTTGAAATTTTACAACTATAGAAGATTGCTGTTAGATGGGGGAAGAATGACTTGTTTGATTTATGACATCTGCAACTTTGGGCAAGTCTACAGTTATTTTTTCCCGAATCATTTTATTAACTTCAAAAGATTTAGCCTCTATTACATTCTATGATTATAAACTGAGAAATGAGTAGATCGAACTAAAGAATTCCATGGAAGTCAGTGATGTATTCAATTTATGAAGAAAAGGTGATCCATGTGACATCATAAAGCTCAGCTTGGCTCATCTAGTTTTATTCTTACACTTTCAACATATTAGGCTATGAAAGAATTAGGTCACATGAGAAAAGGGAGAGTAAAACTCAAAGAATAAAAGGATATCAGAGTAGCAATGATAAAAAGACTCTTTTAGGAACTAGAGCTTGAGAAATGGTCCAGGGGTGGGACAGTTGGCATGGAAACAATAGCCCTATTAGGTAGTATGACAATAGAGTCATACTGTAATTCAAGTTTCAAGTTAAGCTAACTAGAAGGTACTTCCATACCTGGCTCTAAAATCTCAAATCACAATTATTTGGGGTACTGAGACTAGTGGTGGGATGTCAGGAACTGGAGAGGCAGGCAGTGAAAGGTCTTCTTTTGTGATGATGGGTTTAAATTATATCTCTGCTTGAATAAAAAAAAATGACTACATGGTTCTAGGTCCCTTTTCTAGTTCTATGATATTTTTATACTTTTGCTCATGCAGAGGTATCTGCTATAACTCATACCAATTATTTTAATGAAATTCTAAATGGCAATGACCACTTGTCAAAAAGATATCATATACATATACATATACATATACATATACATATACATATACATATACATATACATACATATATATATATATTTCAGCATGATTGTAATTAAATGCAACTTTTATCTCTTATGTTTTGGTAATAATTTGAGTGGACTGCTAACATTATTTTCATTGGTAATATGTATAAATGTAGCTCTATTTCCACAATAATGGCTTAGGTTTTATAAAGGAAAAGAAATGCTGAAGTATGTTAAAAGTTTGCATGTATGGTCACCTTTGACTGTTGATATTTAAATTTTACTTTAAAGTCTTTTAGAAATTAAGTGCAGGTTTACAATGTATTTAGAATTTTTAGAACTCCTTTAAGCATTTGCAACTTTTAAAATTTTGCATCAATAGGTGACAATTTTATTTTTTTTGAATTAATAGGCTTTTCTATTATCTTGGAAAAAGAGAAAAGATAGGAGTTAGCTATTAATGAACTAATCTTAAAGACACACAAAAGAAGATCACCGTTAACATTTGGGTTGTCAAGCTTCTCATTAATATCTAAAAGGACATTATGCTTTACGTAAATTATTTTGGCTTATTATTTTTGAAAATAATTCTTGTTTAAAAAGAAGAACGAGAATGTATAGTTCTTTGGATTTTAAAATTTATAGCCTAAAGTGAGCACTGTGGAAAGTTTGGTGGCATTTTACCAGTAAATGCATGACAGAAATGATGTAAGTCTTCTCATTATCTAGTCTATACTGACCTTGGCCTTTTCCTGTGGATAGACATCTATAAATGATCATTTGCATATCCAGGCCCTCCTGCAGCCAAATATTGTCCATCATTTGGACAATCTGCAGAACAAGCATATCCTGGCGAAGATCATCTCCAGCCTGTTCAAAACAAAATTATAGACTCTGGGTTTCTCTATGACTGCCATTAAAAGCTTTCAGATATAATACATGTCATTTCTTCCTTTGAATACATTTTTAGCCAATTTAGAGTGATTTCAATTATTTCATTAGCTCTCCCAGTACCTGTGTTTCTGATGGAAGATCAAAGAGAATGAGAATGTTCCTTTAAGTGATTACAGAAGCTTCAGCCACCAAATTACTAGTAGAAGCTGCTTGGAATGTTGTTCTCTGATAATCTTTCAATTTATTATCCATGTGCAATGTCTTAGACTCAACGTGTAGTGAAGAAAGGCTGAATAAATGTTTATCCAAATTTCAGACTCAGCCAGGAGAGAGTTAATTGAAACATTATTTGGTATGTCATAAATTTATGCACTGATAAACAGAATACCAAGAGCTTCTCAACTATGAGGATAAACATACACACATGATTCATCAGACTCTGCGTCACGGGCTTCTCTTATGAGGGCAGTTGACAAATTTTCAGAGTAAATGGTCTCTGATAACAATTAGATATGATAAAGGGGAGATTTTCTAGCATTGGTGAAAGAAATGAAATATGTCCAAAGGGAAACAATAGTTCTATGCCTTTAAACCATTAAGAATTTTTATTTTGAAAATGCTTTCTAAATTACATGCAGAAAGTTATGCCAAGATGAGATTCCAGGTTGTTTTTTCTTCAGCAAATATGCAGTGTCATTGAACCATTATTGCTTGAGGTTACACAGTTCAAAGGAAAAAACTGGATGTCTTATTATCCTTAAAAATAGTCAGAATCCACCAAAAATATCACTCGAAGACCTTTTTGTCTGGTTTGGTTGAATAATTGATTAAATGAGCTGGATGACTGGCGAATTCTTTAGTTTCTTCTTTAGTCCCTTTTTCCTACTTGTTTATAACCATTGACTCTGTTTTCCCCTGAGATTCATGAGAAAGACTGCTGTGGCCCATATTTATGTTTTATTTCAAAAGAAACAAAAACCAGCCCAAATTACTAAAATCAGCAAGTGCTTGCAGATAATAATTTTATGTTAAATTAATTTATATTATTTGGGTTACAGGTAATTTTGATTCTAATTTAGTATTTAGGCCAAAAGAAAGCTCTCGTCCTCGGGCTCACCACACATTCCAGTTTCTGTGCTACTCAAAAGTGATTGTATAATTTTGCTTATTGAAACATATTTTCTTAAATTTTGCACTGAAGGTTCACTGACTTTAAGCCAGTAATGTTTGATTTAGTGCCAATCATAGTTTGGCATGTACTATAATTCTGTAAAAAATGCAAAATCAAAAATAACTGGAATCTTTTGTGTTGTTGCCAGCAGAAAATAGCACCAGTAATTTTCTTGTGAGCAATAAATCAATATTTCTACCAATGTAATCAATTTGATGCTTTAGGAGTTACTGTACCTTAAAAATGATGCTGATATTTTTGCCCATTGGATTAGCATTGATAAAAGTAATCTTCAATGGTAAAGCATTAGATGTGAAATATGAACATGCCTACAAGAGGAGAAGAGAAAAACCGTTACCAAAATAAAGCAAAAAGAACACATTCCTGGAAATCATGGCACCTTGCAGAATTTATTTGAACAAATAGAACACATATGAATAATTTTTACACTTTGGAACAAAGAAACTTATTTATTTTTTAAAAAACACAAGCAACTTTAGTTTTACCAACCAAAGCCTTACTTGGAAAATGAAAAGCCAGCTTTTTGGCAGGTCATAAATCTTCAACTACATTTTTTTCTATCTGAACAGTGGTGTTATGTTGGGGATTTAAATAAACGAAGTAGTATAGTATGTAGGTATTGTGTTTATGCTAGTTGGTTAATATAAAAAAATAAAATTGCTATTTTAAAAAATTTATTTCCTTTTAACTATATCTGCTCTGCAGCATATTAAGAAAATGAATATAGAGCTATAGAGTTCAAATTTGGACTCTATGATTTATTAGCTGTAAGACTTTGGGCAAGTTACTAAAATGTTTGTGTCCCACTATAAAATGGTGATAACAATGCCTACCTCACCATATTTACAATAGATATATGAGCTAATGGATATAAAATACCTTTTACTGTGCCTGACACTAATTATGTAGTTAAAAAAAAATTAATGCATCCTTTTTCTCTTTTTATTAATGAACTAGAGGCCTGGTGCATGAATTTGTGCATGGGTGGGGTCCCTCAGTCTGGCTGGTGATCAGGGCAGATCAGGCCCTGGGAGGTTTGCTGGGGGGAGTGGCCATCAGGGCCAGGATTGGCTGCCGTGGGAAGTTGGCTGTAGGAGCGCACTGACCACCAGGGGGCAGCTCCTGCATTGAGCGTCTGCCACCTGATGGTCAGTGTGCATCATAGCAACCAGTTGACCGGTCCTTCTGTCGCTTAGGCTTTTATATATATATAGATAGATATTTTCTTACAATTACAAATAAGAGTACAACATATATTTTCCTTTTTCATTTCCTTCAATTGCATTTTGCATTTCTATATTCACCTTTACTATATTGACTACTTTCCATTGTGCTTTCCTTATTGCTTATTCTCCTTGTATATTCTCACAATTGTTTGAATGTTAAAAGGCGGTATGTGTTTAGGCTATTAGAGAGTTCATGTTCACAGTGAAGAGTACAATCAATACTAAAGAAAGGAAAATAACTTGATATGTTCAATTTATCAACGCAGTTAAAATATGACATCAATACATGCTGAAGGGACCAGCCAGCGTAGCTCAGTGATTGGGCATCAACCCATGAACCAGGAGGTCACAGTTCAATTCCCCATCAGGGCACATGCCTGGTTTGCAGGCCTGATCCCCAGTGGGGGGTGTGCAGGAGGTATCCAATCAATGATTCTCTCTCATCATTGATATTTCTATCTCTCTCTCTCTGTCCCCTTTTCTCTGAAATCAATAAAAATATATTTTAAAAAATTTTAGAAAATACATGCTGAAGGATCTGTTGTTTTTTTTAAAATATATTTTATTGATTTTTTACAGAGAGGAAGGGAGAGGGATAGAGAGTTAGAAACATTGATGAGAGAGAAACATCGATCAGCTGCCTCCTGCACACTCCCTATTGAGTGTGTGCCTGCAACCAAGGTACATGCCCTTGACCGGAATCGAACCTAGGACCCTTGAGTCCACAGGCCGAGGCTCTATCCACTGAGCCAAACCAGTTAGGGCTGAAGGATCTGTTTTGAATATCATTATTTCTGAGAAATCTGAGATCGGTATTAGCTGAGAGGAAAGGATCTATTTCTTAACCTATCAACATAAATCTCAGCTAATCCTAGAGCAAACAGAAACCCTTGCTTGCTAAATCAGTTTGATTTTACAGTAATGGAGGTGGGGTTGCTGTTTGGTAGGTAATGAATTCTTGCTGCAAAAATAAGTCAATCAGGAAACATATGACCTTCTGTCATGGTATTGAATTAGGAAAGTCTATGCTAGGCCAGAAATGAGTCTAGATCAATGGATTTCAAATACCACTCATTCAATTCTTGGGCATCCCAAGTCTATGGAAGAGAGACAAAGGGTAAAGGGAGGCTGAAGGCAAGGCTTTGTGCTTGTGTGAGGTCTGTGGCATAAAATGAGACATCTACTCAGACTGGATGCCTTGCCAGACTGCATTTGTTTTTTTTTCTCTCTGCTATGAATTTGCTCATAGTCGACAAGTTGAGAGTTCTGATTGAAGGCTTTCCTACACTGCCTACATTTATGTGCGTGTTCCCCAGTGTGGAAGCTCTGGTGCCAAATAAGATATTTATTCTCACTGAAGGCCTTACTATGTTCATTAAACTCATAAGCTTCTTCCAAGTGTGGATTCTGTAATGGTTGATAAGGTTTCCATTGGAATAGAAAGCTTTCCCCACCACTCATTTCAACTGCAAAGTTTCTCACTTGAGAAGTGCCTGAGGTTGGAAAAGGCTTTTACTTTGAATAGAGGCCTCCTGTACTCATTACATTCAGAAGGTTGTTCTCCAGTATGGGTTCCTGATAGTCAATGAGTAGGGGGCTCGAAGTGAAGGCTTTTACACATTCATCATGTTTATGAGGCTTCTCGGAAGCATGGAGTCTCTGATATTTAATGAGATGGGAACAGGGATGACACGCTCTGTATTCATACAGCTTGCTCTATCAGTGGATTCTCAGATGAACCACTGTCTGACAGGTCTGTTTGAAGGTTTTACCATACTCATAGAGACTCTTTCCAGTATGGATCCTCTGATAGCCAACCAGATGTGGGCTCTGATTATTAACTTTGCCACGTTTATTGCACCTCTGGATGTGATGTATGTCCCTTCAGACCCTCTTATTGTTCAGCAAGACCAAAGGACAGACTAAAATGCTCTGTAGGTGACAGCATCACCTGGCACATTTGTCCTGTTCACTGCTGAATGCACAGGTGCAGCAGCCTTATACAAGTCACAGCTGGTCAGAACAAATGAGACAAAGGAATGGCTCTACTTGGACCACTTCCCAGTCTCAGGGAAAGTAGTGATGGTTGCAGGTAGCTGCAAGGGAGTCTGGTACTAATCACAGCACTAGGTGTGGTGACTCCGGGGCTGGTGACCCCAGGTCGGGCCAGCTGACCTGGATACTCACAGCAGGCACCTATTAGAGCTAGCACCCCACATTCCCAAATGCATAAGCCCAAACTCATATGTAATTTTAAATAAAAAACTGTCTACTCCTTAATAACAACAAACAAAGAAAGCATAAACAAAACACCAACATCTGAAATCAGTGATCCATATTGTTCTTTTGAATGCGACATATGATGTCTTTGAAATGCTGAGTTTCCATTTCCTCAGAATTAATCAGATTCACTGCTAATGATTAAAAAGTTACACAATTTTTTAAAAATTGGCAATGATTTAGATTTTAGTTCGATTAGATATACATATCTCAATTTATGGAATTGATGCGTAATTTTGTTATTTTTTAAAATATGTTTATGAAGCATATTAGGAAAGTTTGCAGGGTGTCTTTGTAACAGCAAAGTTATAAAGGTGAGAGTATCAAGCTTTTAGCAAACCTTTTTATATTTATACTAATAATGATCTAATTTCCCCCCTACTTATCGGATATGTTTTCTTGATCTTATAACTTAAGTAACATTTATTGTTCATGCATGAGGGTTTGACTACTTCACTTCTAAATCTCATTTATCAATCCTCCTCTCTATTAGTGTCGTCTACTCTTGGGCTTTTGAGAAGGAGAATAATAAAGGTGTTGGAGAACAGAGGAGAAAGGATGACTCCAAGTGAGAGAAGGGTGGCTAGCAGAGGTTTGGGAAGAGAAGGGGTTTGTGAGTGTGACAACACCAAGAAGGACTTTCCAGGCATTGGTAAAATCACAAAATACATTATATGGCACACTGACTCATAAGCACCAATGAATTTTAAATTGAATCAAAATGGAGATGTTGTAGCTAATGATATATTAGTGTACTAGACATGGGTATGCACGTAATCTAAATAAGCATGAAATTAAACTCGGCCTGTGTGGAGTCACCAAATGAACAATTTTGAATACATTGAGAAATCAATTCCATGAGAAATATCTTCATTTACACACTGAGGAAAAATAACTGCAATAAGATTTTATAAATTATATTTGCCATTTCAAAAACATACAGTGAACTAAACAATACAGAACAAAAATACTCAACTTACCTTGTGATCAATCCCCTTTATACAGACAGCAGGGTTCAGAGGAAGGTGACAGGTATGTATAGACTGAAAGAATTCTTCTAGTCTGCCAATCTCTTTCTTCAGTACATCCTGTGAAAAATCATAAGGAAAAGCAGTTTAGAAACTGTAAAGAATGTGACTTTTTCTTCAAGTTAGAATTTTCTTGTATTGATTAAATAAACTGTTTAATTCAGAGGTTGCACACTTGGATGCTTTAGGGTCAGGTAGGTGATGTAGCCACATTTGAGAAAGCAGCAGGCTAAAGACAATAGGGAGTGGGGAATTAATGAGTGCACGTCCCCTTTAAAGGACTTTACATTCGATTAAAAGCAAAACCAAAACGAAGTACAATTCTGTTCAAACAAAACACAATGGATTGGACTTGACCTGTGGCCCACTAATTTCCAGTCCCAGCTTTAAGTAATTATTCACATAATTCCTTTCTGACAATTTTCTAAAATCTTAGTTTGCATCTCTCAAGATTTACACTTAATAATAAGAGTACATCTTAAGAATAAGTTCACATATATTAGCAGCAATAATGACAAAAAATTATAATTGCCGACAATTGATAATTATCAGAAACAGCAATATGTCTACTTTACTAAATGGCAATGAGTATATTTCTGGTACTTGATTCACCCCCTTCCGCAGTGCTCTTCCATAGTACCTGTGGAGGATCTGACACCACAAACCACACTTTTAGAATTGAGTATCCTTTGACCAAAAGAGGGGGGAAACAACAATTATTTAAAACAAAATAATAATAATAATTCAAAATTAAGAAAGTTCCTTTTAGGCTACTTTTGAAAACTTTTTAAGCACAATTCTAAAAATGAGGATATCATATTAATTACTCTGAATTAACTTTCAAGAGTTTCTTAGCTCTTTCTCCTGGCTCATTGGCAAATAATAGAATCTACTACTCCCAGAATCCAGAAGAGCAAGGTGGAGAAATGAGGCAAAATTCCACCACAGCACTCTTTCTGTCTGTCATCCGTTGTCTTATCTATGCCTAGATTTGCCGGAAGAATATCATGGAAGGAAATCTCTGCTCTCTTCATTTAATTAAAGTATCATCATTTCATATAGTTAGGTTTAGCAGCCGTGGGCAAACTACGGCCCGCGGGCCGGATCCGGCCCGTTTGAAATGAATAAAACTAAAAAAAAAAAAAAGACCATACCCTTTTATGTAATGATGTTTACTTTGAATTTATATTAGTTCACACAAACACTCCATCCATGCTTTTGTTCCGGCCCTCCGGTCCAGTTTAAGAACCCATTGTGGCCCTCGAGTCAAAAAGTTTGCCCACCCCTGGTTTAATGAGTGCTTTTAAAAAAACTAACAAACAGCCCTAGCTAAAGGGTCCCAGGTTTATTACAGTCAAGGCCACGTACCTTGGTTGCAGGTTCCCTGGCTCTGGTCAGGGTGCGTGCAGGAGGCAACCAATCAATGTGTTTCTCTCACATGATGTTTCTCTCTGTCTCTCCCTCTCCCTTCCACACTCTCTAAAAATCAATGAAAAAATTTCCTCGGGTGAAGATAAATAAATAAATAAAATACTAACAAATAGTAACTTAAATTGTGAAAAATTATAAATGTTTCTCCCACCTTTCTTTTTCTTTTCATATTTTCATGGGAAAAGGTGTTATCACAAAATCAACCAGACAAGAAGAAATAAATACATTTATTTGAGAGAATAATGCCAATATCACTCTAGAACATGATGCAAATGGTCAAAAAAAGACACCGGAATTATTCGACTATAGTGTGCATCTTAAATTTGTGAGGGATTTAAAAATATAATAATGACCAAACCTACATACAAATTTTATAAAATTTAATAACAATTTATTTTACTTCTTTCCACTTTTTGTCTGTCTCTAGAAAATAATTAATGAATCTGCAGTAATATGGATGAATCATTTTTTTTCATTGCCCATCATATTATGTGCCTTAAGGCTCTTCTGTGTAAGCAAAATTTATAGGTCTCCCATTTAAAAATAATTTCCATGTGCATGCTTTTTATTTTCTATTATCTCCTAGTTAGGTAAAGTTGCATAGTTTCTGTTATTTCTACCAAATTAGTGAATTCTAGCAAAAAACAAACAAACAAACAAACAACACACAAAAACAACACAAAAAACCTCGGGCTGGGAAAAAATCCTGGGACATTGTACCTATTATTATTTTCATATCATTTTGTTGAAAACTCTTGTTGATGTTAAACCAGGGGTAGAGAGAAATTATGATCTTCCTTGAGGACAAGATTTGTGTTTATTTCATCTTTCTATCCTTAACTCCTATTCTGTAGTAAGTACTTAATTTTTATTGAATGATGTTCTTATTACAATGAATTTCATTACTTAAATTTTATTGAATGATGTTCTCATTACAATTATTATCTCCCTGCATCTAGAATGTTGAACTTAGGAGAACCTACTTAATGGTCTATGTCACTGAAGGGAACTAGTGATGCAGAT
The DNA here is from genome assembly GCF_000147115.1 of Myotis lucifugus. Taxonomy (NCBI): domain Eukaryota; kingdom Metazoa; phylum Chordata; class Mammalia; order Chiroptera; family Vespertilionidae; genus Myotis; species Myotis lucifugus. The sequence continues at coordinate 15,901,669 of NW_005871058.1, read as the reverse complement.
AATTAAAAAGAGCAAGTGTTTCTCCATTAGATTAAGAAAAAGAATAGCCGAGTCCATTATTATAATCAGTTTTAAAAGAGGCACAATATTTTGACTATCATGGATCTTACTGTAAAGTATTACATTCCACACCACTATTGATTTCTCATTTAAATAATTGTATTTGTTTTGGTAAAAGTCTTTAAAAATGTGACCTTGATTGGTGCAATTTTAGAAAGATCTAGACCTAGATTTAATACCTTACCAGTGGTTCTCAACCTTCTGGCCCTTTAAATACAGTTCCTCATGCTATGACCCAACCATAAAATTATTTTCATTGCTACTTCATAACTGTAATGTTGCTACTGTTATGAATCGTAATGTAAATATGTGATATGCAGGATGGTCTTAGGTGACCCCTGTGAAAGGGTCGTTCGACCGCCAAAGGGGTCGAGACCCACAGGTTGAGAACCGCTGCCTTAGACAAAGGTACCCTAAAAAGTTCCCTCATGTAATTTCCCACAAGTCCAAGTTGTGTTGCCATTTTAAGGAAGTTGCTTCATTTTGTCTTTTTTTAGTTAAACTGCCTTTATTTATTTATTTATTTAAATTTTTATTGTTGAGAGTATTACAGATGTCCTCCCTTTTTTCCCCTTGACCCCCACCACCTGGTTTCCACCCCGCCCCAGGCCTTCACCACCCTATTGTCTGTGTTCATGGGCAATGCATATCCTATATAATAAAAGGATAATATGCAAATTGTCCCCTCAGGAGTTTGATCAGGAGACCAGGAGTTTGATTGCTCGCTATGACATGTGCTGACCACCAGGGGGCAGCACAGAACATGGTGGGTGACCAGTGGCAGCAGAGGGGTGCTGAGGGAGTGAGAGAAGAAGGAGGCAGGGAAGCCTGGAGGTGGGGAACCTGATGGGCCCTGATTGTGGGCCAGGCCTAGCACCCTACCCATGCACAACTTTCATGCACCAGGCCTATAGTATGCATATAAATTCCTTGGTAATCTCTTCCTACCCCCACCCACTTCCCTCTGAGATTTGTCAGTCTGTTCCATGTTTCCATGCCTCTGGTTCTATTTTATTCATCAGTTTATTGTGTTCATTAGATTCCACATATAAGTGAGATCATGTGCTATATGACCTGGAGATTATGCTAAATGAAATAAGCCAGTCAGAAGAGAGAGACAAACTGCCTTTAAGTTGGCCTCTTCTTATCAGGGACTCTTTGTATGCTACATGGCCACTTAGAAAAAAAGCCACATCCTAGACCTGGCTGGGTAGCAGTGGTTCCCAACCTTCCTAATGCCGCGACCCTTTAATACAGTTCCTCATGTTGTGGTGACCCCCAACCATAAAATTATTTTCGTTGCTACTTCATAACTGTAATTTTGCTACTGTTATGAATCGTAATGTAAATATATGATATGCTATATGTGTTTTTCGATGGTCGCGACCCACAGGTTGAGAACCACTGATAGAGCATCATCCTGATACTCCAAGGTTGTGGGTTTGATCCTTGGTCAGAGCACATACAAGAATTAATCAATGAATGCATAAATAAGTGGAACAACAAATTAATGTTTCTCTCTTTCTCCTTTCCTCTCTCTCTAAAAGCCATCAATAAAAAAATTTAAAAAGCCATTTTCTGGTGATAGACATTACCATTAACTTTAGCATAGTAAAATGAAAGAAGAAAAAAATTACATGTACAAAAAAACAACTTGATTAAAGCAATTGATTTGTAGGTCTTGGCCACGTAGCTCAGTTGGTTAGAACATCATTCTGATACACCAAGATTTGACATCCAGTAAGTGCACAAACAAGAATCTCTCTCTCTCTCTCTCTCTCTCTCTCTCTCTCTGTCTCAAACAAACAAAAAAAAACAACTAAAAAAAACAATAAATCAATCAAACAAAAAACAGTTGATTTGTGTCTTATGTCTAAGTATAGTCAAGGTATTTGTTTTCCAAGCTATGAAATTAAAACTTAATTGAACTAAAGATTAAAAAAAATACTTCACTACATGAAGATTGATTTCTCAACAAACCTGTCTTTGAAGTTCACTGGCAGACTTGACTTTTTCCCCAATGCCTCCCAGAATTTCGATAAGTTTCATCTCCTTGGAAAACTCATCACTCAAGGCTTTTCCTGCACAGAATTGGAGAGCTGCCAACAGCTTCTGATACCAGCTTTTAAAATAAGCTTCATTCTGCGCATCCTTTAGCAGCCTGAAGGAAAGAGAGAAAAAGAATTCTTGTATCTAAAGTTGATTTTTTAATCACCTCCAGAAGGAAAAACAAGTGTATTTCAGACGAATCTGTATTTGCTGGCTTTGGGCAGTTTAAGAACCCAGAATGGGAGAAATGTTGTTTATTTGTTGGCAGTCATCAAGGTCCACCTGATAGCTAATGAGATTCCAAAAGAGAAGAATTAATGAGACTTGCATTTTCTCATTTCAATTCACAATGCACTTTTTCTTCTTTCAGGCTTCGTAATTCTATAACAAATAGTTATCTTAAGAACATATTTTTGACTTATTCAAATATGAATAAATAATTTTAGAAATAATATTTATAAGTAACTGTATTATACTGCAACTTAACTATCAATCCCCAACCTTTTCTGCTTTCCTTCAAAAGATAATGTCTCTTTCCATTACCATTAAAACCCCCTTTAACCTCTTTTATCTCCCTCCACCCCATCCTTCCCTCTAGGAATTACCATATTGTTGTCTGTGTCTAAGGGTTTTTTTTTCTTTGTTTAATCCCTTCGCCTTTTTCACCCAGTCCCCAAACCCTCTTCCCCTCTGACAGCTGTCAGTCTGTTCTCTATCTATGAGTCTGTTCCTATTTTGTTTGTTAGTTTATTTTGACTTGGGGTGGTGCACACACAATGCAGTATACAGATGATGTACACCTGAGACCTACATAATTTTATTAACCAATGTCACCCCGATAAATTCAATGAAAATTTAAACAATAAGATAAAATGGCACTAAATAAAATAGAATTTTAAAAATAAAAAAAGATAATGTCTCCATACTGTCATATTGATTACTTGGAGGAAGATACTATAAAGGCAAGAGCATGATTTTTGTTTTCTGGAATTTCTGGATTCAAGTCCCAGACCTACAACTTAAAAGTAACATAGAAAAAAAAAGTAATATTGAACAGACTGCCAAACCTCAGAGGGAAGGCAGGGGTGGGGGGGGGGGAGTAAGAGATCAACCAAAGGACTCATATGCATGCATATAAGCATAACCAATGGACACAGACAGTAGGGGGGTGAGAGCGTGTGCTGGGGGTTGGGGGTGGGGTGGGAGTGGCTGGAGAGAGGTCAATGGGGGGAAAAAGGAGACACATGTAATACTTTCAACAATGAATTTAAATTTTAAAAATGTAACTTAGGCCAATTATTTAAAAAGGCTGAGATTTTATTTTTAAATGTAAAATAAAGCAATAACTCCTCTCTATAGAGCTGTCTCTAGACCATAGACTGAGCCAATGCATTTGAATAGGCTTAGCACAATGTATAACTGTTCAGAGAAAAAACATTAATTCATCTGTATCTCACAGCATCCCCAAGCCAGCTTCTGTCACTACCTGGTATTCTGCTCACACCACAGACTCAGGAGGCACAGGACACAAAAATAGTTAAGAATACCTTGCTAGATAATAGAGCAGTGACAAATATTTGAATAATCTGTCTGTCATGTGACAATTTTTATTACCTTGAACCTAATTTTAATATGCTTAAACTTTACTTTCTATCATACTCTAAAACACAGAAATAGAATAAAAAATAATACTAATTTCTCAATTTCTCTCTGATTGATTTTTTTCATCTTAACTAGTCTCTAGTCTTCTCCTCCCCTGAAAAATAATTAGCATTCAAGGAACTAGAAGAAAATTATTGTGAGAATGGAATACTGAAAATAAAAAGGATTAATGCATAGCAGCAAAAACATGCATAGGTGAGTTTTATTCTGCATTCCTAATTTTGCACCTCTGCCCATGTTACAGAGACTCTAACAAATATATTACTTTTATTTGTTCTGCATTTTCTGTTACTAACATTTATGCTTAAAAAAATTAATTGAATGAGTCTGCTTTTTTTTTAAATCCTCAACCAAGGACATGCCCTTATTAATTTAGAGAGAGAGAGAGAGAGAGAGAGAGAGAGAGAGAGAGAAACATCAATGTGAGATAATTTTCAATCAGTTGCTTCCCATTCGTGCCCTGCAGCCTAGGTATGTGTCCTGACCAGGAATCGAACCCATCCCCTTAGATGTACTGGACTATTCACCAACCAACTGAGCCACTCAGACAGGGCTGCATAGTTTTATTTATTTGTTTGTTTTTTTGTTTTTTTGTTTATTTATTTATTTATTTATTTATTTATTTATTTATTTATTTATTTATTTTAGGTAAGTCTTGCTTCCTTGTCATTGTTATGAATCCAATTTATCTTCTAACATCTTTTTTACTCTCCCAAAGGAAATATAAACTTTGAGTGGAATAAAAGTTCTTATTTACTTCTGGAAAGCATTAAAGAAAAAATTCAGGGGCTAAAGATATATTTTCTTTTGTTGTTTTTTAAAAATCTTTATTGTTGAAAGTATTACATATGTCCCTGTTTACCCCCATTGACCCCTTCTTGCCCACATCAGGCCTTCACCACTCTATTGTCTGTGTCCATGGGTTATGCCTATGTGCATACAAGTTCTTTGGTTGATCTCTTCCCACCCATCCACCCACCCACTGCTGCCTTCTCTCTGAGATTTGACAGTCTGTTCCATGCTTCTATGTCTCTGGATCTGTGTTTTTCAACAGTTTATTTTGTTCACTAGATTCTACATATGAGTGAGATCATGTGATACTTGCTTTTCTCTGACTGGCTTATTTTGCTTAGTGTAATACCCTCTAGGCCCCTTCATGCTGTCTCAAAGGGTAAGATAGCCTTCTTTTTTATTGCTGCATATTATTCCATGGTATAAATGAACTACAGTTTTTTTATCCACTTATCTACTGATGGGCACTTGGGTTGTTTCCAGATCTTAGCTATTGTAAATTGTGTCACTATGGACATAGAGGTGCATACACTCTTTCTGATTGGTGTTTTAGTTTTCTTAGGATAAATTCCCAGAAGTGGGATCACTGGGTCAAATGGAAGTTCCATATTTAATTTTTTGAGGAAACTCCAAACTGTTTTCTATAATGGCTTCACCAATCTGCATTCCCACCAGCAGTACACTAGGGTTCCTTTTTCTCTACATCCTCACCAGCACTTGTCATTTGTGGATGTGTTGATGGTAGCCATTCTGACAGGTATAAGGTAATACCTCATTGTCATTTTAATTTGCATCTCTCTGATGATCAGTGACTTTGAGCAGTTTCTCATATGTATCATGGCCATCTGTATATCCCTTTTGCCCATTTTTAAATTAGATTGTTTGTCTTGCTCTTGTTAAGTTGTATGAATTTCTTATATATCTTGGATATAACCTTTTATCAGATTTAGCATTGTCCAATATGTTTTCTCTTACAGTGGGCTCCCTTTTCATGTTGTATATGGTTTCTTTTGCTGTGAAGAAGCTTTTTATTTTGATGTAGTCCCATTTGTTTATTTTCTCCTTAGTTTCCTTTGCCCTTGGAGATGTATCCACAAACATATTGCTATGAAAGATGTCTGAGATTTTGCTGCCTATAGTTTCTTCTAGGAGTTTTATAGTTTCACATCTTATATTTAAGTCTTTCATACATTTTGAGTTCATTCTTGTGTATGGTGTAAGATGGTGGCCTGGTTTCATTGTTTTTGCATGTATCTGTCTAATTTTCCCAACACCATTCATTGAAGAGACTGTCTTGACTCCATATATGCTCTCCACTACTTTGTCAAATATTAATTGAACATAATGGCTTGGGTAGATTTCTGGGGTATCTGATCTGTTCTGTTCCATTGATCTATATGCCTGCTCTTGTGCCAGTACCAGGCTGTTTTGATTATAATGGCTTTGTAGTATAACTTGATATCTGTTATTGTGATACCTCTAATTTTGTCTTCTTTCTCAAATTGCTGCAGCTCTTCGGGGCCTTTTTTGGTTCCATATAAATTTTTGGAGTATTTGTTCTAGATCTGTGAAATATGCCATTGGTAATTGAATAGGAATTGCATTGAATCTATAGATTGCATTGGGTAGTATGGACATTTTAATGATGTTAATTCTACCAATCCATGAACTTGGTGTATTTTTCTACTTGTTTATATCTTTCTCTACCTCTTTTTTCATCATCCTGTACTTTCACCTCCTTGGTTAAGTTTATTTCTAAGTATCTTAATGTTTTTGTTGTTGTTGCAAGAGTAAATGGGATTGTCTTTTTAGTTTCTCTTTCTGAGAATTCATTATTGGTATATAAAAATGACATGGATTTCTGTGTGTTAATTTTGTATTCAGCTACAATATCAAATTCACTTATTAAATCTAGTAGCTTTTTGGTGGAGTCTTTAGGGTGTCCTATGTACAATATCATATCATCTGCGAATCCTATATAATAAAGAGGTAATATGCAAATTAACCCTCACACCCTCACAAGATGGCTGCCTATGACCAGGCCGGCAGGGGGGTTAGTGAGGGACGACCAAACGACTGAACAAGCAGGCTGTGTGGGGTGACCAGGCCAGCAGGGGGGTTAGTGAGGGAGGGATGACCAAATGACTGAAAAAGCAGGCTGTGTGGGGAGACCAGGCTTGTGGGGGGGGGCAGTTGGGGATAACCAGGTTAGCAGAGGGAGGGAGTTGGGGGGAACCAGGCTGGTGGGGGGGCAGTTGGGAGCAATTAGTCTAGCAAGGGGGCAGTGAGGGGCAACTAGGCTGGCGGGGGGAGCAGTTGGGGGTGACCAGGCAGGCAGACAGGTAAGTGATTAGGAGTCAGCGGTCCAGGATTGTGAGAGGGATGTCCCATTGGAAAGGTTGCAGGCTGGGCTGAGGGGACCCCTTCCTCACCCCCAACCCCGGTGCACAAATTTCATGCATGGGGCCTCTAGTTTAAGAATAATAGTAGACAATACAAAAGCTTGCCTGCCCACCCCTTTAGTGAGATTTTGAACTGTCAGAAATGTAATAAGTGAATCATGTTATTTTTTGGAGACTCTAAGAAAATGAGTGTTGTTTGAGTGTGAATTAGAAAGCTGCAAATGCAAGCTTGCACAAGTAAAACTTCAAACATTATATGTAGAATTGTCTACCTCTCAGGTTCACATAGTATTTTGAGGACTCTGGTAATATACAATTTTACAGTTTACTTGAGTGTCAGTGAGACAGGGAAATGATTGGTAGAGTATTTCTATATCAATTCTTGCCAGAATTTTTATTCACTTTGAATACTGAGTTCCTTGTATTCAAAGGTATTTTTAACTTGTTCTAATAAATAAATATAACTCTATCACCATCCAAATGCTATATATGTGCTTCTGCATAGAAGTCAACTTTTTACTAAAATAATTAAAGAAAAGGTATTTATTTAGGTTAGGATCATAGGAACTGCCAGAACTGTATAATTCTTACTAGTATTGATAATACTCTTAATTCTTATTATATTTGAAATGCATTTGCTTCTCTCACAAGCAGCTCATTCAAGGAGGAAAAAATCAGTTTGATTCCTTGTTCAAAGTCAAACAAAGCAGGGAGATTTGCAGAAAGAATATGTGACTGCGTTCTAAAAAAATATGAAAGTGAAGAAAACTCAGTGTATGCCCTTGTGATTATTTTTCTAGTAGAATATGTCTCTTCAAACCCTGCATCCCCATGAGATGGCATGCTCCCCCAGTGAGATCTGGTTCGAGCTCCTCAGCTTTTTACCCGAGTTTGTGAAGAGTCTGTTTTCACACATCGCAGAATTGAAATCATAGAGTTTTGAAGATGATATGAGAGGCACAGTCACTTTTACTGGCAAGAGAAACTAACACGTCCTTTAATTTTAAACAACTGCAGAGAAAGCTGACAATACAGTTTTGGATGGAGGGTCACGCCGTTCCATGTCAGTTACTTTCACAATAGGAAGTGGTAGACCCCTCAGGGTGTGGTTTTTACCCATTGCCTCTGTTTATAAGACTGTAAAACACAGCTGGCCCCTCCCCTTGGAGCATTAAAAAAATCCTTTTCAAAATACGTTGACACCTGGAGAGGCAGTATTGCTTATACAAGGTAAAAAAAAAAAAAGTTAAGGTCAATGGACTGAAAAATATCAAATAAGAGTTGATGTTGAGCCTGTTGAGCCTGACCTGTATGACTCAGTGGATGAGCGTTGACCTATAAACCAGGAGGTCACTGTTCAATTTCGTGGTCAGACCACATGCCCCGGTTGCATGCCTGATCCCCATTAGGGAGCATGCAAGAGGCAGCCGATCATTGATTCTCTCTCAACATCTTTGAGGTTTCTATCTCTCTCTCCTTCTCCCTTCCTCTCTGAAATCAATAAAAATATATTTTAAAAAAGATTTGATGTTGACAAATTGGGCTTTTTAGATGCAGACATTGTAATAGTTTATAAACTGGGAGGTAAATCTCAAAAGGCCAGAGACCTGTTTATCCCACTGTCTGCAAGATCCAGGGATGATTCAACTTGATACTATTTTGTACATGCCATGCAGACTGGAAGTAATAACAACATTAAAATGAGGGTAAATGCATAAAATCTAGTTGATTAAAGGTTTTGACAGTGTTAGGTATAAGAGGCAGCAAACCAGAAGAGAAGGAATTATAACCCAGGTGACTAAGCACATTTGTTTTAGGATATCGTGAAAGTATTCGCCTAAATTAAAGGGATCGTGGTGGACCCAAGAGAGATCCAAGATGGTTACAAATCTCTGCTAGCATGAAATAGAGATTTTTCTCAGAAATTACAGTTTTTCTCCATTTCTCATTCGCAAAGCTGCTTCTGGTCTCACGGTGAGTGGCTTGCTAGAGCTACAGGAAAAGTACAGATAGTTCTCATTTCATCAGTCTACCAGCAGGGCAGGAGAGAGTAATCACATCATCCCGGCCCTCCTTGCCGCATAACTCCCTTCCGTATAGGTCTTAATTTTAATTCTCAGCAGCACAATATCCCACATCTTAAGGGCTGCCCTAAATTTTTACCTACATGTGTATTTCCTGTGAGTGAGGAGGGATAACAGCATCCAGGAGCAGAAGAAAGCTGAGCTACACAATAAGAAAGTGATTCCAGGGCACACCAGGACCTCCCTTCCCATTTCCCGCGTTTGTTGCTACTGCGGGGCACTGTGAGGGGCTCAGTAGGCCCGTTTTTAAACACAGGTAGATTTTAGAATGGGACTTCAGGTTTGCTTATAACCCTGGGACACATAAAGGCTGAAATCCAATACTTGATACGGAATTATTAATTTTAAGATTTCAATAGTGTGAAAAGCTTATATTTCTTTAGCCTTTACAACTCTTATTTCTCAGTAGTTGTGATTGATTTAATATTTCCCTAAATGTAATACATTTTATAGTCCTCGCAAACATAACTGTTTCCTATGAGTAGTTTATTCTCAGAATATTGATTTGGCCTTTCAGCTATATAGCACTAAAGTCCTGTTAAATTTTGCATCTAAAAAGCATTACATGGGCCAAGCCTGCAGAAATGTAATTTACAATCAATAGTTATTTTGCAATATATATTTGTCAATAAGCCATTTTATAACAACTTTAAACATAAAACCATTAAAAGGGAATACATTCAGAAAGTAATGATATTCATTACTAGATATTATATGCATTTTTACAACACAAATATATGAGAGGAGCCCATAAGGTATGTAACGGACTTAATTTTATCTCTATGCCATAATTTATATCTCTAATATTTATGTATTATAGTATTATTTATTACCACCTTGAAAGTAGTGTCTTGTGTTCATACTTAGGATGTTTCCCCTGTTCTCAGACTGTTTTAGGTTTAATTATTATTCCCAAGTCCATGCTTTCTTCTCTGAAAAGGACTACACACCCCCATTCTTTGCTGGGTGACTTCCAATGCCTTCCCATCCACAGAGTCTACTTCTCCCTGCCTTGTTGGAGTTGGTCAGGTGATTCGCTTTGGCCAATGGGGTGTGACTGGATGAAATGTACACCCCTGTCTGCGCAGATGCTTTGAATGTGCTATCATGGACTGGCTTGGCCTCTGGTACTTCTGATTTCTGCTCTGAGAACAGCATGCTCCAGCTGGGGGCTGTTCCCTCCGTCCTGGAATGAGAAGACAAGGTGGAGCAGGGCTGAGTATTGCTGTGTGGGGTCCAGTGGAGCCAGGCAAGTCTGCAAGCCATGTGCTGCCTCAGAGAGAAATAAATCTTTGTTGTTACAATCCACTGAAACGTTGGGGCTGTTTGTTGCTATGGTAAAAATTAATAAGTATGCCAAGTTTCATATTCTTTCTTTTTTCTTTTTCTTTGTTTTTGTTTTCATTCATTTGCATTGCCTTTAGAATATAGAGTGTATTTTTAAAATATCCCCAATGTTGTTCCTGAGGATATTTGGGGGCAAACCTAGTTACTGAAAATAAACAAAAGTCATCTGGATGCAAGTCTGGTGAATTAGATGAGTGATCAATCTGAGTATACTATTTCAGATTAAAAAAACAAAACAAACCCAACAGCTATAAAAGTAATAAAATGGCTTTCTTTCATGGATCATAAAAATCCTCAAAGGGTATTTAAAAATGATTTGATCCAGCTTATTTTGGAATGATATATTCTGTTATACTGCTGAAATTTATTGTTATTTTATTACTACTAACATACTTTTTGACTCATTTAAACATGTGAATAGGCCTATGTACCATCTGTTGTTTTGTCCAGCCAAGTGCTTGAGTATCTAATAGAGATTCTCCCTGAGAAAAACTGTTGTGCTAATGAGTGCAGTAGGGCAATGACAATATTTTTTTAGGGCTTACATAACACTGCACTAGACAAAGGGCCTGATGGCTGAGGGCAGTAAGGGAGGCACTACCTGTAGCTGTTCTGGAAAACTAAGAACTTTGCTGTAAGAGTAGCAGCTGGAAGACTGAAGTGGACGAATAGGAGAGGACAATGGCTTTAGATGAGGAAGCATCCATATCAGCATGTTGAGAGGAACTTCCCTTGTTGTCCTGGAATTGGCTACCAAAACTCAAGATTATAGTCAAGAAACAACAGGTATCCTCTATTTTAAGAAACAACTGTTGGTCAGACAACTCTTCAAGGCTTGTTGGGAGATGGTCTAACTGGACGTGGTACACCAAGCATTATTTCTCCTACTGGACCTTAGTATATGTTTGCAGGTGGGGTGGAAGGAAAGGGGTGTTTGAGAATCCTGAGTCATCAGCCTAGTGAGGAATAGAGTGTTTCCACCCTTGCCTACTTCTCCAGGTAAAGTTCAGTGAAGACGGAAACTCAGAGAGAGCCATTTGTTTGAGTGTGTGCCGGAATGGGAAACTGGTGCCTCATTCCCAGGTTGGATTTCTGCTCTGAACGAGGGTTTGTTGATTTTCCCCAGGCTGTATGTGAATAGGATGGAGAGAAGGGATCACAAAGGAGCAGCCTGCATTCCTGAACCCAACTGTTTGTCAAAGCAAGGATGTGCAAGTTTCTCAAGGTTCCAATAAACACATGGAAGGAGATGTTCAAATAAACTCTTTGTGTAGGAAGGAGTTGAGTCAAAGTCAGATCTCCTGGTAGGAAGGTCCTACAAGGCTGCCCCTCCTCCCAAAAAAGTTACACACATGATACAACCAGATTTGACAGTGAACCCACAGTGCTCCTTGACGGAAAATCAGAGATCATGGATAGAGAACACAATTGCTTGCCACATTAAGTGTGAGGGTCATCGTTCTCTCTTTTCTCCTTATTCCAAATTTAAAAGAAGTTAGAACTAGAACATCTGTAATACTTCCAACAATAAAGATAAATTTTTAAAAAAGTTAGAATGAGAAAAGAAAAGGAGGAGTAAAGCAGCAACTCCTATCCTCTACCCACTGCAATTCTCCCAAGCTGAAGCTTGGCTGGAGCTGGAGAATAGGGAGGAGGTATTTGTCCAAATAGGAGAAGAAAATGAAGCTTTCAGTTGGACAAAACTGGTGAGAGTTGTATGATACCTAAGAGTATCCAAGAAACTATGGAATTGACTTTGGTTTTAATTAGGAAATGTGAATAGCAAAGGTAGTATTTTAAAACTAATAAAAACTTTTCTTGGAGGCCTACCAAGCTCAGTCAGTTTAAAGAAAACTAGTTGAGACAGATAGAAATCGAAAAGTCATGCACGAAGAAATACAGCTTCAGGAAATGTACCAACTGCACCACATGAAAGGAAATGTGGAATGAGGACTGGAGGATCGTGCACCAAAATTCATAGGGGAGTTGGCTGAGATTTTATTCTTTGCCTTCCTTACCCCCTTGCCACCACTCACTGCTCTTATAGAGCAGCGTCCATTTTGGCTTCATTTATGGATGATCATTGCTAAGAAATTGAACTTGTTTCTTTAGCAATAGGTTATCAACACTACATATATGTGAATATATAATTATTTATTTACTATTCTAGTTAATAGTGTCTCATCATATTTAAATACAATATTTAACAGATATGACCAGTCACATATTTAATTGTAAGCTTAAATGGCATTTTTTCTGAAGGAAAATTAGCCATAGATGGTACCGAGTTTGTATAAACACTTGTAATAAGGATTACTGGTGTACAGCATTGATGATCTCCTAGGATCAGTTGGGAGCTATGAAGAAAAACAAAAACAAAAAGAAAAACTATGTAGAGCAGGTTAATTCCCCTGAATAGATTCCTGAATCTATAATAATTAATCAGAACCCTTTCCACTCATCTTGCTGAAGGGCATGGTCAACTTGGGAGCTGCAGATAAATCAATAAAACTCCTTCCAGTCCACTCACATGTTCATATGTTCTCTGTTAAAAACACTGAATAATGTGATATAAGAGCAGAAATGCTGTCCTCTTCCTCCCATTCCAAAACATACTCACCGCTTTATATGTTATTTTATTTAAATTATTTCCCCCAATTAAACACCAAGCTGTGCATAGCTGTTAGTGACCCTGCTCAAACCCACTATCCTATTCCATATGTGCCCATTCACCCTACAGCAAAGCAAGACAAAACAGGTGGAATTTTAACCCCAGGCAGACTTTGGTAGAGATGGTGAATTGTGAGACCCTCTGCATGGTATGTCCCTTCTCTCACATTCTGGTTTTCTCCTTACCTGATCCCTAAGAATCCCTCTGCTCCTTTTGTTCTTCCTTTGCTAAAAGCTCCTCTTAGCACTGCTATGTTCTGGGGTCCCCATTGGTGCCTGTCCTTCTTACTCCAAACATGTATCCTGCCGTAAAGCACAGCCATATTCTCAGAGAATAATATTACATGAGCACAGAGCTGAATGCCAGGAGATAATCTCTCCCACGTTTATTAGGAGATGAAACTGAAAGATTAAGGGACTTGCTTAAGGTCCTATGATTAGAACCCAGAGTTCTTAACCAATGCTCCAGGCTCTTCTCACTGCACCATATGTCTGTCATGGGCTGAATGTGTCCCCCCAAAATGTATATGTTAGGCCCTGAGCTCAATATGATGATATTTGGAGATGGGACCTTTGGGATGTGATTAAATTTAGGTGAGGTCTTGAGTGCAGGCCATGAGAAGGGATTAATGCCCTAATAAGAAGAGACCGGAGCTCTCTGCTCTCTCGGGCCATGTGAGGACACAGGAGAAGGCATCCAGCATCTGTCTACACGCCAGGGAGAGGGCCCTCAGGAGGAAATGGAATTGGCAGCTCCTCAATCTTGGACTTTCCAGCATCCAGCACTGGGAGAAATAAATTCCTGCTGTTTAGGGCACACAGTCCATGTTATTGCAGCCCTAGCTTATTAACAGTGTCCTAAATACCATTAAAACCCGATTTAGACTGTAATTTTCTAGTTGTGTCACCTCTGACAAGGAATTTAATGCTTTAGGTCTTCATTTTCCTGGTCTGTAAAATGTTGCAGTTTGTGAGGTTTGGTAAGCTACTTTCCAAGACAAGGGTTCTGGAATTTTAATCCTTAATGAATGTATCAAGCATTTCCTCTGTGCCAGGCATTTTGAAAGGGTTTGACATAGATGAGTTAGGTAATCCTCACATCCGCTCCAGGTAGTGTGATTTCTTCCATATTCCAGATGAGGATATTATGGTTTATAGAGATTGAGTAACTTGTGCAAAATCACCCAATCAGTGGACCAGGGATTCAAATTTAAGTTTTCTGACTCCAAAGCCCTTGCTCCTCATCATCATGCTGTACCACCTCCTGATACCCTAACACAGGTACCGCTGATGAGACTAATACACAATCTAGGAATCTTTTGTTGCCACTTACCGTGTTTTTCTTTGAGCTCTTGCTCTGGCTTCCTGTTTCCTAATCCTTAGAAGTCTCGTGCTCACTGGATTGCCTTCTTTCTTTCCAAAGTTTGTCATTTCATTTTGTCCTGCTACCCAGAGACTCCCTGTCAAAACCCCACCAAGAAGTGCCAATAGTTCTTTCCTTCTTCCATTTCCTTCCTTCCTTCCTTCCTTCCTTCCTTCCTTCCTTCCTTCCTTCCTTCCTTCCTTCCTTCCTTCCTTCTTTCCTTCCTCCCTTCTTTCTCTCTCTCTCTCTCTCTCTCTCTCTTCCTTCCTTCCTTCCTTCCTTCCTTCTTCCTTTCTTTCTTACTTTCTTACTTTCATATCTTTCTTCTTTCTTTCTTTCTTTCTTTCTCTCTCTCTCTCTCTCTCTCTCTCTCTCTCACTGGATGTTATTTTCCCCATTGATTTTTTTTTTAAAGAGAGAGGGCAAGGGATGGGGAGGGGGAGAGAGGAGATAGAGAGAGAAAAGCATTGATGTGAGAGAGATACATCAATTGTTTTCCTCCCCGACGCACCCGAACCAGGGCCAGAAACCTATAGTCCAGGTATGGTACGTGCCCTTGACCTGAATCGAACCGGCAACCTTTCGTTAGAAGGCTGACACACTCTAACACTGAGCAACAGTGGTTAGGCCATCTTTTCTTCTTTTAATATTTTTTGACCATTTAAAGAAGAGCTTGTTAACCTAATATATAATATTGTGTGGAATATTTATAAGCAGTAATATTTGTCTCTCCTTTACCTCACTTACAGAAAGAATAAAATATGTAAAAGTTACTTTGATAATGCATGTCATACACCGGAATCATCTTTTCTCCATCCTTCCTCACTTTAGATAAGTGAGACCACCAAGATTTCAAAGGGTCTGGCCTCCTATGCTTATTTAAGCAAGTGGTAGTGCTGGATGGGACCGGGAATGTGGAGGGAGAACACCCTGAATTGAAAGTAATATCCAGATTGCCTTTGGGAGCCTAAGAATCTTGCTGAACGGGGCACACACACAACAGATATACCTGGAGTTACCCATCTTAATTGAGCCCATAGTTCCAAATAATTCCAGGTTGTGGCAAAACAGAAGTGGAGAGTCACTAACATCAGCATATCAGCCATAACATAAACAATTCTGGTTGACATATCCATGCTCATGAAATTTTAAATTAGTTTAATAGATGTCTACATTTCCCCTTACTTACTCTTTGAAAATATGGTTATGAACTGAGTTTTCTAACTCAGCTTTTTTTCTTCTCCTGAACACATATATAATTACTGTAAAGGTGGTGTAAGAGTCTGTTCCATGCCCTAGCCTGTTTGGCTAAGTGGATAGAGCATCAACCTGTGGACTGAAGGGTCCCAGACTTGATTCCTGTCAAGGGCAGACCCGGTTGAGGCTCATCCCTGGTAGCCAATTAGTGATTGTCTCTCAACATTGATGTTTCTCTCCCTCTCTCTGCATCTCTGAAATCAATAAAAAATACTTTAAAAATGATCTATTTCATAAAGTTTTCTTAACAAAATTTAACACAATTTTTTGCTATATTAATGTTTCATAAGAATAGCAACCTACTAATAAAAATCCTCTTTACCTCTCAGCCTTTTGTTCCTGCACTGCCCTCTGGTGAAAGCTGGCTAATCACCATATTGTGCAGTGAACAATTTACATGTTTGGACACAGCCAGAGAGGCAGGGCTATAGGTGTAAGGCAAAGCCGGCTTGGAAATACCTCGTTTCCCTGGAACATCAGTTTCAAATCACAGCTGGGCTGGCTGCCTCACCCTTTACTCTTCAGAGTCACAAATAACATGATTTATTCTGTGATGATATTACAGGTTCCCTGGGACATTGTCCACAAGATTTGTACCTGTATTTGATGTTCTGAGAAAATTTCTGGGACATTTTTGCTCACTGTCTGTCATGAAATAGCATGTCCCCTGAAGTGAGCTAGCACTGGTAAACCCCATTCCTTTTGGAAACTCCATATAAACTTAGTGGTGTTCTATGAGGCCTCCATAAACTACGTGGTGTTCTCAAGGCCTCCATTCCTGTTGAATTATGCAATGTTGCTGTTGTTGTTTAGGTTGCACTTGCCATGCAGGGATAATCGTCCTGCCCGCTGTATCATATGAATGTAGAGAGAGTACTAGGCATACTTTATCTCCAGTGCTCTCTGTATGACAGCACAAGTAATTTAGCAGTTCCAACCTTAGACTTTCCATTTGTAAACAGATAAAACTCATGTCTGTCCTATCACCAAATCTATGTTTCTGTTATGGACTGAATTGTATCTGCCCCCAAATGCATATGTTGAGCCCCAATACCCAATGTGACTGTATTTGGAGATGAGCTTCTAAGGAGATAATTAAGATTAAATGAGGTCATAAGGGTAGGGACCTAAACCAGTAGGATTGGTGTCCATATAAGAGGAAGAGAAACCAAGAGAACATGTGCACAGACAAAGGCGGTGTGAGGACCCAGCGAGAACTAAGGCTGTCTGTATCCCAGGAAGAGAAGGCTTACCAGAAGCCAACCCTTCCAGCACTTTCATCTTGAACTTCAGCCTGTAGAACTGGGAGAAAATAAAATTTTATAGTTTCAGCTGCCCACTCTGTGGTACTCTGTTCTGGCAGCCTTAGTGGACTGATAGAGTTCCCAACCTAGACTCTTTTGTTGTGTGATCCAGGCCTACCTGTTCATCTGTCTACAAGATATCACTGTTGGATTTTCCTGAGGCATTTTAACTTTAACCCCGCCAATTTCAGCATAATTCCTCCAATGCCCGCTTCTTTACCCAAACTACTTCTCTCCGTGAATAGAATCGCCAGTCTTCCGTCACCCTAACTAAAACTGAAGCAGCCATCTGCGATTATTCTCTCACTTTCATCCCCAACATCAAATTCGTTACCATGTCCTATTGTGCTTCCCATCCAAATAGCTCTGAAATCTCATTTCTTCTCGCTGCCCCCACTGACAGAATGAAATTGAGGCCTTCATTCCTGAAGGTATACTGGATTCAACTGGCATTGATTTTGCTGCCACCTGCATTTTCTTCTACCTCCAATTAGTCCTCTTTACTAGTACTTAGTCTAATGAAGTTCTGTTCTAGTGATTAAAATCCATATAACCTTCATGATAAACATATAAAATCTTTAGTGAAACATAGAGGGCACTTTATAACTTAACTCCCCCACATCCTAAAGTCTTGTCTCTGACTCCCACTCATGTTCTTCCATTCTAAACCTGAAGAATGTAAATGTAGCTCCATTCCGAACATATTCCGTACATTCAATAACTGGAATCTTCTCGGCTTTCTCAGGCTGCAATGCTTTTGAATTGCCTCATCCCTTGTGTCCAAAATGATACTTTAATATGCCAACATCTGCTTTTCCTTTCATGTGCAACTTAACACACTTGCTAAAAAGTCTTCCTTAGATTTTTTCCGATCTTGGGCAGGGTGTGCAGCATCCACTCAGTAAGGGTTAAGCACTTCCCTGTATTCATTATTCTTATAACAATATTTCTATTTTTTTTTCTTTTAATAGACTTTAAATTCTTTCAGGGCAGAACTCTAATTTCACACTCTCGTGACCTAACAGTTTCTGATTCTGACCGAGAAAGCAGTCAGTATTTGGTGAATAAATGAGTTATGATAAAATAAACCTGATCTTTATAAAATTGGTTCCTTTTCTATCTTAATTAAAACTAAATTGCTAAAAATTCTGAAGTTATAGGATCCTATTAAGTTACATTTTCACATGCTACTTTCTTTAATCTAAAAAGTCAACATTATACATATATATATGTATATACATATATTTAAAATATACTTATTGACCTACACATTAATTATTATATATCTGAAAATTTTGAAACATTTCAAGAGGTTACAGGATGTATTCCATCATATCGTGATTTGGGGTACCCAGATCATGGGGAAAATATTAGAGGGATTTTTATTAAACAAAAATAATTGTGTAATTAACTAAATTTAGTTAAAAAATGATCAGGTTGAAAGTCCATCATTGGCAGTTAGGAGGATCAAGCTGGCAGGCAGGCGTGCGGTTAGGAGCCAGCGGTCCTGGATTGCAAGAGGGATGTCCGACTGCCGGTTTAGGCCTAATCCCACTGAATTGGGCCTAACCTGGCAGTTGGACATCCCGCAAGGGGTCCTGGATTAGAGAGGGTGCAGGCCGGGCTGAGGGACACCCCTCTCCTGTGCATGAATTTCAAGCACCAGGCCTCTAGTGTTTTTAATAAAAAACAGAAGAATGGTGGAGGAGCTTTTGTCACTATTCAAGACAAGTCTGGTTTCAAGGATATTCAAGTTTAGTACCTTAGTTTATGTTATGTCATTTTCAAAGGCATTAGGAAAGCAACTGCTACAATAGCAAAAGCTAAACATATAATAATATCAAGAGCAATAATTGAAGTTAAAGCACCAATGTCAGAACAATAATGTAATTGATTCAGCAGGCACTCTAAAGTGATCAGTATTATTACTGATAAAACTTACTATTATATCTGATTATTTTTCTTAGTTTCTCAACAAATACTGAATAGTTGCTTTAGGTACATTATTTCTACTTGACCCACATAGCTGGGCTTGTGTTCAATGTTTTCCCTGAATTGGTTGAGCAGGCAAAGAAGTAGCAGTCATGAGCATAAGATGGAAATTGACACTGGAAACTTCAATACCATATAAATGGCCAGACTGGCCCAGAAACACAAGAACATTTTGCCTTTTCATAAGAAACATGTGCTATAACTTCTAGGTTAATGTTTGCACAGTGGTGGAGAGAATAGTGATTTCTTTCAGTATTTGCCCAATAAAACATAGCCTTGAAACATAAGCTTTAAAAATGGGAGTTGGACTATAGAAATAGTTATAAAAATAATCTTATTTAGAAGTGCATTTTTAATTGTAGAAGTATTATGCATTTTTAAATATATAATCTTTTTGAGAGCCATCTTCTTCCTCCCACACCCACCTCCAATAGAAAATAAAAAACAATTTTCCCACTGAGAGTGAGATAAGCAGCTAAGCAGCTTAAAGCACTGTTGGTTTTGGTCTTTTCTTCCACACTTCAAGACAGTGCCAAGGAAATTTATGGTTTGAAGAAACACATTTAAAAATACTAGAATAACCTTTTCTATTTTCAGATGCAATGGTTGAGGCCAAGAGAGAAAAAGTAACTTGCACTAGTTTATGCAAGTATTTTGTTTACTTATTCAAAAGATAGACACTAAACAACTACATAGATCCTGATAATATAGTGGTGACCCAAACATGACAATACAGTAGTGACCAAGACATGGTGGTGATTGTGATGACCAAAATTCTTGTGGCCATGGAGTTTACATTATGGTGGGAAGAGACAGATGCTAAACAAATATAAAACTGAATAAGCAAGATAATTTTAAGATGTCATATAAAGCGACTGGAATGCAAACCTCTAGAGAGCTAATAAGTATTGCCAGTAATAGAATGCCTTTAGGTATAAATTAGGTCCAAAAGTACAGTTAAAGTGTCTACAGATGTTTAATTTCTAAGTGTAGATGCATTTAAAAACAAAGACACTTTAGGAAAAATGTGAAAGAATTATAAATGTACAATTATAACCACTTCTTGGACTAAATTAATGACTAATGTTTTTCCTTTTCATGCATTTATTCATTTGAACATATTTTTTGAATCAAGAAATACAGAGTGCCTTTTCAAATTTGAAAATTTGAAAAGATGAATTAGTTTCTTTTTTGTAAATGATAGTGACTAAGAAAGTTTCATACCAGTAGAATCACATCTCTTCCAGCTTCTCAGGATATGTCATTTTGATTTCTGTGATTCAGCTTTGAGTTTGATATAAATAGATTCTCTATGTATTTATACATCTTCCATGATTAATTAGTATACAAATATTCATAAAACTTAATTATTGATCATAGGGACTGTATCTTATTAGTCACTGTGAGAAAATCATTGAAGTGCAAGAATTCCTAACCTTAGAGGCACATACAACTCAATTGGGGGAAATAAGATTTACTTAAGTACACAAGCATTACATTATGAGGATCAAATAATGGCATACCAGTTTTGGGTACAGGATATTGATTAGGAAGAAATTACTATTGTTTAGAATGATTGCAGAAAGGTTGGATATGAATTAAATCCTAAGAAATAAGTAGACATGGATGGGTATTTAATAGAAAATAAGTGGTAGGAAGTTTCTAGAGATGAAACTGTCATAAACAAAGGTTCTGTGATAGGAATAAACATGGGCTTATTCAGGTGATAGTGACCTGAAAAATCTGACAAGACTGGAGAGTTTATGGCAGGACTAGCGAAAAAAAAAAAGTTGTAAAGACAGATTTGTGAGAGATTATGGGAGTCTTAAATACCTAGCTAAAAAGATGGAATTTGTTCAATAGCTAGCATCAGGGAAAGTAATATGCACATTCAAAGATTTTTGGGTAGAGAAGAGGTTCAATTCATATGGGGTGAGATTCGTCTAATCCTCTGCTGTCATTCTTTTTTTTTTTAATTTTATTACAAAGGGTATTACATATGTGTCCTTTTTTTCCCCCCGCCCTTGACAATCCCCTGGCCTCCCCTACCCCCCAGTGTCTTATGTCCATTGGTTATGCTTATATGCATGCATACAAGTGATAAGACTAAGGCCAGTAACTGTCTTGCCTGACTGAGGTCAGGCAATTGTTCTTCTATAGAGTACCTTGGGTTTTAGTTCATTTTTATAGCTTCTCAAGATGAAGACAAATTTTGTTTATTTCTTGTCAGCTAATTGCATTACTGAGAGTGGCTATGGTTCATGGGAGAGTAGAGAAATGGTTTCAAATAAGTCTGATGCAATGCTAGAGGCCCCATAAAGGTCCAAATCAGTATTTCTTGACTTCTTAAAACCCATTTTGGTAATAAAATAAATAGTATGTCCTTTAATTCTTTTTCAAATCCTGAAATAAAATATTTTGATGAGCCCTGACAAGTTTGGCTCAGTGGATGGAGCGTCGGCCTGCGGACTCAGGGGTCCTGGGTTCGATTCTGGTCAAGGGCATGTACCTTGTTTGCGGGCACATCCCCAGTGGGGAGTGTGCAGGGGGCAGCTGATTAATGTCCCTCACTCATCAATGTTTCTAACTCTCTATCCTTCTCCTTTCCTCTCTGTAAAAAATCAATAAAATATATAAAAAATATTTTGATGATAATCAAAAAGTACAATATAGAATTTGATTTTTGAAACTACACACACTCCTTTTGATATGAGTTATGTCTATCTCCCCTCACTCCTATTGACCCTGAGAACTAACCTGAACACAGATAGTAGCAGGCAGAACTGTGACAGACCGTTTGAGGAAAGAATTCCTGGAACTTACAGAACTTAGTGACTGAATATGAAGCTGAGAGAGGAGGTTTAAACATGCATATGCCAGTAGGTCAAATTGTTTTGGGAAAAGCTACATAAACAAAATTGTTTTAAAGGACAGTATTTTCCAGAACCTTTAATACCTTGAAGTGCATCATGATTCTCCATGGTTGGCCTTTTGCAAATTTACTTGACCACTGAGCCCTAACTGGATGGGACTGTGGTTCTTTGGAAGACATTTTTAGGGATATGCACCTCAAAATTATCAGAAAGTCTGTACCTGAAAGCTCTCTGAAAAAAATGACAGAGACCCTGGGCTCTGTCTGTGTCTTCCTACCTTGACCTTGTGTCTTGATCTTAACACTTCTACCAACCAGCAACTTTGACAAATATCCTGGCCTTGACTAACTCCCAACCCAAATGCTGGTCTGTTATGATCTTAAATGCCCTAGTGCCAGCCATGCTTATATTTTATAAATAATAATCTTCCAATTTATAATGTTATAAATAGTAATTTATATTATTATTAACTAGAGACCCAATGCATGAATTTCGTGCAAGGAGTTTGGCTCTCGCAGCTGCGGCTTCATCTGGAAGGATGTCTGGAAGGTCGTTTGGCTGTGTGGTCTAATTAGCATACTACACTTTATTATTATAGACTAGAGGCTCAGTGCACGAAATTCGTTCACTCAGTGGGGGGTGGGGGAGGTCCTCCCTCAGCCCGGCCTGTGCCCTCTCACCCTCTCACAGTCCAGAGCCCTTGGGGGGTCTCCGACTGCTCCCCGCGGGGAGCAGCCTAAGCTGGCAGTAGGACATCCTTAGTGCTGCCGCGAAGGCGGGAGAGGCTCTCGCCACCACCTCTGCGCTCACCAGCCGTGAGCCCGGACCACCAAGGGGCAGCTCCTGTGTTGAGCATCTGCCCCCTGGTGGTCAGTGAGCGTCATAGCAACTGGCCATTCTGCGGTTTGGTTGATTTGCATATTAGCCTTTCATTATATAGGATATTAATTTCCCAAATTGCTTTGTACCCTATTATGTATGCCCTCTACTGGAAGTTCACAAACAACTATGGTCAGAAACAGAAAGATGAGTGCAGCAAAGATGAGATCCAATAGCAGAATGTGATAAAGAAAGAAATCATGTTGGGCAACAATTCTCAGATCAACTTTATGTGGCTCCAAATCTTCAACAAAGTTGGTATTGCCAGGTCTCATAAAGCCTAAATGGGGAAAAAAGAGTAGGGGATTGGCTGCTCTTTGTTTTACCTCACTTGAAAAAAAATTTAAGTACATAGGGAAGATAGCCAGGAGGTAAGAAATGTTGATATCTAATCATGCATCTTTTAAAGAGAAAAATCTAATCAAATATTAGAAGATAATGTAAGAAATCATATGTGGAGAAGAGAAAGGGATAGATGGAAGAGAAAGAGAGAAAGAGAGAGAGAGAGAGAGAGAGAGAGAGAGAGAGAGAGAGAGGAAGAAAGAGAATAATTTAGAGAATGGAAGATATTTGAGGAACATGGGTTATTAGAAAATATTTAAGGAGGCTAGGATGTTAAATAAGAGATAACATCCCTATGATAAAAGACAGAGTAATATATTTAATCGCTAGTTTAAAGAAATCTCAACTATAATCTGAAATGTAATTAAAAATACAGTGTAATTTGAGCATAGTAAACATGTCTTTAAAAAGGTCATAGTTAAAATAAGCAATTTATTGCTATTAATTACCAAGTTTATTAAAGTATGTCTAAGAAAACATTCCCCTTTCCATTTTATGCAGAGTCAAAGCTTAATTGCACTGACATCAAGAAAGCTATAAACTACTTTGCAAGTAAGAGCCTTTTTATCAGAAATGGGCCTCTCAGCTCCAAATTAGGAGCAATAGTTTAGGGCCTAAGGCAGGGGTGGGCAAACTTTGACTCGAGGGCCACAATGGGATTTGGAAAAAAAAAGTTTGAAAAAGGGATTTATCTGAATAGCTGATTGAAATAATCTGGGGGTATGTTCAAAGAACATATTCAACAGTTTCTAGAGACTATTTTGCTGCAAAATGGATACAAGATTTATGATGTTATCATTCAGAGAAATAAAATCATGTTCTTTTTTTTCTTTTCTCTTAGATACATTTCAATCATTGGTTTATTTTGTGCATGATCACTTTTAACCAACAAAATTAAGTTGCTCAGTTTCACATCAATACATTGACTCATTTTCTGGTCATTAAGCACAGCCTATTTTGTTCACAGTAATAAAGGGTGAGATTAAAATATTTTTTAAAAAGTAATCCATGGCAACATTTACAGTCATTATTTTTTATGAAACTCAATCCTCAAGAAACCAATTTCCTGCCATAAGTAGTTGGAAATTATTTTTAATCACTAGCTATTACTGCTCAAAGATCATAAAGTACAACAATTAATCACAACGTATGCAGGGTGACCCCAAAATGTATACACATTTAACAGCCGATAGCTCAATTGAGGCTTCTTTCTTTTCAGATTTAACCCATTGGAATGAATCATTATTCAAAGTGAGTATATATTCTTATGGGACAGCCTGTATTTATTACCAACAAGTGAGAAGATGTCACAATAACTATTTCTTCCCAAATCATGACCTTAAGCTGAATTTAAGGAAACAGTGTCAGTCAGATCAATTGAACAGTTAAACAGAAGGACAGCTAATCATTTCTTTTTAAGCATTTAAAGAATAAGTCCATCAATTCAAAGATGAGATGTTTCTGAAAGCAAGAAGGAAGAATACTTGGCAGTTGTGAGGTAGTGAGAAGAGCTCGGTAGAAAGATTTACAAGAAAGGGGGCAGTGATCCTTATGAGGGGGTGACTGTCCAAACATTTGATCATGAAAAGTGAGTAGTCTATTACCACAGAGTCCCAGGAAAATATCTTATCTATCAAAAGGGAAATGTTTATTAGGATTCTTGACAGGTAAATCTTGTCTTATACTGGTTCAGGTCTACTTTGCTTGACATAGTTGAAAAGTCTCTGAAAAATTATCTGTAAACAACAAAAGCAAATAATATTTTAAAGGCTCTAGCCAGGGATAGTATTCAAGAATCAATAAGGAAGCCAATCAAAAATAAAATTTAGAAATGAAGAAAAATATTACTCCCTTGCTCCCTTATTTCTTGGTTTTGAAAGTCAGCATTTTTGTGTGTGTGTGTGTGTGTTGGATTTCCTACCAGGGCAATACAACTGTCTCCGGAATGATTCTAACAATAGGAGTAGTGTCTATATATTTAAAATCTGTTTTCCAGCTTTGAGCAAACTGATATGCTTGTAACTTGTTTGGCTGCATTAATGAATTTGTAATCGATGGAAAACTGGAGAGTTCGTTACCAATATCACTTGCCCATGGCTTTCTATCTTTAAACATTTCAAAAATAGTACACTGTGAATGACAAAAGATCATTCAGGACTTGGTGTTCTAAAACATGGTAAGCTCAGTGAAAATAAAAATAAAAGGTAAAAATGAAGAATCCTATTGATTTTTTTTAAGAACAGTGCTCTTACATTATCATATTAGTTCTATTAAATTAGGAACATACAAAGTGGAAAAAGAGCTTATTAATTCTATTTGTGTCAAATGTTAATACTTGATGCATGTGTGATTGAATTACAAGTTTGCAACAGATGAAGGTTCAGAAAGGGTAATGGCGACTGTATGACCTTGTAGTCATCTTAACAGAGCTTTCTCTTTTCTGTGATAAAGTAAAGTGCTTTGCTATTGACTTTTTCCCATGTGTTAGTTCTTGAAGCTTTCAAGCTTCTCTAAATAAATTCCTCCATCCACTGATTTTCATGCCATCCTACAAATATTTAAATTTCATGTAGGAACTAACATTTTAATAATCTTTAAAATAGTTTTATTATTTAACCGATTAAATTTATTGTAAATGTTACAAGCTTGGATTTATATAAAACATTTATATGAGTAAAATACAGCTATGAATTTCATATATTGTGGTGTGGTGGAAGATTTCATTTTTTAAAAGGGTTCAACAAATAAAAATATTGGAAGCTAATCCTTTTGCACCAACCTTGAAGATGTTTGTGTTGAAAGCAGAAATCTGAATGTTTCAGGATGGAATATGATAATGTGTAAGCTCATTATTCCAACTTCTATTGTCTTTTTAAAATGGTTAATTAAGCACACTAATTATTTCCCTCTACTGTTTATGGAACTTTTTCATGGTTTCAAATTCATATGAGGAATCTACATCAACAAATTGTAATGTTTCTACTTTTATTATATATCCTGAATCTGATTGCTTTTTACAGTTTTCATCACTGTTACCTTACTTCATATTTAGACCATTTGAACTATTTTAATTATTTTCACCCTTACATCCCCACACAAGCGCATAGACACATACAAAATCCACTCACCACACCAGTGATTTTTAACCCGTGTGCCACAAAATTTTTTAAAGCTTGCAATACCTGACTATTTAGTCAGGCCTCTTTCCCCTTAGATTGCCAAATAAAATCAACAACAACAAACATCCAACACAACAATAGCCATTTGGTGTGAATGAATCAAAATTCTATCTATATTTTTTGTATTATCGGCAAACAACCTAATATATTTTTTAGTGTGCCACAGAATTTTAGTAATTAGCTTATGTGTGCCATGAGATGAAAAAGGTTGAAAATCACTGCACCACATAATAGCAATGAGGCTTTTAAATTGTGAATCATTTCATATTCTTCCCTGTTCAAATCCATCAATGGATTTCTATCTCATTCACAATAAAACCCCAAATTCTTCCCATGCCCTATGATGATCTGACCCCTACATCGTTCCACTTCCTGGCTCACTCCCAACCCCCTGGCTCACTCCAGTGCACCTGGCCTTCGCTGGTATACCACCGGTGTGCACTTCCACTTCTTGGTCCTGAAAGGTCTTTCCCCAGGTATTGAAACAGATCCCTCCTTCACTTCATTCAGATATTTGCAGAATGTCTTACTGTGCCTACCAGCAGCATCCTGAGCACTTCTCTAACAACACTTGTCACCACTTGACATCATACATTTATTGATGTGTTTCTCTTTTTCTTCTAAATTGTAAACCCCGAAAAGCACAATTTTGTTTTGTTCACTGATGTATCCCAGCAACTAGGAAGTGTCCAATAAAGATTAGATGAATGAAATGATAACTAAATGAATACGCATGCCCTTTCTCTTATCCTGCTGATGTGGACCAACACCAAAGTAAGCCATAGAAATAAGGCTTACTATTTTACATCATTTAATCCTGGAATACCTGCACAACTCTGACCTGGTGATTTACTTGTGCTCTTAGCCCAAAGTTAAAGCAACTAGACATCAAAATTTTAGAAAAGGTGATCCATTTCAGATATTTTCAGTCCAATTCTGTAAGTTATTTTGAAATTGTATAACTCTTAAAAGACAGTTGATAACAGGACCCATGCAGCCACAGCATTTATCATAATTGATCCTGTTTCAGGTGAATCTTCATTTCTTGGGGTCTGTTATACCAGAGACACATAGTAATTAGGAGTGTCCGGAAACACACTATTCAAACCCTACATTCAGCACTTATTAGCTGAATAACTTCAGACAAGTTATTTAACTTCTTTAAGTCTCATTTTCCTTGTCAGGAGTATGAGGATATTAATATGGTCAGTTATAAAATAGCACATGTTTTATAATGTGAATTAGTTCATATAAGATTAGCATATGAGAGAATGATAGCATATGCAGAAGTCACATTGTTTCATAAGCAATTTTTTCCAGCATGTTAATGTTGGTAGCACTAAGATGCAGCAGCTGAATGCAAATTTTAGCAAAAAAATTATATATATATATATATATATATATATATATATATATATATATATGAGAGAGAGAGAGAGAGAGAGAGAGAGAGAGAGAGAGAGAGAGTCATAAGCCATGGAGAAAGAACAAGTAGTGTTCTAATAGTTTTCTAGTAAAATCTCAGCTCAAAGTTGCCACAACTTCTCTCATAAAAGATCCTTATACTTGGCTTCCATCAAGATAAATTTATCTTACATTTTTTTAAAGTTAAAATCTTGTATTTACTGTTATTGCTTTATTCCTTAGGAATTTAACATCTTTTAAAATTGTTCTGATATTTATTATTAAGATTGTTACTGTTTTAAGCTAGACCTCTAAAAACAATATTGAGCCCTGACCAGTTTGGCTCAGTGGCTAGAGCGTCTGCCTGTGGACTGAAGAGTCCCAGGTTCGATTCCGGTCAAGGGCATGTACCTTGGTTGCGGGCACATCCCCAGTAGGGGGTGTGCAGGAGGCAGCTGATGGATGTTTCTCTCTCATGGATGTTTCTAACTCTCTATCCCTCTCCCTTCCTCTTTGTAAAAAATCAATAAAATATATTTAAAAAAAACAATGTTGATAGAAATTTTGGATAGTCAACCTCAATACCTTTCCCCCACAATCCTTATTTCTTTAAGTAAATGAGTGCAGAATGTGAGTTTCTTTAGTAATGCATAGGGAAATGTTAAGGATAACATGAGAAAATTTATGTGAAATTTACTGAGGTGATTGATACCTAGTAAATATCCAAAAAAGAATGCCTGTCACAGGCTCTCTCTGTGTGTGTGTGTGTGTGTGTGTGTGTGTGTGTGTGTAATTTTTTAGAAGAGACTACAAAGATCTAAACACCATCTTAAATACTAGAGATATACAGATAGGTAATAAATCATAATGTTCATATTGTTTCTTATAACAGTTTAAAAAATTTAATATATTTAAAAATTGATCGTTGATTTCTGTTTCTAGCAGTGTAGCAATTTAAATATTTTTGACAAAGTTTCCCACTTAAAAAAACAACAACCAAATACTATCATAATTTTAAATATTTATTTTTAAGTGCACTCACTCAGCAGGAAGATAAAGATTCTCATATGCCAAAAAATTAGAGAAGGCAGAAATGTGGAGAAGTAAACAGGACTCAGGAGGTGGATTCTGCCTGGTATTTGCTGAACTCAAGCAACCTGGAGTTATGTTTTTCACAGGGGATAACAAAGATTGTGCTTAAGCACAGGAATTTAGTAAGAGATTTACACAAAAATCCTGAAGCCCACAGAGGTAGGCTTCTGGTGTAAGAATGAACTAAAATCAACTGGCTATCTTTCAGAGCACAGGAAAGTTAACTTCTGACACCTTGGTTCTGGGAGGAGAACTCTTCTGGCTCCTACCTGGATTTATATCCCACCTACATATTACACTAGTGCTCAGAAAATCTTTAGGCGGATAACTTAGTTATTAATGTGGTATGGATTGAGATAACTCTCAGCCACCTGGCAGAAGCAAATGAAAATCTTCTTTGATGGAACCTGCCTTCTATCCAGGCAAGCCTCATACCAACAGATAAGAATGCCCACTGATAAGTTCCCCTAAAGATGAGCTCTTAATCAAATACCCAAATATACATATAAAGAAATAAGGAACCATGAATCAGAATCAGCAACAATAAAGGCTTCAACTGTTAGAATGATCAGAGATACTATAGAAAATATTTATATTGCATTGTTTAAAAAACTAAAAAAATAAAAAATACACAGGAGACACTATAATAATAGGATAAATAACAAAAATAATTTTCATAAATAAAAATGTGACTAGAATAAATTTAAGTACACAGAGATAAAGAAATGAAAATTGTGGAAGAGCAATAAAAAGACAAATAAAATAGAGTGAGAGGCTATAACACATGTCGAATTGTATTTCAGGAGGAGAGAAGAAAAGAAAATGGGAGAAAGGCATTATTTGAAGAAATAAAAGTTGAATTCTGAAAACTGATTTTTAAAAACCCTTAAAGCCAAAAAGCCCCAAATTCCAAGCAGGATAAATAAAAACAAGCCAACATCTAAACACACCACGGTAAATCTGATGACAAAGAGAAGGTCTTAAAAATGGCCAGAAAGTAAACAATAATCTATGAAGAAAATTAGAATAACAAATGATTTCTTGATAGCAACAGTTGAAGTCAGAAGACTGTAGAATATTTTCAAACTGCTTAAAGAAAACAATTGGCAACCTAGAGTTGTATATTCAGCAGTTATATCTTTCAAAAATGAGGTTAACTAAAGTATTTTTTTAGAAAATAAAATGGCCAGAGTTTGCATCAACACATCTCCACAGAGTAATCCCTTTAGGAAGAAGTAAAGTCATTCCAGGTGAAAAGTCTAAGATGCAAGAAGGAGTGATGAACAAAGGAAGTGGAAAATATACACAAATATTCCTTAAATAAATAAACAAAAAAATATATTTTAAAGTTAAATATGAAATAAAATAGAACTGCAATACATAATAGCAATAACATATACATTAAGAGGTAAGTTGTTTGTGTTAAAGTCACTAAAATGTAAGTTTTTACAGAATCAGAATGTAGTTTCAATAGGGCAGACCTTTGTTTTATTGAGCTATCTCAACACTTGTATAACTTTTTAAATGAATAAAAAAATGAAGTTTCTCATTTTTAAATCTTAGATTCTGATGTTAGGCATGAATGTTATAATTTCTAACACAGCTATTAAAAAATTAGAATATAAAATGTCAAACTAATGAAGTGGGGATAAAGGAATAAAATATCATTCAAACGGATGTAAAAAAGGTGAGGAAGATAAACAGAAGATGAAGGTACTTAGAAAACACGGAATAAGATGATAGAAATAAATCCAAATGTTATCAGTATTTACAACAAATGTTTATGGCATCCAAAGTAGAATAGATAAATTAGTTGTGATATATTTATATAATAGAGAACTACAAAGAACTAAAATTGAATAAACTAGATTTACAAACATTGCATGAATTTCAAGACCATATTTCACTGAAAAAGCAATTTGCAGGAGACATATACAATGATTCCATACACGTGGGGTTAAAAAGACGTAAAACTAAATAATGTAAGGCTATACTAGTAAAGTGGTAAAATCGCAGAGAAGAGTAAGCAAATTTAAATAATTAACTTCAATGTTATTTCTTCTTCTGATAGAACAGATTAAATGGATGAGATTTGGATGGGTAACACAGGGGTGTCAAAATTTTGTACAGTGATATGTCTTAAACTTGATGGTGGGTGCATGTGTGTTTGTAGTATTGTCATTAATAGTTTAGACCTGTCTTAAAAGCCCTCTTTGTATATTGTTACTAAAAACAACTTTAAAAAACCTGTAAAAAAATATTTGTGGGACATCTAAACAGAGTTGATGCACTCTAGGTTTTTGAGGCCAATTTTTTTAAATAACATTACTTAAGGGCATATGGAGCCAATTGTACACTTACTAGGCAGCCAATTTTCAAATTTCATCATCTCATTCATTCACTAATGTCAATTTTTTACTCCACAATTCCACAGTTTACAATTTGTTCATGCAAATAATTCCATGGACGGTAACAATGGAAATAGGTATACAGCAAGCATAAAGGTCTGAGATCAGAGCACTGAATATCTGCAAATGAGCAGGGAGGAAGTCAGATAAAGTAAGGAACAGAATCGAGAGGCTGGAGAAGGCCTTTATGATCTTCACAGATTTGTCTATTGCCAGCTCTGAGGCCATTCATAAAAGCATATAGGCCTAACACGAGGGGGTATGGGACAGGGAAACATTAAGTCTCTTTGGGTTTCAGTTTCCTCATTTGTAAAATGAGAGAATAGGTCATGAAGACATATAAAGTCTCTTCCATTTCTCACATTCTATGCTTCCGTGATTCCATGAACATAAAGTGTTTTAATTGCCTTGGTTTGCACCAGAGAATAAAAATTGCTAAACAACCTGTGCTCATTAAATTCCATTCAAATTATGAGCATCTGCATCAGAAGTGCGACCAACACATAATCACCAGTGCCCATCCACTGGTGATTAATTAGGGAGCATTCTTCCTCTCATGTAAACATTTAGCAGGAATCCTCCATGTTGCCAATGTCAAGTTTATCTGTGAGAGGAGAAACCTGGAGTGAAGCATTAATGAGGAAAGATTTATTTATGGGGAAGGGGTGGCTAATATTTTCAATTTGCAGCATTGTATTCAACTGTAGAGCTAACATTGTCAAAGGGAGATAGGCTTTGATTTCTTGCTACCTTATATTTAATTACCCTTAGATATACCACTAAAGTTGATATGCTCTACTATAAGTGTGCTTGAAAATTACATGGGGAAAGAAACAATTCTGTATGTTGTACAATTTTTGGATGTGAGGTATATCATGACAATGAATAGCTAAACTAATCCGATGACTCAAAGAAAGATGGAAATCAGAGTACAGCAATCAATGCTGCTGATAGTGACTATTACCAATAAGTAAAATGAGTCAAAATCAAATACCTTTATCAATTACTAAAATTCTCCTATGCTTTATAGAAAGGCTGTACTTCTGTTGTTGATAATCCACACCTGAGGATATTTTTTCCACTGATTTTTAGAGAGAGTGGAAGGGAGAGAGAGAAGAAAAGAGAGAGGGAAACATTGATGTGAGAGAGATGCATCGATTGGTTACCTCCTGCACACACCAGGGATCGAACCTGCAACTTGGGTACATTCCCTTGACTGGAAACCGAACCTGTGACCCTACCATGAGCAAGCCGACACTCTAACCTCTGACTACACTAGGTAGGGCGAAAAGCTGTATTTTTAAATACAGCTGATAAAGGCTATGGTGTTCTTGCACAAGCATTGATACCATGCCAAAAACACTGCATTTATAAATTACAGTATTTATTTAAAGAACTGTTTCTAAACCACTGAGTGCTGGATAATTTAGTTTTGTTAATAATAAAGAAAGCAGCCAATATTATGTGTTGAAATGAGACCAATTTAATCAGTGAGAAGAAATTACTGAGCCAGAAACTCAACTTGCATAAAAACGGACATTAGTTGAAATAAAACCAGAGGGTCCACATCTAAAACTTCCTCTCTTTTAAACTTGGCCCTGAGTGTTTAGATTTTGTCACAGGTTAAAAAAATGCAGTGATCTCATTCAATTTTCCTATGGGCAATGGTCCAGATTTCAGAATCATCAATACCTTTGGCTTATCCTCTGTCAGTGATCTACACAAATAGGCCTAAACTAAGATAGTCAAGATAAAGCAAACAGGAGGGAGTGACCAGGAAAAGGACTGCTTATTTGCTTTCACTCCAATTTTTCCTAACATCAGCTCTAATATGTGTGTCATCTCTTAAGGGAAAACCATATTTTCCCCCCTTTGGTGTTCCAAAGTGTATTATCTATCTTTTGCAAAAGGTTGGGTTGTGTTTTAATTTGAATAGTATTATTACAGTAGGGAGTTAGTGAGATATTGATCAAAGAGAAGGGAGCCAGACATCTGATAAAGCTTGATCAACTAGGAAAGGACCGTTTCACAGTCACCAAGCATCAGAGTAGGCAGGAAAGATGATTTCCATCACCCCAGGGAGAAAGGGGTAGGGGTGGGGGTGGGGATGGGAGTGAGAAAAGTGGGGGGAAACGGCTTTCACTGAGTGCATGCACAGTAGAAGCCAAGACGAGGAACACAAAGGGGAAGATAAAATCCAGTAAAGAGACTGGGTAAGGGCAGGACACCAGCACAGGTCCTGGAAAAGAGGAAAGAGAATGGGTAGTTTGAAAGAAAGCCTGCTCTTTTCCCAAATCCAAGGAAATATATAGAAGTTTAACAAATGCCTCTCTCAGGGCAGTCACACAGGGCAGAGAGCAGTGCCGACAGAGGCCTGGGCATCATAGAGCCTTGGTGGCAGACGTGCAGATGGGGAAATGAGGCAGAGAGAAGCTAAATGACTTGCCCAAGGTCACACAAGCTAAGAATTTGAAGGCCAGCTGGGAGCAGAGGCTGAGCTGGCCTACTGGAGCCTTGGGTGCCAGGGTGATGGCACTGCATCTCTGGGCCCTGACCCTCTTGGGCCTGAGACCCCAGAAGCTAAACTTTACCTGTAGTGAGACGGAGCTGAATCACCTGGTCATGGATGAGGCATCGAGCTTGGTGTATCTGGGGTCAGTGAATGCAATCCACCAGCTGAGTGCCAGGGAAGCACCTCATCGAGTGTGGCAGCTTCTTCAAGGGCATCTGTGCCCTGTGCACCTTCCTTGGACATGCCCATGCTCTTCTCTTGGGCACGTAATTTTTCCTTTGTTTTCTCCTAAACTCTAAAAGTCTCCATGAGACTTGCAACCTGGGGAGCAGCGGGCAGCATAGCTAGCAGTGGGCTTTCCTTTTGCCTCTGTCCACACATCTGCTACCATATCCTTCCCGCTCTCTGCCTCTCCGAGGGTGTGCGATCTCTTTTCACTCTAATAAGTCTTGCCATTATCGCTCAAAATCCTCCTACGTGGGTGTTCCTGAAATGCCTCTCCCATGACACAGCAGAAGGATGTCTGGTAATAGTATCTCTGTGTGGCCAATATTCTATAGACCAGCTATAAAATTTAATATTAGAATCAAATCTCTTTAGCCTTTTCTGAGTGGGCCCAATGTAACCACAGGGTCCTTATAAGAAGGAGGTTGGAGGCTCAGAGTGAAGAGAAGGAGATATGATGATGGAAGCAGAAGTAAGAGGGATTCCTTGCTGGAAGAGGGTCACAAGTCAAGGAATGTGAGAAGCCTTTAGAAGCTGAAATAGTTAAGTAAGTAGATTCTCCCCTGGAGACTTCAGAAGCAATGCAGCCCTGCTAAAATCTTGATTTTAGCCCCATAGGACCCATTTTTTCTTTTTCATAAAGGACCCAGTTCTTGACTTTTGATTTCCAGAGCTAAGTTGGTGGTAATTTGTTATAGGAACAATAATAAACTAATACACTTACTTGTGGGCCTTCCTGAGAAATGGAATTCTTTATAACATAAGTTGTACCAAAACCCTCATAAAATAAATGCACCACTCAAAAATTAGGAAAATGAGAGAAAAACTAACCCCAAACCACATCCAACTCATTTGTAATTCAATTAGCCCAACAATTATACATTATTATTAAACTCAGTTAAATTGCAAGTGTGGGTTAGGGTAGCAGAAACAGCCACTCTATGCACTGCTAGTGAGAGTATAAATTCCTACCACCATAATAAAGGGCAATTTGGCAATGTAGATAAAAAGAAGCATAAACATTTATGTTCTCTATTCCAGCCAAAGAAATAACTAAGAACATATGCAAATATTTAAGCACAAGGAAGTTCATCTCAATGTTAATATAATAAAAAATATTGGAAATAATCTGAATGTACAATAATAGGGTGTTAGCTAATTGTATTATAATAAATTATAACATTTTGCTAAATTAATTAAATTAACTAGCAGTAGAATACTGCTCGGTTGTAAAAAAAAAGGCATTATGAAAGCATGCTTACTTTTTATAAAGATCCTCAAGGTAAGTATTTTTAAAAATATATTTTTATTGATTTCAGAGAGAAAGGAAGAGGGAGCGAGAGATAGACATATCAATGATGAGAGAGAATCATTGCTCAACTGACTCCTGCATGCCCCCTACTGGGGGTCTAGCCCGCAACCCGGGTATGTGCCCTGACCTGGAATCGAACTGTGACCTCCTGGTTCATTGGTTGACATTCAACACTGAGCACACTGTCCAGGCGGTAAGTTGTATTTTTAAAATAAAACTATATACAACACCATTTCTGCAATATACCATTTTGCATTATGCGTGTATATGCACATATACAAACATAAATGCACACAGATCATACACACACATACACAGGAACACACAGTTGAGAAGATTATTCACAAACAAGGTATAATAATGGTTAACATATATTACAACTGAATGCAGGATCTATCCTAAGCATTCTGCATATATTAACTCATTTGATCCTCACACCAAACCTGTTATTAGTCTCTATTTATAGTTGATGAAATGAAGGCCCAGAAAGCTTAGTTTATTGAAAGTGACACCAATAGTAAGGGGAGACCTGGGATTCTTCCCAGGTATTCCTAAAATTTCCTAGTCCTTATATGTCTGTAATACTAACCTAGATTACAGTGGATAAGACAAAGGAAGTAATAAAGACCAGGAGGGACTAGCCCATTACATTTAAGATGTTGAAATCTCACCTTTTAAACGCTGATGTAAAATGAAGAATTGTCAACAGTAAAAAAGAGAGAAGATCATAAAAGAAGTGAATGGTATAGATTTATTTTTTTTTATCTTGACCTCCCACTCCAAAACCATATTGCATATTTAGTTTCTAGTTAAATAGTGCTAAGTTTCTGATTAGGTTTTACTTACTATAAAATGATTAACACAATTCTAACTACAGGGAGAGTCTGCTCATCATTTTTCATGTTGATTTTGCATAGAAAGTTCAAGAATTGGCAGCAACCTCTGCCATGAGTATTGCTAGATTCATTCTAATTGAAGGTCTGACTAAAAGATGTGGCTTTTTATTTAAAAAATCAGTGCACTTGGTTTTTATTTTATAGAGAATGAAAAGTTTTAGAATTAACACAGATGATTACATTACAAAGAAGGAGAGTTTGGGAATGTATGTATACTTGCTGGAGAATTGCAATATAAAGCCCTAAGGTAGTTTTTGGAACAGTATGAACATGCATTCATCTTCCAGAATCAATGATATGATTTATACAAGTAAAAACAGGCCTTGCACACAACTGATGCCAATCCTAGTAGTACTGAAGAATGGACTATATTTTTGGTAGTCTCCATAACAGTATAATTTTCTGATGTCCATTAAAGAAGAATTGTTCAATTATTTTTCTACACTGAAAGAATAATATAGGAATACCTTGTATGCATATTCATTTTGCTATCCTAAACAAAAGTAAATTCAGAAAGAATACGTAATATATAACTTTTGCAGAGTCAAACAAAAGCATTTAACTATTCTCTGCTGATATCAAGCTTATAAATTTACATTCATTTAATAATTTTCTATACACAGACCACAAATACAATATAACATACATAACTTCATTCTTATTTGTGCAAGCTGTTCACTTATCATTGGTCAAAAATGAAGCATACAGGCCAAAACAAGTGCAAGAATTCTAAGTTATTAAATATGACAAGTATTTGATTGAACTATCTAAGTCTGGGTTTTGTTGCAACAAAAACAACACAGATGAAGTTCTTTGGATAAGGAATAATAAAGTTACTGGTTTTCCCTTGCAACTGCATTGTACACAAGTGAAATAGAAAACTGAGTTATAAAGAACGTAACAAAAATTTCCATTCAACCATTTCAAAGAGTGATCTTTTGACGAGCAAAGAGAAAGTAAAATAGGGCTGAAAATAAAGGACTTAGTCACTAACTGAAACAAAACAAAAAGAACTATGAATTTCATAATCCAGAAAAAAACACACCTGGAGCACATAGGAGCAGCAAAAACCAGAAACGGTTCAGCAATTCCCCGATGATCACAGGGAGTCTCAATACAAAAAATTATATTTTAAGAGATAGTAAGGGGTTGCTTGGCAAGGTCTCCCCATAAAATACTTCTTGTAAAATCACGAGATATAGTTTTCCATTTTCAATAAGGGTTTCAAGAAAGAACATAGTGAGGTCAGTATAAAGCACCTCACACTGTGGACTCAGTCAACGTTACCACCTAATACTTCCTCAAAAACTGTTATTTCAGAGGATCATATTTTTCTGTAAGTCATTTAATTCAATTCCTCCCAATTCCAGGGAGACTACTTTTTAAAAAGAGCCAAAATGATTTTCAGAATATCAATGGCCAACTCTATATATTTAGCATAATATAACTTCTTCTGGTTGCCTGCTGTTTTAAGTACAGTAATCAAGAAAAGTTAAGCTATAGGCAGTACACATGTAGGTGGTGTGTTTATTTTTTAAGTTAATTTAACAGGTATTTTGTTGAGGACCAATTATATTTACTATGTGCAATGCTCTCTGTGAAGGATGGATGGTTGAGATAGGACTTCACAGTCTAGAAAGGGGACATAGGATTTTTTTCTATACCAAATCTATTCTTCCCATTACGTGTGAACAAATAATCTGATTTTGTTTAGATATAAAAATATTCAGGGAAGATGACCAGTTTAGGGAGAAATTCTGAAAATTCTAAACCACTTGGGTAAGTCAATTCACCTTATTGCCATTTGATCAGGTAATTGGTTCTGGATGACAGGCGACCCAATTCAGGCAAATGATAAATATGCAGTCAACTCTGATATGAGGCTTATAAGGAAAATTTTCTTGCTGGGAAAGAATTATCCCCTTTTCTTTTGTTGTATGGTGTCATGTGCATGTGATACCAACTGTGGTGGTCTTCTCATAACCATGATGTGAACTGGACTGTGGACAAGTCAGCGCACTGAGGATGGCAGAGTATTATGCTAAGTGATAAAGCCAGTCAGAGAAAGACAAATACCATATGATGTCATGTATATGTGAAATCTAAAGAACAAAGTAAAATAAGTAAAACAGAAATAGACTCATAGAGACAAAAACAGACTGACAGCTGTTGGAGAGGCGGGGGCGCGGGTTCTAGGGCTGGTGAAAAAGGTGAAGGGAATAAGCAAGAACAATAACAACAACAAATGCACAGACAACAGTATGGTGATTGCCAAAGGAAAAGGGGAGTAAGGAGAGAGGGGAGAAGGCAAAGGGGGGATAAATGAAAGTGAGTTGACTTTGGGAGGTAAGCAGACAATGCAGTGGCAGATGATGTTTTATACAGAGTTGTACACTTGCAACCTTATGGTATTATTAACCAGTGTCATCCCAATAAATTTAATTAAAAAAATAACTAAGCACTAAAAATGTGATATACAACATAATGACTATAGTTAACACTACTGTATCATATATAGGAAAGTTAAGAGAGTAAATCCCAAGAGATCTCATCACAAGGAGAATCTTTTTCTTTCCTTTGTTCTTGTCTTTTTATTGTAACTAGAGGCCCAATGCATGAAATTCGCGCAAGAGTAGGCCTTCTTTCCCCAGGTTCCCTGCACCGGCTTCCCTCTGGCACCCGGGACCTGGACTTCCCTCTAGCTGCTGGTGGGCACCCAGGACCTGGGCTTCCTTCCAGCCACTGTCAGGCACCCAGGACCCAGGCTTCCCTTGCAGCCCTGCTTTGTCCAGAAGGTCATCCGGAAGGATGTTCAGTCTAAGTAGCATATTATGCTTTTATTATTATAGATATTTGAAATGAAGGGTGTTAGCAGAACCTAATGTGGTAACATTTCTCAATATATGTAAATCAAACCATCATGTTTTATGCCTTAAACTTATATAGTGATGTCATGTATTTCAATTATACTATACTAGAGGCCCTGTCACACTCAAGGCAGGGTCAATGGGGAGGTTGTGGCACCACCCCCTGTAACGCACAGAGCAGGGCTGATCAGGGGGTTGGGGCGCCTTCCCCTGTCACTCTCAGGGCAGGGCCGATGAGGAGGTTGTGGCTCCACCCCGTCACACACAGAGCAGAGCCCATGGGGGTGTTGGGGCGCTGCACCATGTCACACACAGAGCAGGGCCCATCAGGGGGTTGGGGCGCCTTCCCCTGTCAGGAACAGAGCAGAGCGGTTGGGAGGTTGTGGCCCCGCCCTATGTCACACACAGAACCACAGAACCGCAGGGGGATCAGGGGGTTTGGGCGCTGCCCCCTGTCATGTTGCTCCAGGGGCCAGGAGGCCTCGCGGCTCATCTAATCCCAGGGCTGGGAGGCCTTGCGGCTCCGCTTGACACCGGGACAGTGAGGCCTCACGGCTCCGCTGATCCCGGGTTAGGGAGGCCTCGTGACTCCGCTGATCCCATTGCTGGGAGGCATATTACCCTTTTACTATTTAGGATAGAGGCCTCGTGCACGGGTAGGAGCCGGCTGGTTTGCCCTGAAGGGTGTCCTGGATCAGGATGGGGGTCCTGCTTGGGTGCCTGGCCAGCCTGGATGAGGGGATGATGGCTGTTTGCAGCTGGTCACACCCCCTTCAGGGTGGGGGTCCCCACTGGGGTGCCTGGCCAGTCTGGGTGAGGGGCTGAGGGCCGTTTTCAGGCTGGCGGGCGACTGAAGCTCCCAACCTCTCCTTTTTCCTTTTTTTTTTATTCTGGATTTTATTTACCTTCTATGGCTGTCACTGGAGCTGAGAGCCGGCTCCAGCTTGAGGCCTCGGCTGCTGAAAGTAGGGATCTGGGTTTGTTTGGGTTCTATAATTGTAACACTGTTTCAGTCCTCCTCGCTCCAGCTCTGATGGCTGAAAACAGATTTCTGGAGTTTGTTTAGCTTCTATATTTGTAACACTGTTTCTTAGAGTGCAGCTCAGAGGCCGGCAAGGCAGGCGGGGAACCTTGGCTTCCTCCTTCACTGGAGCAAACAAGCCTCCTGTTTGCTTCAAGCTGACTGGCTGCTGGCCGCTGTCTTGGCTGGCAGTTAATTTGCATATCGCCCTGATTAGCCAATGGGAAGGGTAGCGAAGTTACGGCTAATTACCATGTTTCTCTTTGATTAGATAGGATAATAAGAGCGTAATATGCAAATCGCCCGAACAGTGGAATGACCAGTTGCTATGATGAGCATTGACAGCAGAGGGCAGACACTCAATGCAGGAGCTGCCTCCTGGTGTTCAGTGCACTCCCACAGGGGGAGCACTGCTCAGCTCAAAGCCAGGCTCATGGCTGGTGAGCCCAGCTGCAGTGGAGGGAGTCTCTCCTGCCTCCACTGCAGATGGGTGGTAAGGAGTGAGGGGTCCCAGACTGAAAGAGCCCTGTACTACAAGAGGGATGTCTGATAGCCGGCTTAGGCCTGATCCCCTGGGGGGTCCCAGACTGCACGAGGGAGCAGTCCGGGCTGAGGGACAGCCCCCTCCAGTGCATGAATCTCATGCACCGGGCCTCTAGTTTCTAAATAAAACCAAAGGGAGAAAAGGAAAACAAGTAGTGTGTGCTACCTCTATTCCTGGCATTTAAAATACTTTTCACGTGATGCTCTGCTTATTTCTCTCTCTTTTAAAAATTTGGGTTCAGAGAATCCAAGTGAGAGCTCCAAATCTGGGGGATAACCAATCCATAAGATGGAGGCCTATCAAGTACCAATTCTCTGACACCTACCCAGATCTTTCTCCTGCTCTTTAGGTTTCTATATCCAATTGCTTACTGGATAAGTAAAGATTGATTTTGCTTGCATTTTGTTATTGCCAAGTTCTGGTCTGGACTACAGGAATTTATTTTCTAACCTATTTAACTTGATGAAATGGGCTGACATGAATTTCACTAGCGTACTGCTAGTTGCTTAATTAGGTTTTTTGAGAAAACTGAGAAAGCCTTGGTTTTATATAATATGTATTAAAAATAAATACAAACTAAATCTACTATGTAAATTACTCAGCAATTGCTTTCTTATCACTAATGGTCTATTAGTAAAACAAAGAGCAAATTTAGTGTTTTAAGTATTAATCAGGAACTGCAAAAGAAAGATTGGGGGGGGGGACCTCTTATTTACTTCAAAACTGCTTCAGGTATACATTCTTAAATAAATTTTTGATCAAATATTTTCATTAATATTATAATTGACAGCATTTGTAGGTCACACAAACACCTAATGCAAAAATTTTGAGCTATTAGATATAAAGATCTCAACTGAGGATATTTTTTTTCTTTAGTTTGCTTTTTAAGTTGAATGTGTTCCTAATTATTGATAGGAAAAAACCCCAAATATTTGATGGATTCAAGTTGCATTTTTTAAAAAGGAGATGTTGAATTGGAAAGAGATCTGAATTGGGCATGAGATGTCATGAAAAAAAAATTTAATCTTAAGTCTTTATCCAGCTAGATGATTGTCAATGGATGAATCACTTAACTTGTTGAAATCTTTCTGGGGGGAAAGTATTATAGCAGATTACTCATAAGGTTCCATTTGATTCCCCAGTCCTGTAACTCTATGAATACATGTTAATTTATTCATTTTGGAAGCCAAACTCAAATATTATTAGAAGACAAAGATGGTTTCCCAACAGAATGACTTTTTTGACCACATTTTTTGTTGGCTAGAGCAAAGCTGCAGTCTGCTTGGGAAACAATGCAAACTAAGCACTACAATGCTGTTTTTCAGGGCCTTCACCCAAGTATATAGCATGAGCTGTAACAGAGGAGACTGATATTATTATAGAGAAACCAGATTACTATCTAAGGAAGCAAGGATGTAATTGCATGGGGCTATAATGAAAAATTGCTAGAGTGGATTAGAAAATTTAGTTCCCAAAGGCTGGATCTGGTCCAAGCCTTTTTCCTTCCTATTTTCCTAGTAAAATTTGAGATGTGTTGCTAAGTTTTTC
Source organism: Myotis lucifugus (assembly GCF_000147115.1). NCBI lineage: Eukaryota > Metazoa > Chordata > Mammalia > Chiroptera > Vespertilionidae > Myotis > Myotis lucifugus. The sequence continues at coordinate 15,859,585 of NW_005871058.1, read as the reverse complement.
CTCTGAAATTTCAACATTAAAGGTCAGTACATATATAAAAAATGTTCATTTTTATAACTCTTCACTTTTGTTTAACAAAATAGAAAAATTTGAAGGGAAAATAATTTAAACTAGAAATAAATTTAAGGTGGACCTCTGTTCCTGGCTTTTGCATGGATTTGTGGTGAAACTTTGTATCAGATTCTATTTTCATATGTATGTAATAGGAGTAATAAGACTTAAAATAATATTAGAAAATGAATTTAAAAATTATATTCTGTTTTTAAAAATCTTTTTATTGAGGGAATTTCATAAAACCTCTTCCACATAAATTAGAAATAAAACAGACAAAAACAACTATCCCCTTATTGTGCCTTAACTAGAAAACTGTGCTAATGGATTTTACAAATTATTATATAGAATGCACACTTTCTTACAACTATCCATCACTTTTTTTCAGGTTGATTGGGGTAGAGAACAGCTATTGTTAGCTTAGTGAATTGCTCATTGTAGGCATTTTACCTGGTGTATACTTCCCTGAGGACAACAGGGTGAAAGATGATTATAACAGATCAATATTAAATGACAGCAAAAAATATCTCTCCCTTACAAAAAAGTGAAGCAATATGTATTATTTATTACACTGTGAAGGGAAAGAGGTGAATTAGTAGCATATAATGATTCTAGAAGGTAAAGGATTGAGACTTTAAACCCTTTTATTGATTCTGTATCATGTGTGCTCCATTACACCAGGCATAACTCTCTAAAGTACAGCTCTTCCCTCTTTCTTCAGGGAGAGTGTCAGACCTCAAAGCAGAGAGAGTATCTACCGCCTTTGTGCATTCCTTCGTATGCCTTTATCGGTATTTACCTCTGACAGAATGGGAGCACACACTTAGGCTTTTTTATTTCCCGATGGCCATTCCTGCGTCTCTGCCTACAAGTTGCATTAGGAACAGTCATAGGTACAACTGTAAAGTGGACAGACTGTGTTGTCAGTTCCTTCCGTCTACTTTGTCCCTGCCGGAGAGTGAGTGGGTTCTTTCCTGCTGCCTGGATGCTAATGTGTGGTCAGCCTGTGAGCTTATTGAGGCAAAGACCATTCTCTTTTATCCTTAATAGTTCAACAATATCTAGCATCTCAATGTTCGTCACAAAAATAAACAAATAATCAACTAATTCATCATCAGTATTATATTCTCAATATACATATTTTTTCATATCAGAAGAGACCATCTGGAAAGAAATAAGAAGAGACTCATTAATGAGGCACCAGGGGATGGATAGATAGATAGATAGATAGATAGATAGATAGATAGATAGATAGAGGGTATGAGAGGGACATGTATGCCTTCAAATGACATGATTCAAAATTTCCACATTATTTTGCTTTGGTTTGAGTTGTCCCTGATTTGAGAAACTACCTCACCATTCTAGAAATAAAAAAGTTTAAGAGACACTGCTTAGAAAATGAATGGGCAGATTTTGTGTCACCTCAGTTTTATGATTAGCATAGAAAGGCTTATAGAACACGGTCCTGTACACCAGGTGCCACTATGGAAAGGCCTCCTAGCACCAGAGACACCATTGGCTTAATTCACTCTGTGGTTCTCCCAACTGGTCCAGCAGACACTGCTGCATCAATTTGTTCTTCAAACCCTTCACTTCTCACTCAGGCTAGTCCCCGGTTTCTGCTCCCATTCCCCTTCCAGTCTAGTGTTCACTTCACTGGTGAGATTCCGTGCCTACTACCTTATTGGGCCCGTCTCCAGAATGTGCTCTAGTCTTTCCAACTCTGGTTTCGCATCAAACCAGATGGACTGACTGCTCAAGCAGCCCTCTCCTGCCCCCTCCTGTCATAAGTCTGCATGGGCACAGCTTGGCCCAGGTAACTAAATCCTATTCTTGCATTCAATAGTAATTTATTGACTATTTGTCAAATGCAAGTACTATATTAGGTGCTTGTGATATATCAGTTAATAAAGCAAAAAAATGCTGTACTTAATAGTTTTCAAATGAGATCTTTATCTCTAGCTGTCCCCACACTTTGAAGGAAATAATTTATAAAGGAGCCATGCTATAAAAGGTTCCCTACTGTACAGATTTTGATTTAATTTGACTCTCTCGGAGCTCATTCAACTGGACTTAGTATTAGGCTTATGAAAGACTGAAATATTGTTGTTTCATTTATGATACATTTCACAGCATACTGATGCTCCAATTTTTAAAAACACATATTTAAATTCTTTTCTTCAATAAATAATTGCTTATCTTAGGTCAGGTTCCCTAGAACAGACTACGAGAGAGAAATTTAGGTGCATGTGATTTACTGAAGGAGTTCTCTTCAGGAAATAGCTTGTGAAGGAGTTGAGTAAGCATTAGAGGGGAGGGGATGGAGTTAACAAGGAGGAGGTCAAGTCTAGCCTTGATCTAATCTGGGGGAGGCTCTGGAATGTACATTGGGGATTTCTCACCTCTCAGGCCAGGTGACTATGCTTTCAGAGAACAATTCTCAGAGAAGAGGGGGTTGTCCAGTAGCAGTCAATAGTCATAGAAGCTATGAGATGGGTGCACTAGTCAGGTAGAGGGGATCTGGCTGAGGTACCCACAGTGCCTTTGAGAAGGCACTAGGGATTCCAGGCATGGGGAAATACCGAGAGCTTAAAGGAATTTCTATAGATTCATGGCTTTGATAACTTTTTTTTTAAGTATCTCCTGAATTTCAGACCCTGGTGGGATTAGTATGCTGAAGAGTATGACATGGTTGCTACCATTAGCTAATCTATAGATTAAGAGTGGAAGTAGACAAAGACGTAGAAGTGTTAAGCTGGTGTGACATGACTTCTGACAGAGTCACATAGAGTACATTCGGAGGTACGATGTGGGAGCAGTAATCAACCCAGGCGGTGGCTGGGGAGGAGGTCAGGGAAAGCTTCCCACATGATGTGACATCACAGCCAGTCTAGTCAGGGACCTTCACCAAGTTCTTTTCTTCCTATTTTATAATTTCCTGTGACTGCCACACTAAATAACCACAAACTGGTGGCCTAAGCAACAGAAATTTATTCTCACCATTTGGGAGGCCAGGAATCTGAAATCAAGATAAGGGTGTGCACCCGAGCTGGTTTTTCTCAGTGGTTAGAGCAGACTGAAGGGTTGTGGGTTTGATTCTGGTCAAGGCCACTTACCCAGGGTGCAGGCTCTATCCACGCCCCATTCAGGGCATGTGCAAGAGGCAACCTATCGATGTGTCTCTCATATTGATGTTTCTCTCTCTCTGTATCTCCACTTCCACTCTCCCTTCTATTCTCTCTAAAAATCAATAGGGAAAATATCCTCGGGTGAGGATTAACAAAAACAAACAAACAAACAAACAAACAAACAACAAAAAAAGATAGGGTGTGTTCCCTCTCAAAGCTCTAGAAGAGAATGCATTCTTTGCCTTTCTCAGCTTCTGGTGGCTCTAGACATTCCTTGGCTTCCAATGCATCACTCCAATCATTGCCTTCATCTCCACATGGCCCATTCTCTGTGTGTGTCTTCTGTTCTGTTTCTTATAACACTTGTCAATGGGTTTATGACACACCCTGATAATCTAGGTTAATATAATCTCAATATATTTTATTTAATTATATCTTCAAAGATCCTTTTTCTAAATCAGGTCGAATTTACATGTTCCTGTGGATATGTGGATAGCTTTTATGGGGACCCTATTAAACCCAATATCTCACTATCAGTTCAATTGTTTCCTATCCAAAATGGAAAGGGGCCTTGAGTTTAAGCTTCTATAATTAATTGTTATATGATGGGGAGAGTGGTCTCCTAGATGTGAACCCAAAATGTTATAGTTCCCAATTATAGCCACCTTTTAGGATGACAACTAGGATTTAGGGCTTAAATCTTCCAAATGCAAAGCTTATTATTAACTCCCTTTCCATGAAAAACAGGGGCAAGTCATCCTACATTCACCCTTTTAGTGAAGGAGATGTGCGGTGACTCCAAGTCAATTTCTCTTTTCAGGAAGACCACACACAGTGATGCTAAGCATTAAGATGGTTTTCTGTCTAAGCCTATTTATTCACAATTCAGTATCTAATAAGGCAACCTTCTGATCAGGGGCAGTGGAAGTACTGGATGTGGGGAGAGTTATTGAGGAGGTATAAAGTTATGGAGCTTGGTGAATAATTGGACATGTTAATGGGAAACAGGGAAGATCCAGAGAAGAATCCAAGACCTGGCCAAGATGAATCCAAGATGTTGAGTTTCGTGTTGAATATGCTGACTCTGAGAAAGTGGTACCTCATTCAAGTAGGAAACAAAATTATTAAACTGATGACTGACAAATCTCCACCTTTTAAAATTATTACTATAGGGCATTGTTTTTTTTAATTAAATAAAGATATATTGAGAATTTTTTAAAGTGCATCATGCTGGGTTTGAGCTTCATCTTTAAAGCTTTAACTAAACTTTCTACACACAAATATCCCTTAAACATTTTATATATATATATATCTATATATATATATCTATATATATCTATAGATATAGATATATATATATATATATCACATAGCATATGCACTTGAAGACGTGCTTTAATATAAGGAATTTTATTTCATGATTAGTATGTTTGCTTGACTCTTAATTTTTCTTTAAGTTTTAAAAAGAACTAGTTATTTTTAAATCTTCCTTTGTTTTCCTTTTCCTTTTCCATATTCTTACCAATTAAGCATTGAAAAACAAGCAGTTCATTTATAACTTATGTTCTTTTCTATTCCTTCCATCTTATTCTCTTCTTAAACTAGTGAGAGGAGAAATGGGCTTTGTTATTGGTCTTACTCTTTTTCATAGGGTGAGATTTATACTTAGAAAGACTTTCTTCCTTGCTTCTTTGGAAACAGTGACATAATTGTATTGACTGTGAACTTACAAGTATGACATTGATTTACCACTTTGTTTGCACTCATTGTTACCTTTCAAATGACTCAACTTTTCACACCACTTTAACAGATGAAGAACTTACTAAGGTGGCACTAGTATTATAGCAATCAATGTGCTAACTAGTATAAGTCTATAGTATTTTATTCTATTTTTTAAAAATGTCTTTTAAAATTATATTTTATATACTTTTATATTTTCATTAAAATATTTAAATCAAGATTGTTATTGGTCATGTACTTTTTAACATGCTTTCATTTGAATGAACACAGGTTAAAACAAGGGAAGAGTAAAGTTTTAAGGGAAGTAAAAATTGAGTTTAATGGAGTTCAAGCTTTAATATGATAGCAGAACATCACCAAGTGTATTAACATAACTTCCCTTAGCACCATAGTAGGTGACTGAAAAACTGAAGGGAATAAGAGTTCATTCAGAGCTTGACAAGAGTCTATTCAGTGAGGGGTCCACTGCTAGTCAATGTATCTGAGGCCTCATTATACTGACACACTAGAGAAAAATGCTCTGCTTTTTATATTGGGCATTTAAAATGAAAATGAATATCAAACCAAACATGTTATCTCCGCTTTGCTATGAAATAGTTGAGTCATTTTCATGGGAAGAGTAATGACAACATGAGTAACTTTTTTGCAGCAGAAAAAATGTTACTAAATGATATTGACTTCCTTTTGTTTTAATTAATTAAAGTTTTTCACTATCAACTGAAGCCAGTAAATGATGCCTGTCATACATATGTAAGGGCAAAAGATACATCCAATTTCTTCCTTAGGTCATTAAAACTTGTAATTATCCTTTTTTTGTCTATGAAATTGAATGTGCAAATTTAGGAATGAAAGAAAGGGTAGAAGAATAGCATCCAAAGCACATCATGTTCAATAAGATCAAGAGTATGTGATGTTAGGAGAAATTCTGATATCTCTAAAATGTCTGTTTCTCCAATAATATTTCAAATTTATGCTTGAGGAAAAATTTAGTGGCCTAAGAAGAGTATATAGAAAGAGTATATGTTGACCTTTAGATCCTACTGTTTACAACTAATATTGTATAGAAATTACTTTTAAACCATGTTATTCCAAAACATCCACAGCTTTATAACTATATTTTACATTGAAATCTCCCAATTAGCAGATATGACCAAAAATCGCCTTTGTGATTTAAAGCTATAGGAAAGGTATCATTCAAATTTAATATTTATATTGGACTTAAACATCAGCAACAGTACAGAAGGAAGATTTTGAAGATGACAGTTAAGTTATGTTCATAAATACAAATAACCTTGCCAAATACTCAAATTTGGCTGACTTTTAACTGGAGGTTTATATCAGTTACAAGGTCAAGGAATCTTCTACTTCTCAAAAAGGCATCCTATCCTATCTTAGCTAATCTTACCAGTAAAGACGGTGGGCAATCTGGATGCTTTGCAATGAGCGGTGTAATAGGAGTTGCACTAGCGGACTTTCAAGGTTCCATTCAAACTTGACAGCCTGAAGTGAGAGAGAGAACCACTTTACTCTTGTTTGTCTCAGTAATAAAAGTATAGCAGAATACAGAAGGACTTAAGAGGTTTGAGAAAAGACCAGGGAAAATGTCATAAACATTTTAACAAAACAGTAATAATACATGTTGATAGCTTTATTTGCTGGTGCATAACTAATAACAGCGCACACACAGATCACACAGTGTAGGTGTGTGCAGTCTTGTTTCCTTTCCTTATGCATGCTTTAGTATGACAGGTAATAAACGAGAGCAGGTGGCTGGTAGAATTCAACCATGCCCAGGAGGAGAGTCCTGGCTCAAAAATCTAATATCACCAACAATGCTCTGGATATAGAAATGGCATTATTAGGCAATAGATATTTCTACCCCTTTGGAGATGTAATTAATGCACACCCAAAGTCTTAACTGAAATCACCAACCGATATATCAGAATCAACCTGCAGACCTTGAAGCTTTACATATAGGTTTGAAAGATGATTGTTGCCACCATAACTCACACATTCCCAAATTCTTTCCCTCTTCTCCACTGTGAACAACTCAGGTTTTCTAGGATACTCAACCTGGAGGAAAACACAGACCATGATGCAGCCCTTGATATCCTTAGAGACCTACCCAGACCTCCATCTGCACTGTGCAGGGGTCTCACCAAGAGCAGTCAGTGCCAGGGCCCCAGTATGGTCCCAGGAATCTGAATATTTTGCAGAAATGAAAACCAGGTTCTCTTCAGAAAAATATTCTTTCCTGCTTGAGAGGCAAGACTTCCAACTTTAGTTGTTCAATTAGCTCTCTCTCTCTCTCTCTCTCTCTCTCTCTCTCTCACACACACACACACACCCCACACTCAAAGTTTAAGCCAGGTTTTGTACCACAGTACAGACAGCAGAAAAATGTTGTACATCATTCATTCACACACATACCTGAAGAACCACCTTGATATGCCCACTACCCCAAGGATGAGAAAGTTTATGAATTCCTAAGGAGTGAGGGTGATTTCACAGAAGATGATTTCAGCACATTTGCATAAACTCCTGTAGCTGTCTGAATGCCTAACAACCATAATGTATGTTGTCTTAAACTGTAGCTATGACCTTCGTTAACTTACTTGCTAAAACTGGGCTGACTAGGTTCTGGGTTATGTTAATGCCCTAATAGTGAGCATATCCTATCAGCATATGAGCAGAAGAGATGCCTCAGAATTTATTTCCATGTTTCTGTTATCAGCTTTCTCTTTAGGCTTCCCAATTATTTCTTCTTGAACCCAATAATTACTTGTTGATCTTGAATTGCCTTCTTTGTTTCCAAACTCCCTGCTTTGCTCTGTCTACTGGTACAATTTCCCCCTAAATCCTGCCTCATTGTCTAAGATATAGGCACTTTTTCTGATGCTTATACATATCACATTATTATGAATCTACCTGCAAGGTTATGACCTGTGTGTTGTATTACCTGCGTCTGTATCTTATTTGATTTCTAGTTATGAACCATACCTTCTATTTTCATTATGATCATAGAAACTTTTTTATTGCTTTATTATAGACTTTGTACTTCTAACAAGACAACACATGAAATAACATGCTTTCAGAAAGTGATCAATAGGGTACAATTTTCTTTATATCTTGGAAAGTTTTAAAATCAGGTCAGAGCATGGAAGTTTAAGGACAAACTCCACAACAAATGTTTTTATTTATTTATTGTTTTTATTAATCTTCACCTGAGGATATTTTTCCATTGATTTTTAGAGAGAGCAGAAAGGAGGGGGAGAGACATCGAGAGAGAGAGAAACCGATGTGAGAGAAACACATCAAGTGCTTGCCTCCTGCACATGCCCCGACCAGGCTCAGGGATCGAGCTTGGAACTGAGGTACATGCCTTTGAGTGGAATCAAACCCAGGACCCTTCAGTCCGTAGCCTGACACTCTATCCACTGAGCCAAACCAGGTAGGGTCACAACAAATGTTTTAAAAATTCTTTCCAGTTTTTATTTATTTTATAGTCACATTATACACTTCTTGGCCACCTCAAAACATTTTACAATATTCACTTTTAATTAGGAAACCATTACAACTTTACCTAATTGTACCTCTGTGCTTTTGCTATGCTGGATTCCATGTGCACCTTGTCTGAAGAATTTGGATTTGCAGGTGTATGGCTCTCAGTGATATTCCTGTTGCCAAGTGTGTTGGTTCAGATTGGGGCTTTCAAATGGGCTTAATCTTAACTTTTGTAAAAACTTACTCTTTTTAGTTGGGTGAGATATAACATGATGCCCATACTCAGGAGCTATAAGATGAATGATATTTCTACAAGTTGAATTAATCTTTATTTGCTCTATAGTATCCTGGCAAATCTAGGGAAGTAAAACTATAAGGATTAATATAAGTAATGACATGGTAGAGTTTTTTTCAAAACCAACTCTCTATGTAGTCTTCAAAGGAATGCATATTCTTTTTGCAAAGTAATATGGTTTTCCAGCTTAATAATACAGGCATCCCCCATCAGGTTCAGAGTTTCCTATCTTAAATGTTTAAAAGTGAAGGGATCTGGCATTTAAAATAGCTTGTAACTACAACCTGGCCTTTAAGATAAGAAAACACCTGAGTTAAAAAAAAAAAGCAAACAAAGGCAAAAAACATCAAGACCACTATTTTAGATCCATTCAGCACTCAGTATATAGTCAACTTGGAAAAAAATATTGTTTGTAGTTTGGATATTCAGTCATTTACAGGGTCATTTGTAAAATGTATAATTGCTTATATTCCTAGGTAAGTTCATGTTTTTTTCTAAAATTACTCCAACAACATTGTGATATTTGATTCTGTCACTAAAATATATTCTCTATAGGAAAATTTAGGAAATCCCTTATAATGCTACTTTTATAAGAGTTATAATCAATTTAGAATACTCTAAGGCAGTGGTTCTCAACCTTGGCTGCACATTAGAATCACCTGGGAATCTTTTTAAAATGCTGATTTCTGGGCGTCACCCTCCAGAATTGTGTTTCTTTTGTTATGGAGTGGGGCCACAACATTAGTAACAAAGAAACAGAATTTCCGGAGGCTGAGGCCCAGAAATCAGGATTTTAAAAAGATTCCCAGGTGATTCTAATGTGTAACCAAGGTTGAGAACCACTGCTCTAAGGGAAAGGCAAGAAATACAAAATTCTGAGGATCTGGCTAGCAAAAGGCTATTACTTATATAACACTTATTAACTTAATTTACATAGGTAAAAAAGATTTAATCACAAGCATATCTATTTTTTCCCAGTTTAATTAATAAGTGCAGTTGCTTTTAAAAAATCCTTTTTGGCTTTGACATACCTTTTTTGTAACTGTATGAGTTTTGGCTAGAGAATGTCTGCGGTTACCCATGTTGACATTTGAGCTATAATTTCTCCCTTTGGCTGGCCAAACTGCAATATCACTTCAAGTAGTCTATTGTTGATTCATCAGAAACTTTTTAAGAGAATTGTTAGCTAAAATCCTGGAATTGCTTGGCAACTCTGTTGTTCTTACCTGAACTAGCTGTGGGAGATAGTCCAGTAGTTCGTCATTCAGGAGGTTGTCTAATTGCTGAACTGCCACTTTACGAATTTCTTGATCTGGAAAACTAATACAAAGGAAATATATCTATTAAGCAGTTAATGGTATGGAATAATACATGAAAAATATCAGGGAAACAGAGAACAAATTTCATCCTCAGTGTATAAAATAAAATAATGGTCCCACAATCAATGAAGATGACGATTAGTACCAAATAATTATTTTCCTGTATTCTATATATCCTGTCAATTGCAGTAGAAAGTCCTTTTGACTAGATTTTGGAAACTTGGGTTTAAGTTAGATCCCCTTCCAGCTTTCTTGTCTATAAAATGTGGATGATAGTGATACCATTGTAATAAATCTAATTATTAATAACTGGAAAGAAGCAAAGGGAAGGGCAAATATCATAGGCATGCCCAGAAAGTCTGGGTGGCATAGGAAAGGTACTTACCTGTCAGTCACACTTAGGAATACGTCGTTGGCCAGAGTAGGCCTGGCCACTGCAAGCATGGGAAGATAGGAGATACTTAAACCCTTAAGCAAAGAAGTTCTCTCTCCTGGTTTGCCTAGGATCCTTGTGACTCTTGTTGCAGAGGTATGCTCTCTTGGGTCCCCTGCATTCACCCATATGGCTCACAGCCATGTGGTCCCCATACACAACGAACAAGTGGATGACAACTAGTCTGATGCTACATGGGACCCAGCTCCACCCATGGAATGGAAACTCTGGACATTGGCTTTGCTTTTAGCTCTGCTGAATCTCTGTTCGGGCGCAATATGTGCCATGCTCAGCATGGCCAGCGGTGAACCTGAGGGTGGGTGGTGGTGAAGGATTAAAGAAGACAGACAAGAGAATAAAGCTGGGGCTAGGTGGGACGCTGCTCTCGGATGGAGAGACAGTGCCACAGCCTGCAAGCTGAGTCTTTATTTTATAGCCAGATTCCACGAGGCAAAGTAAGGGCGTGGTCAAGATGTTTACAATGTTCTCACGGGTTTCGAATCTACTCAGTTACATGCACCTGCTTTGTTTTGGCGCACCTCCCGCAGCCCACCTCACTTAGCCAACTGGGACCACAGGTTCAGACCGTAAAGTCAAGCTTACAACTATAGCCTTTGGGTATAATTGTGCTGGGAGGGCTTTGCCCTCCAAGCTGGGACTTGCACGTGGCTTTGCCATGAGAGGTCAGTGCCCTCTCAGTCCAAGGCTTGAACCTGTCCAAATGCTGTAACTGCTCTCCACAAATCCCCAGCTGCACATCCTCTAGGACTGGATTCAGGGAAATGGGACTTTAGAAACTGAGGGATGTAATTGCATGAAAATAAAGCTTTCTACCACATCTCATTCTCCCGTGGGGGCCTCTGGAATGCTTATTCCAGCAGTACCCCAGGAACCCAGTCCTACTAGCAACAAAGGCCATCCACACATTTCTGCGATAATAATAGGACATCTAACATCTTTTCTAAAATAATATGCAAATCTTCGCTTATAATTTAGCCATGCATTTATTAAATAAAGTATTACCAGCTGGAGACCTGATAGTTTATATGATTACTAATGGAATACATTTGAATGAGTTTGGCCAGATCATAATGAAAATTAGAAATCTAAAGTACTTTATAATAAATAAAAATAATTTAATAAGGCTAACTCTTACTAGAACAGGAGTTCTTGAGGGAAACTGTACCTTATTCATTTTAGGACTGCACATGCCTGTGGTAAGATTTAGCACTCATTAGACACTTAATAAATGTGTGTTATTGAACTAAATTTATGGAGTATTTAGCATTTGAAACCCTATTTCAAATACAATTTATCCTCAAATGGGCTCCTCAGGTTGCCATTATCTTGTTCCATCAGAGGAGTTAGATTCAATTATCTCCAAACGCCTGGAAGTGCCTAGAGATAAGTTTTGGCACCATCTTGCTTTGACAAGATTTTGACATACTGCTTTGACATGTTTAAACAGAACTGAGCTTTGATTAGAACAATTAATTGTAAATAAATACATTTTCAGGAAAAATAAGCATAATTTAAAATTCCAAGGGCTATTTATAGTAACTCATTGAAAAACAGAGAAATGAATAAACAAATAAACAAAACCCCCAAATCACTTGGAATGATTTTTTTTTTCAATCTGTCAGGTAAGAACTTTGAAGATTGGCTCCCAATACTGGGGAGGTCAGAAAGCATTAAAGTCTTTAATATCCAGTCTTTGTTCAGCATATGAGGTTACTGAAGGGTGAAATGAATACTATGCAGCTCCAGTGTAAAGGAAAAAATGGTATTACTCAGTATCTCTCAACTCTCCTTAACAATAGTTTGAAATGTAATGTTTAAACAGGTTACATATTTTCCTTCGTTTAAACTGAGCATTTTAATCGCAACAAGAATTTCACTTGCAAGGCTATTCACTCAAAACCCTTGTTTCTGACCTGCAAATACAGTTCCAATAATTATCTTTCTTTGAACATTCTGGCAATGAGACCTAGTGAGAACTGTAGTGCGGACGCATCTCAAGAAGTACCACAAAGGTCGGAAGATCTCAGTGTAGCATCAAAAACAGCTGGAGAGCAGAAAGAGTGTAATAAAAATGCAAAGCTAGAGGACGGTGAGCTGGTTTTAGCACACCAAGACTTCATTTTCTCCTAACTAAATGTGATTCACTCTAATTTATTGCTCTCAATTTCTAAACCATTTGTCTGAAGCTTGCGGGCATCAAGGTCAGTGTGAGGACGTTTGAAGCCTTAGAGGGAATAGTTACTTGGTACATTTTGTTACCTTAAGGGATGACTTAAGTCAGATTCAAGTCACTCAGGCTTTCTTGTGTGCCTATGTTATCTTATTGATATGAATAACAACAAAAAATGAAAAGGAGCAAAAACAAAACTCTTTGATGAATACTATACCTCTAATTAGGTATTTATTTCCAAATACTAAAGTGTAAACTCCATGAAATCAGATTTTTTTTGCCTGATTTGTTCATTGATATGTCCCCAATGCTTACAGATTGGTGGGCATGCTCTACATATTTGTTTGAAGAATATCCAAACTGAATGAATTGTCTTTCCACCTCAAACATCTCTATTTCCAGACTTTTCATTTGTAGTCTGTGTTATCATCTTTTCCCAATCACGTAGGTCTAAAAATGTGAGATACTTCCCCTCTGTATGCCCTTCTCATTAATTTTTTTCCTCCTTTCCATCTGGCGAAATTCTATTCATCATTGTAGTCAAAGCTCAAGCATCAATTTACCTGCAAAGCTGTGATAGCCACTTTGTATACCTGTCGAGTTGATCATGTCCTTTTCTATGGGGTTTTATATTATGTACATGGTTGAAGGCCGGCTCATTCATTCATTAATTCTAGTGTTTGCACAGATGAATAAAAGATTGTGGAGTTGCTAATGACCTTTTATCTTGATATCTAATTAGTTGCTGAGTTCTGTTGACTTTTCTCTTCTATTCTATTCATCATGCCTGATTTTAGTTTCTTCTGCAACTGTCTAGTCTAGGCAATAATTATCTCTTGCTGGTACAATAGTTTTTCAAAGTAATATCTTATAAAATTTCTTAATTTATTTGTAAGTTTATTTGTCATAAAACATTGAATGGTTTGCTACTTCCACTGTGTCTCTTTCAGGCCCATGTAAATATTCAAGGCCAGCTGAACACTTCAGATTTTTCTACTCCTGTAATACTGCATAAACTGCTCTGGCTCACTGGGATGATATTTTTACTCTGAAAATGCCATGTGCATTCTCACAACTGTGAGCACTGTAACTTTCACTGGGAATATCCTCCTTTTTCTTCTTAAAGTTCTATTCCTCATTCAAAATGGGGACCAAATACTCTTAAGGTAAGGGTCCCAATCTTTAGTCATCAATTTTCTGAACTCTAAGGGCCATTTACTAGATGACTCCATGATCACTTAGGATATGCTAGTGTGCATTAGGGTTTACCTTTTTATAGATGTATCATCATTCCTCAACTAGTGAATAAATCAACTGAGAATAAGGATTGTTTCATCTTCTATTTTTATGCCTAGGATTTAGTACCATTCTTCAGACATGCATTGATTATAATATAATAAATAAGCCGAAACCGGTTTGGCTTTTATTTTTTGCTGTGCTCGGACTGAAAGGTCCCGGGTTCGATTCCGGTCAAGGGCATGTACCTGGGTTGCGGGCACATCCCCGGTGGGGGATGTGCAGGAGGCGGCTGATCGATGTTTCTCTCTCATCGATGTTTCTGACTCTCTATCTCTCTCCCTTCCTCTCTGTAAAAAGTCAATAAAATATATTTAAAAAAAATAAATAAAATCATATTATGAAGTCCCTTTTATTTTTTGCTGTGCTCTAATTTACATAGATAGCAATAGGTATAATTCCACAAACACCATTTATATAAATTCTAGATTTCCCCTCCTCCCCATTCACATGGTAAGAGGAAAACAAATCTGAAGACAGTGAAAAAATAATATATATATTTTTTCAGACTCCTTCAGGAACAACCTCCCCACCTCCAAAAAATACCTCACAACCTCATGACATCTGCATAGTATAATCCAAAAGAAAAATTATATATTTGTATCAATATGTACAAATGCTGGAAAGAATGATTTTGCACCTTAATGGAAAGGGATGTATCTTCTATTCGCTACTGTTGTTTGAAGTTCAGAAAGAAATTGGGAGTGAAATTGCTAAGAAACTAACTAACCACATGACATCCTGAGATGTGACTAAGGCCTAACAACATTAAAGCACATCCAAATATAACTCGCATTTGACTATTTTAGAAAGAGTTGGCCACATTAAAAGAGACTGGCAGAGTTAGTGAAGTTCCTGGGAAATGGGCTTTTTCATACATTGCTGGCAATATATAGCAACATGAATTAAAAAGAAATCTTTAAAATGTGCTTATTCCTTTTCTAGCAATTTTACTTTGGGGAATTTATCCTAAGAAAATAATCAGAGATGTGGGTGAGAATATGTGCATATATGCAAAACTGGCAATGATAGAAATGTCTAAAAATAAAAAGTTAAATATCAATGACCAGGCAATAAAATATATGCAGTCATTAAAATATTAAATGAATATTTAATGATATAAAACAAGCATGTCAAACTCAAAAGCTAACACGGGCCAAATAAACAAGGTTTAATTTATGTGGGCCGCAAAAGAACAAAAGCTTCAATTTTCATAGAAACGTAGGTTTATTTTGATAGAGACATGCTGAATACAAAGGGCTGAAATAAATGAGTAATCATTAACATAAAATAATAGAACATTTTAATAAAAATTAATATTTTTTTCTTGTACATTAACTTACCAGACACTGAATAACTGCACAAATTAATAAGCGTAATGCAAATAAACCTATTTTTCTTGTTCTCCGAAAGTTAAATATTTCCTGTTGCGCACACCAAACAAGTCAGCACAAGACTAATGATGTGGCAATCGGCTGCTAAAATATTCGCTGCTGGTATTAGTGGAGAGAAATGATGTGCCTGCATGTAAGGGAAATGAATGCAACACGATAATACTAATCAGTCATTAGCAAACGTTGTAGTTTACTATTAATAATTATGTATAGCAGGATATTGTAAAAATTAAGTTACAAAATTTTTATTAAAACATTTCTTACATACCGTTATATTGGCTGGGCCACAAAAATAATCGTTGTGGGCTTCATGTGGCCCATGCGCTGCGAGTTTGACATGCTTGATATAAAACATTATGAAAAAAGTATACGAAGGATCAAAATTTTAATACCAAATATCTGAGTGGAAGTTTCATGGGATAACTATAGTTTTCTTTTTTAAGCTTAAAGTTTATCAGTTACTAAAAATATTTTTAAAAGCCCAGCCTTTCAACTTATTCTGAAAATCTATGTATATAAAAGGCTAAGTGACTGTCCGACCAGCCCAGTGGGTATTATGTGCACTGACCACCTGGGGGCAGACACTCAATGCAGGAGCTGCCGAGCTTATTGGCAGAGGTGGTTCTCAGGTGACATACCCCGGAACCAGAGAGGATTCCTCGCAGGGACGTGTGGCCATGGGTTATGTTGTTGCTGGGGCACTGTCGGCCCTGAATCTGGTTTACTGCCAAGCTGCGGTGACCGTAGACACCCTTTGAGCTGCAGCACTGCCCCAGGTGCACTGACCAGGTAGGGACCATGGGAGGTTGGCTGCAGGGTATGTCCAGCCCATCTCACCCAGTCCTGTCCCACCAGCCACCTTCTAATTAATTTTCTTTCAATGTGCACTAATCCTTGCACCGGGCCACCAGTATATTACTAATGGAAAATTTGTTAATACTAGAAGAAAGCTCCCAACTACATGTCCTTTTAAGAATGCAAATCATTGTGTGAAAGAATAAGAATTATATTTTTAAGTCGACTTAGAATATTCCATTAACATAATAGGCCCAAAAGAGATCTTTGCCTCTGCAGAATTTATGTTTAATACCTTTTCAGGGCTCTGAACTTAGCAATAGGTCAATGGACAAAGATGTTCTACAAATCCTGGCATTCTGTCTGTGTTCTGTTTTCTGAAACTATTTAAACATTCTTTTTGGGAGATAGCTGTTGGCATTTCATGCTTAGTAACTCACTCCTCAATAAGGTGAGGGCCACCCATATTAGTTCTCTGACCGTGGTGTGATATTTACAGACTTAAATGTCATATGTAACAGAAGCACTGCAACCTGTTTTGAATTTTCCACAAGCCAGGTATTTGTACTTTCCAACAACCTGATTTGCTTGAAAAATACATGTAATTCTTGCCAATAAGCCAGGTGCCACTCTTTAGCTATTCTGATCACTTTGTTACTGTAATTACTCTAGGCAGGGACATTACCCCTTGAATCTGGAGAAGAAGCAAAATTATTGTTAGAAGATTCATCAGGCTGATATCAACCAGGTATAATTTATTTGTCATTATAAAAGATTTCCGTATAATCAATTAGAAAATAGATGATTTACAATGTAATAAAGGGATATCTATTTAGTTTGATCAATTAAAAAGAGATAAGGTCAGCCTTGGCCAGGTGGCTCAGTTGGTTGGAGTGTCATCCTGAAAATCAAAAGGTTGCCCGTTTGATTCCTGGTCAGAGCACATACCTAGGTTGCAGGTTTGATCCCCAGTCAGGGCATGTATGGGAGATAACCAATTGAGGTTTATTTCTCATATTGATGTTTTTCTCTCCTTTACTCTCTAAAATAATAAATTGTAAAAAACATATTATTGAGTGAGGATTAAAAACAAATACAAGGTCAATAAAATCCCATTACTTGTTGGGGAAGTACAATAAATTTTTATTTATAATGAAAAAAATTTTAGGCTTAATAAGAGCTCAAGTGAAATACTCATTTCTTTAAGAATATTAATCATTTTTAAATGTTCATTTAAGCAATTTTATGTTACCTAATTTAGTTTCCCCAAGCATGTCTGAATTATGGTCAAAAGCAAAGCATTGGACTGGCTGGCTTACATTCAGTTTTACAAGAGTTTTGTGAGCAGTGCTCCTACATATTCAGGGCTTATGAACTGAGCTAATAATAGAGTTTTGGGGATCTGTAAAAGGACTTTATACTATAGCTAAGATAAATATAACACTATACAATGATTGTTAAGGAATTACTTAAAAATTGCACACAATTGTATAACAAGGATATTCAAACTGGAAGAAAAAAAATACTCCTTGAAGATTAGGATTGTAAAACTTAATAAAAGAGATCTAAGTTATGTGGTGAAAAATTTCAAATGGTGAAAATTAAGTAAAATTAAAGCGACTTCAAGATAAATATCTTTCAAAAGAATTTCAGGAAAATATCAACTCTATATTTGTCAACACTGTAGAGTAAAGACAGAGTTGAGGGCCAAGAGGAGGGTTCAGTTGCAGTGGTAATCCTTACATGGGCAGAAAAGGAAAAATAGTAAGATTCTAGGTAACTTGTTGGCTCAAATTGCACATAGAAACTGACCAGAGGTTAAGGTTTGCTGTATAACAGAGGTCATCCTATTTTTGGTCTCAGGACCCATTACACATTTAAAAATTAGGGAAGATTCCAAAGAGTTTTTGTTTATGTGGGTTATAGCTGTTAATAATTACCATATTAGAAATGAAACCAGAACGTTTAAGAATTATAGGGTATTCCCCCAAATGTATACACACACTTTGAATAATCTTAAAGGCAGTGCTTATTAAAATACATTTCATTTTCAAAATTGAGCTATCAGCTGTTAAAGTGTGTATTCAGTTTTGGGGGACACCCTGTATTTATCAACTCATTTACAAGACGCTTCTATGAAAAATAGCTGTATTTTCAACAACAAAGAAAATACTTCGTGAGAAGAGCAATATTATTTTACATTTTTGCAAATCTCTTCAATGCCTGGCTTAATAGGAGACAGCTGGATTCTCCTGTCTGTTTCTGCATTAAACCTGCTGCAATGCAGCCTCTGGAAATTCTACTCTGCACTCATGAGTAAACAAGTGTGACAGAGGCAAATGACATCTTAGAATTATTACAAAAACAGTTTTGATCTTTGGCACCACTGTAAGCATGTTGGGGACCACAAACCTCACTTTGAGACCCTGTACAACATAGTTTTGGCATGTGTCATTGTTGTGGGGCCATCAGTCAAGGAATCGGCCCTGTGGATTGTTACTAAGATAGCAGCACACCAACCTAATTTTTTCCCAAGCAAAAATAAAAATAAAAAATATATGGCTTTGAACTCATCTGAGAAACACTGAGATTAGGGAATTGTCATTCCTCTTCTCTTCTCTTAAATATTTACAATTTCTCTCATCTCTGAGGACTATGGAAATATCACAGAAGACTCAGACAAGCTTCAACAAGGCCAGTGGAGTCGAGAAATGATATTGCCAAAGAAAAATACATCTTTCAACTTCTTCTGTTTGACTTACTATTTTGTAATTTCTAATCCTTTATTTTCTCCCATATCATAGTTTTTCTATTTTTTCCTTTCTTGTCTAGGTTGAAAAACGATCTAGGGTCAATATCTTACTCAAAGAACTTTTGAAATGATGGGTGAAAGCCAAATAGGATGTAACGAGAGTTGACCTTTAAAAAAAGCAACTTTGAGTAAACTGAAAAGCAAAGCAATCTGAGATTAAGCAAAAGTGTAACAGAAATGTCAGACTTCAGAATCCATAGTAAGAATTCACACAGAATGCCGTGAAGCTACTCACAGTTAAAAGCCCCAATGTCAGGTTTGAATTATAAAACTATCAGAAGCGCAGAACTGTTTCTCCAACAAGCTTTGAGTCTGATGATACACGCTGCATCAGCTTTGAAGAAAAATGTTAATATGACTACCTTTGCTTTTTTCTAATACTAAAATGATCTGATGTGACAAAAGAATTTTTTTTCTAGAAAATGTGGTGAATAAAGATTCTTTAGGTTCATTGTAAACCTTTATCTACTGAATAATTCATGTCCCTTCAAGGATTTTCACTGATTATAGAATATCAGAACTCACTCAAATTTGGAGATCTGGTTCAATCTCATGATTACACAATGAAGAAACTGAAATTCGAAGAGTTTAAGCTATTTGCCCAAGGCCAGTTGTTGGTGGCACCGAAATTAAAATACAAATGTCCAGAATACTAGGCAAGTAGGCTTTCTGCAATACTTTCAGCAAGGCCTTTTTATCTTTTGACTAGATACTTTTTTTTAAAATATATTTTATTGATTTTTTACAGAGAGGACTATTTATTTTACTGCACTCTAAATGGTTCTCTAGGGACCATAATAGTGATCAGTACAATTTGTCAAATTGGACTGGGGCATTGACCCTTTCGTGAACCAAAAGGAATAAGAATAAATCCTAGACCTAAGGAGACATAGAAAACAATACAAAGATATTTCTTGATAGTCTATGGCCTTGTATATAGAATTTGGGGATTAGCAATATAGTCATGGTATGAATTACCAGTAGTATTGATTTTGTTCTTCTTATGTGATTATACTTTGATTTTACTTATAGACAAGCTTAGGGAGATAATACATAAAGCAAGTGGTATATTGAAAGAGATTTTGTGTTTGGATACATTAAATATTACATAAAAAGCCCTTTCTAAGCAAGCTTATCTACACGCTTGACTTCTCATCCTTCTGTGGATGATTTCCAAATTGAAGTTTCTACCTCAGATTTCTCCCTTGAACAACCACCAGACCTGTAAATTCAGCCATCTCAAGCACACCGCAAAGCCAACATAACCCTATCTGAACTACCATGTTCTTTTATAATCTGTCAGTCATCCAGGGAGTTCCATCTTAGTGAATGTTTCTATTATGTACTTACTTACATAAGACAGAGATTAAGAAGTAATCCTTGATACCCCTCTTTTCCACTGTCCTTCCCAATTCAAAATTGTCTTTTCTATTTTCTTTACTCTGATTCTATTCATTTCATACCTCACCACTACCACCTTCTCGGGTTGACTGCTGTTCTCTGACACCTGGATGGCTTCCATAGCTTCCTAGAGGATTTTCTCTCATTTAGTTTTGCTTCCCTCACCCAATCCATGCTTCACTCAGAGTTATTTTTTAAAAATGCAAACATGTTCTCCCATTTATCATTTCTGCCTTCCCATTGGTACTTAAAAAAAAAAACCAAGTTGCTTAATATGGTCCTGTTTAGAGCTCTTTAACATGGTATTTCTGGTCTCATTTTAACATGTTAGTCATCTTATATCATACACTTCTTTCCTGGCCTTCAGGAACACTGGCTCTCTTTAATGCAAGTTATACAGGTTCTGTCCCAGGACTTTTTCCTAGATTCTTTCTTCCCAGAAAACTCTTCTCTTATTCTTCCCTTTCACCAATTCATTCATGCTCATCTTTGGATCTGAGCTCAAACAAAACTTCCTCAGGGAAGGCTTTTTCCACTTTGAAGAAAAGGTTTTGTTCCTTTGTTATATAGAACCATATATCTTTCATTCAGAGCTGTGGTAACTCCTGTTGTTTTAAATTTATAATTTGGTAACAGCTTATTTCTCCCCACCTCTAGTAGACTACAACTTCATGAAGGCGGGACTAGGTTGTTTTTTTTTTAATATATATTTTTTATTGATTTCAGAAAGAGGAAGAAAGAGAAAGGGTTAGAAACATCAATGATGACAGAGAATCATTGATTGGCTGCCTCCTGCATGCCCCCTATTGGGGATGGAGCTTGAAAGCTGGGAATGTGCTCTGACCAGGAATTGAACTCTGACCTCCTAGTTCAGGGGTCTAAGCTCAACCACTGACCCACACCAGCCAGGAAGGACTTTTGTTTTTGCTTAACATGCTAGTTTTAGGGCCTAATGAAGTGCCTAACATGAGTAGGCTATCAATAAATATCTGTGGAGTAGATGAATGGACAGATTGGGTTTCAATTTTTTATCTGTAAAATAGGGATCAGTAAAATGGGGGAAATTGTAGATGTTGGTAATAATATTAAAGAGGTTGCTTGTAGGTTAAATCATATGTTGTGAAAGTGCTTTGTAAACTGTAAGACAATATTCAATTGTGATTTATTATTAAAACTAGAGGCCCGGTGCATGAAATTCGTGCACTGGGGGGTGGGGTTCCCTCAGCCCAGCCTTCCCCTCTCACAGTCCGGGAGCCCTCAGTGGATGTCCTACTGATGGCCACAGTCTGGCAGCAGAGGCTTGGAGCAGGTGTCCTGTGTGTGTGTGTGTGTGTGTGTGTGTGTGTGTGTGTGTGTGTATGTGTCCGCTGGGGTCCTGCCCCGGCCACACCATGGAGGCTTGGAGCAGGCGCCCCTCTGTGTTGATCTCTCACGCTCCTGGCCTCCACTGCGTGTTTTTCTCTCCCTTGAGCTGTGGCCAGGGTG
>NW_005871058.1:15805271-15837641 GCF_000147115.1 Myotis lucifugus | reverse complement strand
GGATAAGCTCAGGGGCAGTCCTTGCTTGGTGCTGCTCGGTCGGGAAATGTTTGTGTCGTCTCATGGCGATCCCAGGAGCAGGCCCACATGGGGGCTGCCCGCCCTCCGCACTCGCCTGCTCTGGGATCGCCATGGGGTCCCAGCTGGCAGCGGGGCTTAGGTGGCACACCGGGGTCCCGGCTGGGGGCGGGGCTTAGGCGGCGGGGACTCAGGCCACACACGGGGCCTGGATGGCGTCTGGCACTGGCCAGCCCTGCCTGCAGTATGCAAATTAGCCACCATCTTTGATGGCAGTTAATTTGCATTTGGCGCTGATTAGCCAATGGGAAGCGTAGCGAAGGTACGGTCAATTACCCTTTTTGTCTTTTATTAGATAGGATGCTAACATTTATCACATGAATTTTGACAAGTGAATTTTAAGTTTTATAGAAATAATCCAAACTCTTTTAAAAATATAGTTATGATGAAGACAATGATATGATAAAGATCATTGGTAGCATTTATTGAATGTACATAAGTACTTATCCTATCCTATCTAATAATAGACAAACATGGAAATTAACCATACCTCCAACACACTTCCCATTGGCTAATCAGGGTGATATGCAAATTAACTGCCAACCAAGATGGCGGCCGGCAGCCAGGCAGCTGAAGCGAACAAGAGGCTTGCTTGCTCCAGTGAAGGAGGAAGCCAAGGTTCCTCGCCTGCCGCTGCTGGGTTGTGAGCTTGCACTCTAAGAAACAATGTTGCAATTATAGAAGCTAAACAAACCCTAGATACCTGCTTTCAGCCAGCTGGGCCTCAGAGCTGGAGCTGCAACAGTGTTTCAATTATAGAAGCTAAACAAACCCAGATACTTGCTTTCAGCAGCTGAGGTCTCAGAGCTGGAGCCGAGCCTCAGAGCTAAAGCTGGCTCTCAGCTCCAGTGACAGCCATAGAAGCTAAATAAATCCCAGAATTAAAAAAGAAAAAGAAAAAAAGGAGAGGTTGGGAGCTTCAGTCACCCGCCAGCCTGAAAACGGCCCTCAGCCCCTCACCCAGACTGGCCAGGCACCCCAGTGGGGACCTCCACCCTGAAGGGGGTGTGACCAGCTGCAAACAGCCATCATCCCCTCATCCAGGCTGGCCAGGCATCCAAGTAGGACCCCCACCCTGATCTGGGACACCCTTCAGGGCAAACCAGCCGGCCCCCACCTGTGCACCAGGCCTCTATCCTATATAGTAAAAGGGTAATATGCAAACTGACCCTAACAGCAGAAGGACTGGGAATGACTGGTCACTATGACACACACTGACCACCAGGGGGCAGACGCTCAATGCAGGAGCTGCCCCCTGGTGGTCAGGGCGCTCTCACATGGGAGGAGCTCTGCTCAGCCACAAGCCAGGCTGATGGCTGCCAGTACAGCGGTGGTGGTGGGAGCTTCGCCTGCCTCCTCAGCAGCGCTAAGGATGTCTGACTGCAGTTTAGGCCTGCTCCCCGCTGGCAAGTGGACATCCCCCGAGGGCTGCCGGGCTGCCAGAGGGATGTCTGATTGCCATCTTAGGCCCAATCCCCCGGGGAGCGGGCCTAAGCCAGCAGGTGGTCATCCCCTGAGGGGTCCCAGACTGCGAGAGGGCACAGGCCAGGCTGAGGGACCCCCCTCCCTCCCGAGTGCACAAATTTTTGTGCACCGGGCCTCTAGTCTATATATATAAAAAGCCAATGTCTGTGACAACTGTGATGACCAAACGACTGGTCACCATGAGGGCGGGTGGGTGGGTGGGCGGGGCTGTGATCAGCAGTGGACTACTGCATGCAATTTCGCGCGCTGGGCTTTTAGTAAGGTATATAATGCTATTACCTCATTTTATAAGGAAACTTGCCCAGGGTTATTTGAGAAATAAGTGGCAGAGCCAGTATGCTTGTTTTCAAAGCTTATGTTGTTGACTGCAAAATTTGGAACCCACGCCAAAGGTGCACAAAGGCAAGATGCGTATCTTTGAATTTATGTGGTTCCTCATTCCTCATACTTAGTTTATTACCTTGACACTTCCTTCATGGAGAATATTGAAACTTCCACATCTTTCTCTTCCATAGCCATATTTACCTATAATTGTATCCATATATTTATCCCCTCCCACCTGAGGGTAAGAAGTTTCTTTCTTCCCTTGTGTAAAATTCCCATTTTCACTGTTGTTCCAGGCTACTGGCTGTTGGCATCATCTCATTTTGCCATTGTACCCACTTCTCTGTTTTCTGATCTTCCCTTCACACACCCGTCTTCAAGCATGTTTACAAGCTCTTTTATTTAAACAAGCATACAAACCCCAAACCTCAAAATCTTTTTCTGACCTCCTCCAATTTTAGCAACCTTGTCTTTACCATAAGTACAATTTTATCATGATATTAAATTGCTCACTATTCTCTGAACCTCCTTAACTCTTCTCATGCTATTTGTTTTTTCCTGGAATGGCATTTTCTCTCTTCCTTACTAAGAAAATTCCTATGACCTTTCAAGATAGAATTCAACTCCTTTATGAAGCTCTTTTTACTTTCTCTGAAAGAATTTTCCTTCCTTGGTCACATATAGCACTTAATACTTTGATTATAGTATAAAATATATAGTATAGTGGTTTTTAGCTTAAGTCTTATCTCTAAATTTTATGTTTTTTAGAGACAGTTACTATGACTTATGCTTCTGTCTCTTTGATTCATTACATTCCACTTTCCATGTACATATATTTTTGCTCAGTAAATAAATGAAAGAGATACATATCATCAATCACTTGATTATTTAGTCAAATGTGGAAGTTATAACTGTTTTCCTTTCCCATATTCCATTCTGCCTATTTATAATGCTAGTAAAGAATGTCTTTGCATAAATGAATCCTCACAATAAAGAATACAGTAGTTTGGGCAAACATTTTTGTGAAACATTTCTCCAAGGAAACTGATTTTGGAATCTAGGCAGTGCCTGTTAAGTATTGCTCTTCTTCTTGCAAAACAATAATTTTACATCTTATGGGATGACAAATTCTGGTACCTTGTCAAATTTTTATTTAAGCTTCTGATGTAATCCTCTGATGCCAGTTTGCAGTCACTATTTTTAAATGAATCTTTCCTTGAACTGCCTTTTAATTCCTTGGGTAATTTCTGCTTGTTATTAACAGTTGAATAGTTGTGCCTGTGCATCAGAGTTCAAGAAAATAACAAGTGTCTGCCAAGAACCACAGACCTTAGCCTTTGGTCTCTGTCATTCTGACAGCATGGCCATCTCTAATGGAAGTCTCAGTACCGGGAACATATTGCTGGCATTCACTAGTAGAGATATTAATACCCTATGGCCCACACTAGGTAAATTAAATATCAATATGTCTCTTGCTAAAATTAAAGGAGGTGGTGCATCTTCAGAGAGAACCAAGTAAACGGCAATATTAAAAATTTTCCAAGCTAAAAATGGAGCACATAAGTTCTCAAGAGGTTAAACCACTGAAAAAAATAGGTTGTTCAAAGGAGAAAAAAGAGAGCTGTCTGAAGAACTCACTCTGACAACTCACTTAACAAGCACATTCTGTTTGTTCTCAGAAAAGTTAGGTTTTGATTTTGGAGAAGTTGAAAGGTTCATTTCTGGAAACAGCTTGTTCTCAAGTTTTTTCATAGCTCAGTTAAACTACAAGTGGGAGTCACAGGATGAATACAATGGAAATACTCCAACCTTTTCAGTGACCTTCTTTGGTGCATAATAAGAAGCTGTCCAATGTGCAAATAAATCAAATTTCTACTAAGTTCACTGAATGACACTTAATAAAGGGCACTCTACTTTGAAACTAGTCCCTATAACCTCTAAAATCTGATTATCTAGAAAAAAAATTACACAGTGAAGTAGAAACTTCATGCAAGCATGAAAAGTTAGTTAAGAATTGATATTTACTATAATAAAACTATTTTAGGATAGTTTTATTTACATATTTAATATGTAAATAGCCTAATGTATTTATGTAGGAAGGCTGCAAGCATAGTGGTTAAGATTACAAACCTAATCTCTGGATTTAACTCTAGCTCCTCAATTTACTAGTGTCACCTTGAGCAACGTAACCCCTGTAAGCCTCAGTTTCCTCGTAGGTAAAATTGAGATGACACTGTTTGTCTCATAGAGTTATTGTGGATATTAAAATGAGGTAGTACCAAGGGGCACTATGTAAAAATTCAATTTTTATAGTTAAAATGGTGAGTCAAATAGATTTTCAAAGTCGGTTTAGGTAGAGGAGGCTCACTATAAGCAGAATTATGCTTTGTTATCAGGAATCAGAGAATATTCAAGTCCATCTAGAGAATGTTCTTATCTTATAAGCAAGAAAACTGAGTATTATAGTTTTCATTCTGATAAAGACATTTTCTTATGAAACATTCCATGAACTTTACAAAAATATTAGTTGACACACTTAATCTTTTAAAATAGACCAAGGTACATCTTAATCAAACAATAATAAATTGTAAAAAAAACAACAACAAAAAAAAAGTTGATAGTTTAGAAACTTTAAAAAGTTGTTCCATAAGAGAATTATGCTTTAGAGATATGAGGATTCATTGTTTCTACCTTTACGACTACTTTTAAAAAGTTTTAATAGCTTTGTTGAGATATAATTCAAATGCCATACAATTCACTCAAAGGGTACAATGCAATGGTTTTGAGCATGTTCCCTGAATTGTGCAACCATAACCACAAAAATAAACCTCATATCGATTAGCAACCATTTCCCATTTCTCCCAACCTCCCTTGGCCCTATGCAACCACTAACCTTTCTGCCTCTATGGATTTGTATTTTCAGGACATTTCTTACAAATAGAATCATAAAATATATGGTCTTTTGTAACTTGCTTCTTTCACTTAGCGTGATGTTTTCAAAGTTCATTAATGGTGTAACATATATTAATATTCATTCCTTCTATTATCAAATAATATTCCATTGTGTGAAGTGCCACATTTTATTTATCCATTTATTAATTGATGTCCATTTGTGCTGTTTCTATCTTTTTAGCTATTATAAATAATGCTGCTCTAAACATGAGTGTTTGAATTGAAATATCTTTTATTTATCTTGGGCATATACCTGTGTGGAATTGTTGGATCATTAGGGTAACGCAATGTTTAATATTTAAGGAACTGACATATTGGTTTCATTTTACATTTCCACCAGTAACATATGAGATTTTAAATTTATCCACTTTCTCCCTAACACATATTTGTCTTTTTTATTATAACCATTTATTGATGTGAAGTGGTATCTCATTGTGGTTTTAATTGCATTTTTCTAGTGGTTAGTTATGTCATGTATCATTTCATGTATTTATTGGACTTGTGCATTTTCTTTGGGGAAATAACTATTTAGATCCTTTGACCATTTAAAAATTGAGTTAATTTACCTTTTTGTTGTTGAGTTGCAAAAGTATTTATATATTCTGAATAAAATTCTATTATCACATATATAATTTGCCTAAATTTTTTCTTATTCTGTGAATTGTTACCTTTGCATTTTGAAGCAACTTTCTATTAGCCAATCAGATCAGGAATGATAAAATAATAATTGTGTTAATATTCTGTCTTAATTGAACAAAAAACTAGAATTTAGTAAAAAAAATATAGATTTTGGCTATTTTCATATATCTAAATCAGGAAAATAGGTTAGGAGTAAGATACAAGTGAATCTATCTTTTACAGAAGGTCTTAAAATACAAGCATAAACTGTGAATGATCTTAATGAAACCAGTCAATTATTAATTGATTTTCTTACGGTATCATTCTCTTATTAATTCATTCAGCTGTATAAGGTAATGTGTGTCATAAAGAAAATGATGATTCCCTCAAATAACATAATTTAAATGTTAAAATAAGGCAAAATAATCATAATGTATTTTAGAAAGTGACTGATTCAATATTGAGTAATTACTATGTCCCAGGTATTAAGCTTTTGGGAAATAGAAACACTAAGATGATCTATTTTGCCTTCAGTAGCTTTTAGTTTAACATAGACAAAAATCATACGTTTCACATGTTTCTTGTAAACACATTGCAATGAAATGTAACTTATAAAGTATTAGAGCACTGTACTAGGCAGAAGTGGTCAATTCCAGGACCCACGGAGAAGCATTATAATAAAGGAAAAACTTCAAACTCAACTAACAAAAAACTTCTCCTCTTCCATCTGTCATCTATCTGTCGTTTATCAAGGAAGAGTGGGCATCTGGGATCACATTCATTAATTGAAGAAACCATAAAACTGAGAAAAATCTCCAATGTGAGAAGTACCAAAAAAATGTAGGATTCTAAGAAAATTTGTAAATTTTGAGCTTGAAGATTGAGAGGAACCTAGTAACTCATAAATAATAGGAAAAGATAACTGTTTTCCACCCCACAAGTTTTATAAATGACTCTGATTGAAAATAAATCTAAAAAAATCAGTTGGAAAGTCCTTTGTGTCACTCTCTGTCCCACCTTTGTCCTTCTGTCAGGACCTTCAGAGAGAATTCAGAATAGAACTGGGCTCTGCGATTCTTCTCTGACTCCAGAGTCTGCAAACTTTCTTCATGGCATTGGTGAGCTGATGTAATCATGATGTTATCAGGACAGATTTAAAATATTTCTTCTTGGCTTTGAATATAAAATAGAAGCCAAGGAAGAGCTGCTTCCCCAAACAAGAGCCAGGTAACACACTTGTTCCCACATGCTTTTCCTTAACTAGTAGAAGACATCATTCCCCACCCTCAACCCCCACCTGGTGAATTTTCCCTCCTTTTCCTGTGGAAACATCTAAAGCAGCAATTCTCATCCTGTGGGTCGTGACCCCTTTGGCGTCGAATGACCCTTTCACAGGGGTCGCCTAAGACCATCCTGCATATCAGATATTTACATTACGATTCATAACAGTAGCAACATTACAGTTATGAAGTAGCAACGGAAATAATTTTATGGTTGGGTCACAACATGAGAAACTGTATTTAAAGAGCCAGAAGGTTGAGAACCACTGATCTAAAGAAATATGTAAGGGATTATTTTTTAATTATTATAATTGGCAGATGAATTGTACACTTATGTAGAAGCAGGGCGTTTTTTCACATTTTGCATGTTTAAATAGTAACGAGAAAGTATGATTCCAATTTTTAAAAACTTTTTTCTTTTTAAAAAAATATATTTTTATTGCTTTCAGAGAGGAAGGGAGAGAGAGAGAGACATCAATGATGAGAGAGAATCATTGATCGGCTGCCTCCTGCAAGTCTCACACTGGGAATTGAGCCCACAACCTGGTCATATGCCCTGACCAGGAATCGAACTGTAACCTCCAAGTTCATAGGTGGCCACTCAACCACTGAGCCATGCTGGCTGGGCAAAACTTTTTTCTTTGAGAGGGGAAGAAGTAGAGAATTTTAGTTTTCCATAGTTCATTTTTTGGGTTATTTCTGTAAGAGCAATAAGACTCGTTTCATTTCAGGAACCATAGTTATTAATTGTACTTCAAGTTTAGTACAGAAGGCATAATTATAGCTTAGATTTGTTTAAAATGTATATTCATAGTTTACATTTACCTACATTTAATATTCATAGCTATTAAAGTTGGAAATAGAAGACCTATTGAATTTTTCATATAGTCCAATATTTTTTCTCTTCAAATTTTTCTTATCAGTAATTACTCTCATGCTCATTATATAATTGTTACCTGGAAGTCAAAAGTCCAAGTGCTTCTAAAGGGTGAGAAAATTTCCATCTCCTCAAAATGGAATGCATTTCTGAAGTAGTTCTTTCATCCCATCCAGGGGCACTGCCCAGGACCAAGGGAAGGGAGCAGTTTTCATTATTGCAGTAGAAGCGATAAAACCATAAGTATCTTCTCTTTTCTTCAGAGAGTCTGCAAAACCAGATTGTAATTTACTAGAAGTTTCTATACTTACAAAGGCTGCCGCAAACACACAGTATAAAATCTTACACTAGTTTTTTAAATTTTAGTTTAGTTTGGAAAGCAAGTCCTTTATCTTCTTGGAACAGTTTGATAAGGGTATTTCATCAGCTTATCTCCCACTAACTTTATTATTTTACAGAAAAAAATAAAAATAAAAGCTTGCTTCAGATCATTCACATTTATTTTTTCCTCCCTGTTATCCTTGCGATTTAAAAAAAAATGATATATTGGTGGGCAAAATCTCTGTCTCCTTGAGAGCAGACAAAATTTATCTGAATCCTGCAACATGTACTACTTAGAAGAGCAATAAGCAACCATTTACTTTCTTTACAAAATAACTTAGACCAGATGAATTCCTTCACCTCAAAGCAAGTTTCACCAGAGTTCAGAAAACTCTTTGGTCTAAATTTCTAAAACAAAGATCTCAATTCATCCTTGGATTCTGGCATTACATTCTCAGAGTTCATTGGGAGTTTTGAGTTAATGCCAGTGAATAGAACTTCCTTAAATGCCCAACTATTTCCTCCTGGAGAGTAGTGCCAAACAGAAGATCTAAATCTGGGACGAGGGCTGTTGACTCACTGACAGCTTATGTTTTGCTCACACTCCGGCAGAAGCATTCCGAGCCAGAGTTCAGCTGCAGAGCAGCATTTCTCCTATGACAACGACGGCTTTTGTACACTGTCTCTTCCAAACTGATACTCTGTTGTTCATCTCACATTAGCTAAAAACTCCCAAGAATGGAAATGAGAAATATTAAGTATTTTAAAAGTCAATATTTCTCTATAACTTCTTTTAAAGGTATCTTCATCTGCACAATGAAGGAATTGGATTATAGGTAATGTCTAAGATATGTTTGGGCTTCTTTCCGGTTTTGTCACTACCTTCTCCAACAGAAAGCCCTCAAAAGAAAAAAAAACCCATAACAAAATTTTACTAAACTACTAAAATTATTTATTTTGTTCTGATTAAATTCCATTTCCCCCCAATATTGAATAATGTTTTTTTTCCCTATTAACTTCTTTAATGAAGCATTATTTACAGAGAAGGAAATGAACAATTCAATACGTGTAGCAGGTAAAAACATAATCCAATTAAGATATAAATAGTTATTTTTTAATGCCACCAGATGCAAACACTGGTATGACTTCTTGCACCCTATGTTAATATTCCTTATTTTAAAACTTTATATAAATGGAATCAGTAAATACTCTCTTATTTATGGCTTTTTTCACTTAGTAGTTTTGGAAAGGATCTAATGTTGAGAATATTAGTGTATTTTTGAAACAATCATACTTAAATGAAGAGCTATAGGATGAGATGATTCACTTATATGAAGAACTGGGGAAGGAGTATTTCTGGTAGTGGGAAAAGCAAGTAAAAAAGGTCTTGATAGGGAGAGGAACTAGCACATTTGAAATATATGAGAGAGACTAATGTCATTGGCTTGAAGTGAATGAGAAAAGGAGCAATACAAGTTGAAATTAGAAAGCAGGGCAGTAACAAGATTATCTAAACAGAACTTGATCACACTCAATATCTCAGCTTTGAATGGCCCAAATTTATTCTTCCCCCAGAAAATGACTCTATCTTCTGCCTTATTGATCAATTAAAAAATGTGTATTCTCTATCTTCTGCCTTATTGATCAATTAAAAAATGTGTATTCTCCATTGAGTTAATTCATTCCTCAGTTTCTCAATGGGCTTCCAAAGTATGCCTCTCAAATCTAGCCATTTCTCCCAATGTCCACTGCGATCCCTTTAGTTACAGCCAGTTACTTCAATGTCCACTGCGATCCCTTTAGTTACAGCCACTATAATCTCTTATCTAAAATGTCACCCTAACCTTCCTGCTGTACTGCTTGCTTCCACTCTTACTTTCTTGCCAATCCATTCTTCAACTTGTGGTCAAAGGAATTACTCAAAAAGATTATTCAGGTCACATGACTCCCTTGTTCAAAACCGTTGAATTATTTCTCATTCTTAGGAAAAAATGCCTTATGTTCTATATCTTATCTATATATTACAGTAGATTTGTAAAGAATTACCTTCTTAGTTCTACGTTTTTGGCATGTCATTGATGAACATAGTTGTAGCTTAGATATTGTTGAGAGGTAAGTACAAAGTCCATAATTCTCCCTCTGTCTCTCTTTTTTTAATCCTCACCCAAGGATATCTTTTCATTTATTTTTTTAGAGAGAGTGGAAGAGAAAGGGAAAGACAGAGATAAATATCAATGTGAGGGAAACTCATTGATTGGTTGCCTTCTGCATGTGCCCTGACCATGGCCAGGGCCGAGGAGGAACCTGCAACAGAAGTACATGCCCTGGATCGGAATGGAACCCAGGATTCTTCAGTCTGCAGGCTCTATCCACTGAGCCAAACCAGCTAGGGCCATAATTCTCTTATAGTTCTTCCTGGGGTTTGGTTTTATTCAGAGAATTAATGTTTGACAAAATCAAAGCACTCTTTAGTGAACAATTTAGTGCTATTAAAACATCGTTTATTTCTGTACTTTTAAAATCTGCTAAGATAATTAAATTTTGCTTTTTCCTGTTTACTAAAACAACTTTATATCCACTTTGATGATGGTTAAGCAATGGTTTATCCCTGTTAAATGCTTATATATATTTAATCACTCTCTGCTTTGTTGTTTGAACTGAATGATTTCCAACCTTTTTATTTTCCTTTGACTAAAGTTAAAGTTGCTTAATACTGCAGGAAAAAGAAACTTTAAAAAGCATACAAATTACTAATTTAGCTCTTAACATTAATTGATTATCCCACAAGTATGACTTTAGTAAATGAAAGAAGTTATGTGGGAGGGAAGGTTCACTCTTTATAAAGTTATGAACACTTTCATATGACTGATGGTCTCATGAATAGCAGGCAACATTTACTCACAAGACCTGGGTCACTTACAGTAAGGGAGACTGTTTCTGTGAAAGTCTGGCAATATGTTTTAAACACTCTTTCGGTGGTTCTTCAAGATTACTTCTACTGTCTTCAACATCAAGTTTCACATACTCCCACTCTGTAGCTGGAAAGTCAATCTGAAATAAAGAAATGGTTGCCATGTACTGAAAACCTCAAAAATGCCTTATTAATTTAATAAACTCCATCGTAGATTTGTAGAAACTAAAGGAAAACTCCTATATTGTCTGTACCATTTATTACTTAAAAATAAGTTTTAAAAGAATCATTAGGGTTTAACTTGGTATTTAAATAGATATGGTATTTAGAAAATCCTCAATTATGTATATAATAGGCATAAATTAGTAATCTGTAATATTGTATCAGGAAAATGAGAAAAAATAATAACAATATGTAAACTTTTCATAAAATTAAATGATTATAGCCTTTCTACATTTAAGAATTAAAACGTCTTTCTATTATTAAATGATGAAAATGATAGATGGTAATTACACTTTTTTTACATAATCACTTAGAAAAATAGAGTTACTCTATGTTCATTTCTACTTCATAAAAGTCTGTGAACCATTATGTAGGCATGAGAGTGAAATCTTCTCTGGTAAAGACCAGTTTTGCAAGCACAGAAGCAATGGAGTATTTTGGATCAGTGTGGGGTATGCTGTCTTTGAAGGTGGGAGTTTTGCTAGGGATGTGGCTCTATTTGTGTGAAGCTTGTGGTATGAAGGAATCTGAATCAGAGCTCCAGACTCAGAAATAAACTTGCATAGATACTGTCAATAAAACTTTAGAAATGAATGAGACCCAGCCATTCCATTGCTAGGTATATATTCAAGATAAATAAAAACTCACATCCACATACAAACTTGTACATGAATGTTTAAAGCTCTATAATTTATAGCCAAAAGGTGAAAATAACCTAAGTGCACATTGACTAATAAATGATAAAGTATAGTATATCTATACAATGTAATATAATTCAATAATAAAAAGAAATGAGTACTGATGCTACAACATGGATGAATTTTGAAGCATTATGCTAAGTGAAAAAAAGCCAGTCATAAAAGGTCACATTTTTATAATTCTATTTATATAAAATGTACAGAATAGGTGAATTTATAGAGACAGAAAGTAGATTAGTAGGTTTTAGAGTTGAAAACAAACGGATGAATAGAAGAAGGTGATAGCTAAAGGTTATGAGATTTCCTTTTGAAGTGATAAAAATAAAATTGATGGTAGTGATAATTGTACATATCTGTAAAAATGTTAAAAGCCACTGAATTGCACACTTTAAATGCAATTGTATGGTACATCAATTATATCTCAATATAGCTTTTTAAGAAATTCTGCCAGGTAGACTATATATACTAAGAATAGCAAAGAGTAGCAGATGGAACCCTTGAAAACTGTCAACAGTGAGGACTAGCAGGAGAAGGTAGCTGAGAAGGAGACAGACAAAGGATAACCAGAGAGAAGTATGAGGAGAAACAGAGAGCAGTAACACCAAAGACCAAGGAAAAAAGTGTTCTGTAATGGGGAAGAAATAGACAGGGCCAAAATTATAGAGAGGGCTAGTATGAAGAGGACTATTGAATTTGGCAACTAGGAATTAGCATGCTACCTGACAACAGTTAAAGGTAGTGAGGACATATAAGCAGAATATAATAAATGAGACATGAATGGGGAGGTGAGGAAGTAGAAAAACAGAGAATAGAATAAGAGCAACATTAACTCTTAGTTCTTAAATTGTGATAGAGCCACTCTACTAGATTGTATAAGGGAAGAGACAGGAAATCAAGGGAGACTCAGGACGGTGAAATCATGCAATAATTTGTCACCATTTCTGAACACAGATCTACTTCATTTTATCCACTGCTTCCAGTTAGCAAATCAACCACAGAACACTCCAACAATGATCGACTGGAAGGAATCAGGTTCTGTGACATCATGTCTCTTATCATACTGGGTTGGCTACAGTGTGGCAATAACTACTCACATGATAAAGACAATAAAAAAAGTATAGACTTGAAAGAACTTGGAAAGGCATAGGATAATCCTTTATTTGTACAGAGGAGAAAATTGAAGGTGAGGTGACTTCACAGCCATAAAATTTTCTGTTAAAGAGCTAAGTCTAGAATGCACGTTTCCTAACTCTTAGTCTGATGTCTTTTTCTGAGACTCACACTGACTCCTTAACACAAACACTAATTGCAGAACTTCTAATTTCCTCATCATCTCATAATATTTAGGTTGAAAATTCTGCTCTAAATTTAGCTGTATGTAATTAGAGTGATACTGGTTATTAAGGGTTTTAACTTTAATACCTTAATAACTCTCATTTTATTTTGTATATTTCATCACCAATTAAGAATATTCTGAGAAGTTTCCCTTTATGTCTGTACATGAAATTATTTTGTAAAAATCAAATAATCTAACTTTTTTTGCATACCATGGAATATTTACATGCCGTCCCCCACCCTTTTGTAAGACAAAGTTGGTGTGATTCCAGGTGTCTACTTGGAAATCTATGTTGCTGTTAAATACTTGAAATTTCTCTTCAGATTCCACTTACCAGGACCTGTGTCCCTAAGCAGTTTCCCCCTCATTTGAGAAGAATCAAGAACAGTCTCCCTTACTTCTTTTCCACTGCTGCCAGTACAGATCCCTGTAATCACGAATTTATATCCAAAAAGCTCTGGCAATGAACAGAGTTGGAAGATTTTGGTTGAGCTGAGGTGGTGTGTGTCTGGCAAGAAATAGTCTGATAAAAAATGTATTAATCCTCTGAAAGAAAGGTAGTTGTGCTGTTACAATGGAACACCTGCTAATCAGTAAGCCATCATTTGTTGAGTGTCTGTGATTGTGCTAAGATCGAACCTGAACAGCTACTCTTTATTATCACTGTGTCCACAGCTTAGAAGTGGATCGTTGGCTACCATCTGGTGGGGACTTCATCCCTCCTTCAGAGTGGAAGCCATCTTTCTATTAGTATTACTTTCATTTTTCCATTTTTAGCGTCTTGTTGTTCATCTTGCTAAACCTTATATCTCACACCCCTTACCCCCAAACCTTGAAACTAAAAAGCCTAGAGACTCCACTAGTTTCCTCTAGGAGCAATGATCTCCACCTGAGGGCAATTTTATTCTCAGAGGGTATTTGACAGTACCTGAAGGCATACTTGATTCTCAGAACTGGGGAGGTGCTACTGCCATCTAGTGGGTAGAAGACAAAGATGCTGCTAAATATCCTACAGTGCACAGAACAAAGAATTATCTGAAACAAAATGTCAATAGTGCAGAAGTTGAAAAATCATTTTCTAGACTATCCTGCCAAGAAAGCAGTTCCAGTTTTTCCTAAAGAGAATAAGAGTCTATATTCCCCACATTTTCAATGTATGGGAGTGGCCATGCTTCAGGTGTCTGACAAATATGATTACTTGCAATCATGAACTAATAGGGAGTTCTCAGCAGTAAGAACCAAAGCCTGAAATCATTCATCACCTTTCATTCATGATCACAAAAAGTAGAAAGGCTTTAAGAAAAAAGAAAGTGCAGTATAATGGATGGATTTTGTTGCAGTTTCTCCCCCACTACTCAGCTAATTGCTAGTCATTTTGGAAATGTACAATGACAAGATTTTAAGGAACATGACACAATGCAGAGGCAGGTGTGAATAAGGTACCAAACTAATATTATATACCAATGACTTCTTTCAGACAATGGAAAAAATAAATGCTCATAATGAGTATACTAATGGCAGCATTCCTTCCCTCTCCTTCATGATCCTGTTGGATGGAGAATGGCTTGAAATTGCTATTATATAAGCTGGGAGAAAAAGATTTTGAGAATACTAAATATAAAATAAAAGCTGTAGAGATTTTAAAAATCCCAGTGGCTGGAGGAAGAGAAGACTATAACATTGTGTGATCCTAAAAGAGAATTGTTTCTGTAATTGACAATAAGCTACTGATCAACCAATACTTGCCTTGTGTACTTTAATCTCATAGCCTGGCACTTACCTGCAGGATCACTGGGGATGGCTGGCTTATATCCCACACTCCTGGAGCTATTATTTCTATGGGAGGCTCACTGTGTAATGTCATGCTGAATAGCACAGACCCAAGAATGATTTTGCTGCAAGAGAAAACACATACTGACAGGAGTCACTTGATGAGGGAAACTATTGTTATCTATAAATGTTTTCTTTTGAAATAGAAACATAATCAGCTGGCTTCATTTAGTAGCAGGAAGAGAAATACAATATTCCATAATCCTACATATTAATTAATAGTTCATTTCTAATACCCCCACACACACGGCTATGTTTATAAGCTATCTAGATTTATTTTCCACATGACAAAGTTGTTTTCACAATGGTTAACTCTTGAGAACATTTTTTTTGCCCCACAGAATGACTAAATTCCCTGGGAATCCATAAAGATATGGCTCTAAATGTATAGAAAGAAAATACTTAAATTAACGTATGATCTGAAGAATCAAAATAGTGGGACTTCACAGGAGTACTTCTTTATGCATGAATAAGAAAAAATATTCATATTCTGAATCTTTGAGAAGATGTTGTAAATTACCATAGTAAATGAGAATGCATACAGGAAAGACTTTAAACAGGAAGAATTC
This sequence comes from Myotis lucifugus, assembly GCF_000147115.1. Lineage (NCBI taxonomy): Eukaryota > Metazoa > Chordata > Mammalia > Chiroptera > Vespertilionidae > Myotis > Myotis lucifugus. Next base: position 15,822,140 of record NW_005871058.1, on the reverse strand, counting down.
ATAGAAGGTTTTAACAACTTCAGTAACATCCAAATCCACAGAGATCCTTAAAGGAATTAAAAAGGAAACTATACCTGGCTGTATATATAAATTCAATTATTGGTAAGCTGTTCCAATGATCACTGAGAACAGCTTTTGATTTTAAAATATCAAATTAAATGTAAAACTGAAAGGCAATACAATTAAAGTTTATGAAGAACTTTAAGGCATCAGCAGAGTCTTTTTGAAAACAGCATAGACTTCCATCATGCCATTTAACGAACACTATGTGAAATAGGATGAAAACTCCAGCAAATAAAGTTTTCTTTAGACCTTTAGATTTCTGAGGCCTGCTTTCTTTATTTTCTATATCTGGAGATATTTTTTAAAAGTATCTGCTTAGGGGAGTATAATTTATAAACATTATTGTGCAGATATTTTTAAATAACCCAAGAATATTCTTCTAGTAGAACAAACTTTGAGTATTTATCCTTTTGTTTCATCCCTCCCTCATCTTGAGAAAGATTTTTTTTTGTATAACATTACCAGGGAGCCAGCATTCGCAAACTAAAATTTAGCTTAATGAGGTAGAAATAAAAAATATATTAATGTGATTTCACTTCTGCCTTTCTTAAGTTATAACCTTCTCCAAAATGGTCCCAAAGTACCCATCTGCTTGGAAAAAGTTTGGATTAGCTCCAGGCAGGATGAGAAAGGAAGAAGGAGAAGGTTAGATGTTAATGTTCTCCACAGCATTTATAGAAAATACTTGTGTCCACAGTAAAGGGTTAACAGGAATGAGGGAGGAAGGATGTGGTATATACGATGGAGAATGTGGTACAGAAAAGGCCACTACTTTCTGGCAACTCAGAATGGTGGGAAACAGAAGACAAAGAGGGAACAGAGTGAGTGTGGCAGACAGACACAGATGCTCCAATTTTTCCCCTCTTCTGGAAGGCAGATGGGGAGGAGTGTTAGATAAGGGAATACAGGATAATGCTGAAGGCAGGGTGGGGCGGGCTCTAGGAAAAGCTAAATATACCTGAGGGAGGGGCTTTCCAAAAGGGGGCGGTCATACAGCGGGGACAAGGGACCTTTGTGCTAAGAGTGGGGATAAGATGAGGTCAAATAGGAGTCACAGGTAACCTCAGAGGGGTCTATGGTGCCTGTAAGAGCCCCCCTCACCCAGGGAGTGTCAGTAAGCCCTGGTCAGGCTGGGAGGGCACCTGTCACTAGTTCCCCTAGCTGTAAGGAGTAGCCACAGCTTCAAAAGTGCCTTTGATTTGGATATCAGAGGTCAAATCACCAGGCCAAAGAATCTGTTTCTTTTCTGATCCTGTGTCTCCAGATACCCTCTTAGGAAGAGGCAGTGTGTCAGGAGGACATCGGAATGACTAAGCATTATTTTTTCAAAAGCAACTGTGCACTTCTAAAAGGACCATTTAAATTACTGAAATGACTAATTTTTGGTCATCAGTGGAAGGTTTTCCCTCTTCATTAATTATAAGGTAGGAGGTCATGAGGGAAAGTGTGATATATTAGTGGCATTTTTCTTTGCATCTAAGATGTATAATGAGTTATATTTATGGCCTTGCTATACTTATATGCCTTGGCCATGTTTCACTCTGAAAAACAGAGTGATCTAAGCTGATTTCTACAGAGGATGAGGTGACTCGAGAATAAATGTCAGTGTCTGTCATTTGTCTCCTTGGATGGGGTCTGTATCAGTAGTCACCACGGCCTTCATTCTGAGGCATATGGGGGAGAATGAAGTCAGAACACTTGATTTAAGTATATGTATGAGGAGATGTATCAAGCAAAAAAGGCATAGGGAGAATTGACTTCTAGCTGTCCAACTGAGGCAGATACACTTTGAGTCAATTCAAGGAGGAAAGGATGCCTGGCACCATTCGCTGGGCTCTCTGTGTGCTTGATAGTAGCTAACTTACTTTCTGATAATGGACTGCACCTAAAAATCTTTTGAGATATTGTAAGCATGGTGGAGAGAATAAATTTCCATAGAGTTCTGGAAATAGAAAATGTGAGGAGGAGGAAGATGATTAGTGGAATTAAGAGGGGAAGAGTGTTGGTGGTCTCCCAGGAGACTGTTCATTCAGGGCTAAGTATCTCTGAACTGAAGAATTTACCACAATCTAGAAATGCTAAGCAACTATTACACTATTTGTTTTGCATTTAAGTAGAAAAGTAGCTCTTAACAATTGTTGAGGTGTGAATAATACTTTCTTATAGCAGTGAGGAGGCATTGTGAATACAGCATAGATGCAATAGAAGTTCTGTTTGAAACGGGAGGATTGCAAAGCTTCTATGGCAGTGGTTCTCAACCTTCCTAATGCCGCGACCCTTTAATACAGTTCCTCATGTGGTGACCCCCAATTTCATTGTTACAAGTTGAACATAATTAAAGCATAGTGATTAATCACAAAAACAATATGTAATTATATGTGTGTTTTCCGATGGTCTTAGGAGACCCCTGTGAAAGAGTCATTTGAGCCCCAAAGGGGTCACGACCCACAGGTTGAGAACCACTGTTCTATGGGCAAAATTTAACTTTTGTACTTGTGACATATTTTTTATAGGCTTGAAGGTGAGTTTATGTGCTTGAAAATGTCAATGTTTATATTTATTTGTAGACATTCTTGGTGCACCCATAACTGATATTTCTGCATTTAGTCACCATTGGTTCTTCTGAAACCCACGTCTTAGAACCACAGAGAGAGGAAGCTTTTAATTCTGCATATTTTCAGGTCTTGTGTATGTTAAAAAAAAATAAAGACATAAGTGCTCATTACAATTCCACACAGCTAGATATGGGTAATTCAAAATGTAATAAATGGCAGATTCACTACCAAACATTTACAGGCAAAGGCATTCAGTGAAAAATGGCCTATTTGCTATGATCTGGAAATATCTGTATCTGATGAATTGGGTTAGAATCTCTGTAACTTGTAGCAATGAGCTCAGTGGGAGTCGTGGAATCTCCCAATTGCCCCAATAATAGATTTCTGATGTCTTATGAAGATCTGGACTTCTTTAAATTGTTCAACAAGGGAGAGAGGCAGATTTTTCTGATTTTCATAAGATATGGTCTTTTGGAAATACAGTTACAAGTGCTTATTCAAGTTGTGTTTGCTGATGTGATGTCTCATCATCCATAATCTGACACTTTTCCTCAAGAAAACACCACCTACTATCAGTCCCAAATGGCATTACTTAAAGATGACCATCGTCTATGATCACTTACATATAAGTGACTTATGACAAAGTGACTTATGACAAAGCAACATGGAGTCAGTATTTTTACTATTATGACTATTTAGAAAAAGATCTTGAAGATTAGTTTGAAACACAGTAATGTCTTAAACATTCTTATATATTTAACATGTATTGATTGCCTATCATGTGCAAAGTAGTGTGGTGGGTGATTAAGGGAATCAAATAGATTGAATTTTTTTCAGTGAATAACTGGAAATGTTATTCCACAAACATGCTAGATCTTACAAGCACTGCAGTTGAAACTTTAAAGAAATTCACTCTTGAAAAGAAAGGGCATGTGCATAGCTCCTTCTAGTAAGAAAGTAATGAAAGCTCTAACCCACAAATCAGATTTTTGAAATATTTGCTAACAGCAGTAGGTGTTATTTTAGGACAAAACTGTTTTTTTGCAGACTTCCTGAAATTTTATTTCCACTCTAAATCTCATGTAGGAATTGATTTTTTCTCAATTCAATTTAGTAAACAAATCTCTAATGATTGCTTATTCATGAGGTACTATATTAGGTGATAGATGTTACAAAGATAAATCTATTCCCTTTCCTCAAGAAACATATAAGTAGAAATAGGCTATAGCATCAAAACAAATACTGGAGCAGGACACACACACACACACACACACACACACACACACCAGGTCAGAACTAATCCAAAAAAGGCAATTTTAAAGATTTATGATGATTGTTCTGATAATAACTTATTTATATTGACTAAACATGGGAACTAAAAACTAATGAAGAATTTTCTTAAAATATTTATATTACCAAATATTTTTAAAGCAATAGGGGCAGAAAAATTCTTTATAACACTATTAAAATAATAAAACAATTATTAATTTTTCAATTTGATTTTAAAGCAAATCTTGCCATGTAAAAAATAACTAAGCTGATTTATTTAAAACATTTTCCCTTAATGGTACAGAGAATCATGTAATTAACTATCAAATATCCAAAGTATTATTAGTTCTAAATAGCTATGGTTAAATCATCAGGCAATTTGCAACGGCCATTAGCTCCAATAGAATATCTGAGCTCATAGTTGGCTTACTTTTCTGAAAATATCATTATAAAGTTGCAAATATTTCTTCTTGGCAATAAAAGGTCAGTAAACCAGTGAGTTACATTGTGTAATTTTACTTCATCCAGAATTCCTTGATCTACATTGTTTCTATATGATAGAATTTAGCTAAATAATTTCGAAGTACTAAATGCAGAGAAATTGGCTGGTTAGAGAAGGAAAAGCAATTGTAACAGGTCCTGCCAGTAACTTTTCACTGTGAATGCTCTAGTGGACAAGTTGAACATGAAACCTGCATTCAAACCCATTTCTACACTTTTTTCCACTCCCACTTTCAATAATCATTATTTATGCTGAGCTACCTCAATTTTAGGATAAAATTTTCTCTTGATTTTTTTCTCATTATGCTACATACTGCAAAATATTTAGTTTCAAGGAGGCTTTTTTATTGGGATGGGAGCTGTGTTAATTACACATTATATACTTACTCTTTTGGAAACAATGGAAGAGAAGTCCAGGCCAATATCTCTGCATTGTTGGTGGCACAGTTAATCCCAAACAGTTTTATAGTGAGCATGGATTCCTTTGGAAGTGATTTTATTTCAAGAGGAAAAGTGATCCTTAAAATAAATTTAAAAAGTAGATTATCAATTACAATGCTATTTTATTAAATATTTGAACATTTGTGTTTAATATTGTAAAAATGAAAATATAGCAGAAATACATAGAGTAATGAGATTGTTTACTCAGTGAGGATTGCTAAAATTATAATTTTTATATGTAAGGTTTTTGTTTTTTTAATTATGATAACTTGAGTATTTATCCTTTGCATGCACAGAAGAATGGTTAACATTGTCTTAGAGAATGAGGGGATAATCAAAATGGCTAAATTGGCCATAATCAGATGGAGATTTAGAAAAGAATATTCTAAGAAGAGAAAAGTACATGGACAAAGGTATATATATATATATAAGTGTAGCTGATAAGTAATGAGTGGCTCTCTGTGGCTAGAACAAGAGATGTGATCAAGCTGTGGAAAAGTTATGGATTATGCAATTAGTAAATAGGTGGTTGCCAGAATGCTTAAGAATTGTGTATTCCAGTTTTTTCAAGTTTTTTTCCTAATGACAAAAGGAAATATTTCAATGAGAGATTAAAAGTATAGAAAGTTGATAATAATTTTAAATATGAACTATTCTGAGTTACTATGAGGACCTAGAATTTTGGAGGTTGATTGTTGGAATACAATTTCTAGGTATGTCAAGGTGAAATAGCTCCAAATTCAGACCATAGATGAATTGTAGATACAGGCAAAAATAATGAATAAAAAAAACCCTCTTAAATTTGGGTATTGAAGCCATCAAGGTATATAAGGGAATGTATAGAAGGTTATACTGTGAGACTAGGGAGGATTAACCTGGGTAACATAAGTATCTAAGAAGAGCTTTAGACAATAAGCTAAGAGTGTGATCTGTGGTCAGGGAGAAGGGTATCTTTCTTTCCTTTCTGGAGTCATCCTGGTTATATAGAAACTAGAGGTCCAGTGCACGGATTCATGCACCAGTGGGGTTCCTCAGCCGGGCCTGCAGGGATCAGGCCAAAACTGACTCTCTGCATCCCCCGAGGGGTCCTGGATTGTGAGAGGGCAGTTCTTGGGTGACACACTCCGGAATTGGGCTCCCTCCTCTCTGGTTCTGGGTGTATCACCCGAGAACCACAACTGCTAATTCACTGCAGAATCAGCAGCTCCCGCATTGAGCGTCTGCCCCCTGGTGGTCAGTGCACATCATAGCTACTGGACAGAGTGTCTTCCCCCTTGTGGTCATTGTGCATCATAGCTACCGGTCAGATGGTCAAATGGTTGGATGGTTGCTTAGACTTTTATATGTAAACTAGAGGCCCGGTGCACGAAAATTCGTGCATGGGTACGGTCTCTAGGCCTGGACTGTGATCAGGGCCATCTTCCCTAGCAGCCATAATAGAATGTCAGAGATGAAAAAATATTAGTAAAATGTATATGAAAATCTTCATCCTGTTAGAGTCTAAGGCGCACTGTGGGACCCAGAGTCAAGTCCCGTACACCTGCGGTGCTCAAATTTGTGTGAGACCCAGACCAGCCGGCCCCACCCACAATGGGCGAGATCCAGACCTGGCCGACCCCTCCCTTGTCAAGCACTGCTAGTTGGGAGGACGCAGCCTCAGGTCCCCTGGTAAGCCCCGCCAGGTGGGAGTGGTGCAGCCTCAGGTCCCCTGTCAAGCCCTGCAGGGTGGGGGGTGCAGCCTCAGGTCCCCCAGCCTGGTGCCGGGCCTGGGGCACAGCCTCAGGTCCCCTGACCTGGCGCTGGGGCAGGGGGCATGGCCTGAGGTCCCCTGGCCTGGGATGGGGGGGCACGCTTTGAGGTCCACTGGCCCAGGCCAGGGGGTGTGGTCTCAGGTCCCACAGCCCGGCGCCGGGGCATGGGGTGTGGCTTCAGGTCCCCTGGCCCAGAGCAGGGCGGGGGTCATGGCCTGAGGTACCCCGGCCCAGCACTGGGGCATGGGGTGCGGCCTGAGGTCCCCCAGCCTGGTGCCAGGGTGCAGGGCATGGCCTGAGGTCCCCTGTCAAGCCCTGCTGGGCAGGGGGCACAGCCTGAGGTCCTCCAGCTTGGCGTCGGGGCAGAGGGCGCAGCCTGAGGTTCCCTGTCAAGCCCCGCCAGGTTGGGGACACAGCCTCGGGTCCCTGCTGATTGCTCGTTAAGGCCTGTTAAGGGAACTTGACCTCACTGTGGGTGCAGCCATCTGACCATTACAGTGTGATGGTCAATTTGCATATCCCCTCTTTATTAGATAAGATGACCATAGAGTCAAGATGGTGGCCAGCAGGATGGCAGTGGAGAGAGAGTGTGAGTGAGTGAGGGAGTGTGGGGATGTGTGTGGTATGTGTGTATGTGTGTGTGAGTGAGGGACACTTAGATACTGCAGGACTTTTGGGGGCTCTTTTAGATGGGGAGCCCCTGCTACAGCTGCAAGCACTGCCAGGTGGCTGGCACTGGCACAGAAACCACACCATTTTGAAGGGAAGAGCTGCTGTGACTAGGAGCCCAGCCTCATCACCATCCAGACTGGCCTCAGACACCAACCGGGACCCTACAGTCATGCCGGTCAAAAACCTGTTACCTCAGCTGCAGACCCACAGACAAAGGACTCCAGACTCCTCGGCCTCAGGCTCCTGGGAATCCTAGAGTGTCAACCCCCCCAGTGGCCCACTGCTGGGGCACAGGCCTCATGTGTCCTGGCATTTGGGCTCCCTGATGACTTTCAGGGTGTGCTCTTCTCCCACTGACTCACCACTTTGGCTAGGGGTCTAGCACGTCCCAGCACCTGGACTCTTCGGTGACAGCAAAAATGGGAAGACAAAGAAACAACCCCCAAAGGAAAGAAAAGGAAGAAGCACCAGAAAATTAAGGAGCTTTGCAGACAAAAAAAGGGTAAGGGAGTTTATCACTATCAAGCCAGCAATGCAAGAAATACTAAAGGGACTGTTGGACTGTTGTAAAAAGAAGAAATAGAAAGGGAAGAAGGGACACAGGCATAAAGAATAAAAATGGCTACAAACAAATATCTATCAATAATCTTAAACGTAAGTGGACAAAATGCTCCAATCAAAAGACATAGAGTGGCTGAATGGATAAGAAAACATGACCCATAAATATGCTGTCTACAAGAGGCCCACCTCAGAACAAGGGACTCACACAGACTGAAAGTGAAGGGATGGAAAAATATTTTACAGGCAAATGGAAATAAAAGAAAAGCTGGGGTAGCAATACTTATATCGGACAAAATAGACCTCAAAGTGAAGGCTATAACAAGAGACAAGGAAGGCCACTTTATAATACTAAAGGAATTGATACAACAAGAAGATATAACTCTGGTAAACATATACACACAATGCAGGAGCACCCAAATACCTAGAAAAATTCTAGAAAATATCAAGGGAGAGATTGACAGCAATACAATAATTATAGGGGACTTTAATACCCTATTTACATCACTGGATAAATCCTCTAGACAAAAAATCAGCAAAAAAAATAGCAATCCTAAATGATTCACTAGATCAGATGGACTTAATTGACATCTTCAGAACATTTCACCCCTAAGTTACAGAATATACATTCTTCTCAAGTACACATGTGACATTTTCAAAGATAGACCACATATTGGGGCACAAAGTGTCTTCAAATTCAAGAAGATTGAAATCATATCAAGCATCTTCTTAGATCACAATGGCATAATATTAGAAATCAACTACAATAAAAATAAAAAATTCAAACACTTGGAGGCTAAATAACATGTTGTTAGACAATTATTGGGTTACCAAAGAGATCAAAGAAGACATGAAAAAAACATCCTGGAAACAAATGACAATGAAAACAAAACAATCCCCAAAATCTATGGGACATAGTGAAAGCAGTCCTGGGAGGGATGTTCATAGTATTATAGGCCTACCTTAAAAAACAAGAAAAACTGGTAATAAATTATCTAACCCTACAACTTAAAGAATTAGAAAAAGAGCAACAAGAAAAGCCCAGGGAGAGTAGAAGGAAGGAAATAATAAAGATCAGAGCAGAAATAAATGACATAGAGACCAAAAAACAATACAAAAGATCAATGAAACCAAGAGCTGGTTCTTTGAAAGGATAAACAAGATTGATGAACCTCTAGCCAGGCTCACCAAGAAGCAAAGAGAGAGGACCCAAATAAACAAAGTCAGAAATGAAAGAGGCGAAATAAGAACATACCCCGAAGAAATACAAAGGATTGTAAAAAAAATACTATGAACAACTCTAACAAACTGGACAACCTAGAAGAAATGAACATATTTCTAGAAAAATACCATCTTGCAGAACTCAAACAGAAAGAAAAAAAAATCTGAATAGGCCAATAACTATGAAGGAAATTGAAGCAGTAATCAGAAAACTTCCAGTAAACAAAAGCCTGGGGCCAGATGGCTTCACAGGGGAGTTTTACCAAGCATTCAAAGAACTAAAACCTATCCTTTTCAGACTATTCCAAAAAATTCAAGAGGAAGGAACATTTCCAAGCTCTTTCAATGAAGCCAGAATTACCCTAAGCCCAAAACCAGATAAAGACACTAAAAAGAAAGAGAATTACAGGTCAATATCTCTAATGAACATAGATGCTAAAGTCTTCAACAAAATCCTAGCAAATCAGATCCAGCATTACACTAGTAAGATCATACACCATGATCAAGTGGGATTTATTCCAGGGATGCAAGGATGGTACAATATCCACAAATTAATAAACATGATACATCACATAAACAAATTGAGAGATAGAAATCACATAGTCATATCAATTAATGCAATATGGTATTTGACAAAATTTAACACCCTTTCTTGATAAAAACCCTCAGCAAAGTGGGAATAAAAGGATCCTACCTCAACATAATAAAAGCTTTATATGACAAACCTATAGCCAACATCATACTCAATGGGCAAAAACTAAACCCATTTCACCTAAGAACAGGAATAAGACAGGGATGCCCCTCTTACCACTCCTGTTCGACACAGTACTGGAAGTGCTAGCCATAGCAATTAGACAAGAAGAAGAAATAAAAGGCATCCAAATTGGAAAAGAAAAAGTAAAACTGTCATTATTCACAGATGACATGATATTGTACATAGAAAACCTTAAGACTCCATAAAAAAACTACTAGACTTAATAAATGAATTTGGCAATGTAGCAGGATACTAAATTAATACCCAGAAATCTATGGCTCTTTTATACACCAATAATGTACTCACTGAAAGAGAAACAAACAAACAAACAAACAAAACAATCTCTTATACCATTGCACCAAAACAATTAAGATACCTAGGAAAAAACTTAACTAAGGATGTAAAAGACCTGTACTCAGAAAACTACAGGACATTGAAAAAAAGAGATAGACGAAGATATAAACAAGTGGAAGTATATAGCATGTTTATGGATTGGTAGAATCAATTTCAACAAAATGTCCATACTACCCAAAGCAATCTATAGATTTAATGCAATCCCCATTAAAATACTAACAGCATATTTTACCAACATAGAACAAACTCTCCAAAAATTCATATGGAATAATGCCATAGACCAATTCCAGCATGTCACAATTTCAAGAGTTTCATCAAAAGGTTGATGAGACTTGGGGACTCAACAGGGTTGAGTCACACATGTAGTCACCTGTTGGGAATGGCTAAAGGCATTTCCCCAAACCTGAATAGTAAACTGATTGTGGCTGCCAGACAGTTAAAGGGCATCTTAATCTACATGTTATTGCCTCCTACTGGTGAAACACCTGAACAGCCGTAGGCTATTCCCCAAACTGACAATGCTTCTGTACCCTTTGAAACCTTACCCTTTGAATTGTATTATCTCCACCTTGCCTTAGGACAAATTGTGTTAATAAAAGCAAGGGTCCTAGACAAGGAGGGAGTCTTCAGTTCCTTTAGCTGAAGGTCCTCTGACCCCCAATGCCTTTCAAAATTATATCTCATCTCCGGATTCTTTATTAGTCTCTTTAATCTACGCATCAGCCCCTTTTCCAGATTCCTGAACCCTTCTTGATGCTGGGACATGAATCCTGGCAGAATAAAAAAGACCCCAAATAGCTGCAGCAGTCTTAAGAAAAAAGAACAAAGTTGGAGGGATCACAATACCAGATAACAAGCTATATTACAAAGCCACTGTTTTCAAAACTGCCTGGTACTGGCACAAGCCCAGACATACAGACCAATAGAACAGAACAGAGAATCCAGAAATCAACCCAAGCCATTATGCTCAATTAATATTTGACAAAGGAGGCAAGGGCATGCAATGGAGTCAAGACAGTCTATTCAATAAATGGTGTTGGGATAATTGGACAGAGACATGCAAAATAATGAAACTAGACCACCAATTTACACCATACACAAAAATAAACTCAAAATGGATAAAGGACTTAAACGTAAGATGGTAAACCATAAAAATCTTAGAAGAATCTAAGCAAACAGCAAAATAGCAGACATATGTCGTAGCAATATCTTTACTGATACAGCTCCTAGGGCAATGGAAACTCAGGAAAAAATAAACAAATGGGACTACATAAAAATAAAAAGCTTCTGCACAGCAAAAGAAACCATCAACAAAACAACTGCATGGGAGGACATATTTGCCAATGTTATCTCTGATAAGGGCCTAACCTCTAAAATTTATAGGGAACTCATACATCTTAACAAAAGGAAAATAAACAATACAATAAAAAAATGGGCAAAAGACTTAATAGACACTCTTCCATTAGATATACATAAGGCCAAGAGACATATGCTCAAAGTCACTAATCATCTGAGAAATGCAAATCAAAATGACAATGAGATACCATCTCACACCTGTCAGAATGGCTATCATCAACAAATCAACAAATTACAAGTGCTGGTGAGGATGTGGAGAAAAAGGAACCCTTCTGCACTGCTGGTGGGAATGCAGACTGGTGCAGCCATTTTGGAAAACAGTGTGGAGTTTCCTCAAAAAATTAAAAATGGAACCCCCATTTGACTCAGTAATCCCACTTCTAGGATATATCCCAAGAAATCAGAAAATACCAATCAGAAAGGACATATATACCCCCTATGTTCATAGCAGCACAATTTACAATAGTTAAGATTTGGAAACAGCCTAAGTGCCCATCAGCAGATGAATGGATTAAAAACCTGTGGCACATCTACACAATGAAATACTACACTGCTGCAAAAAAGAAAGAACTCTTTCCATTCTCAACAGCATGGATGGACATGGAGAGCATTATGCTAAGCCAGTTGGAGAAAGATAAATATCATATGATCTCACTTATTTGTGGAATATAATGGACAACATAAACTGATGAACAAAAATAGATCTAGAGACAGAGAAGCATCAAACAGACCATCAAACTTCAGACAGAATTCAGGGTAGGGTGGGGGTGGGGGGTAAGAGATCAACCGAAGGGCTTGTATGCATGTATATAAAAATAAACAATGGACACATACAGTAGGGGGGTGAGGGCATGTGATGGGTAGTGGGGGTCACTGGGGAGAGGTCAATGGGGGAAAAAAGGAGACATATGTAATGCTATATGTAATACTTTAAACAATGAAGAATTTTAAAAAAAGAATTGAAAATATGAGGGAAAAAAAAGAAATGACCAGGTTCTATGATAAGAGCTTCAAGATAAGTATGGTCTTTAGAGGAGATCTATTTGTGAGACAAAGAGATGAAAGTTATATTTTTCAAAAGACTGAGGTGGGAGAATATGTTTACTAGAAGATGAGAAGGCTAGAGACAAATAGGAAATTTGGAACAGAGATAGGTAGATATGGGGAGACTCATGGAAACAGATTTCCAAGGGATGGAAAGAAGAGAAAAGTGACTGGGAGAGCAAATGAGGCAGCTTAGATTGAGTGATATCTGATGGCATTAGGTATGAGGAATATGAACAAAATCCACCGTCTTTGTATTTCCCAATTGATCTTTGATGTCAACTTGTTTAAGCAATGGGTAATTATTAGAGTACTAGAGGCCTGGTGCATGAAATTCATGCACGGGAGAGGGGTCCCTCAGCCTGGCCTGCACCCTCTCTCAATCCGGGACTGCTGACACCTAACCACTTGCCTGCCTGCCTGATCACCACTAACCACTCTGCCTGCATGCCTCATCGCCCCTAACCCCTCTGCCTGTCAGCCTGATCACCCCTAACCACTTGCCTGCCTAACTGCCTGATTACCCCTAACCACTCTGCCTTCCTGCCTGATTGCCCCTAACTACTCACCTGCCTGCCTGATCACCCCTAACTGCCTCTGCTTCCGTCCCTGCCGTGGTGGCTTCATCTGGAAGGATGTCTGGAAGGATGTCCGGAAGGTTGTTCGGCTGTCCAGTCTAATTAGCATATTATGCTTTTATTATTATAGATTGATGATGACCAAAGCCTATTATCCAATTGGAAATTGCTGATTGAGGTTGGCCCAGCGGAGGCCTTAGGTATTATTAAGCATCTTCTTGCACTAAGAATTGGCTGTCTAATCAGGATACTAGGGAGCAGTCCTTAATCAAAGTGTCAAATAAGACATTGGTAACCCCCTTTTGTGAGTGGTTGGCAGCTTCCAACCTCGGGAATAAGGAGAAATTAATTTAGCCCAGTGACCATGACTGATGGTGAGGAAGTACACATCCCTTTCTCTAAGATGCTATTCCCAGAAATGAAAAGGTCCAGATCTAGGGTGGTAATATAGCAGCAAAGAAGAGAAAAGAGAGAAATAACGATTTTAGAGGTAAAATGGATAATTAATATTTGACTGACAGCATATTAATGGAACAGGACAATGAAGAATTAAAGATGAGTTCTAGGCTTCTAGATTATATTCTAGTGGATGCCTTTAACTGAAATATGTAATTTAGGACATGATGTCATTAAATTAAGAATAAATCTGAGATGTCAATATGTAAACTGTGTGTGGAGAGGATGAGTCAGAGATTTGGATCTGGATATAACTGCATTTAAATAGTGGCTCTGTAACCAATAAGATATTCTTCCTTGAGCAATGAATTTAACCTTTCTAAGCCTTGCTTTTCCTTATCCGTGATATAGAATGAAAATTGCAAAACACTATATGTGGAAAATGGTAGGTTGTATATCAGCATTATATTAATTATTCAATCAGTAGAGTAAATAAATTTTATTATTCAATATTAGTAAAATTTACATTACTAAAAATTACATTGTTACATGTTTAGATCGCTAAAACTAAAAGTATTTTCTTTCATATTCTTTAATAGTCATACTTATTTAAGATAATATCAGCATATTTCTCAGCTTAAGAGAAGCTCTGAAAATCAATACAGGATGTCAATGACCCTGTGAAATGCACAGCAATTTCCTGAATGTTCTCTCTTTTACCTGTAATTGGCTTTCTATTCAGGTTTCATATTTCTGTGTAAGAATGGAAGCTATAAATTGACTATTCTACAGATAATCTAGAATATTCTTTTTTTCCTATTGAGTCTGGCTTCTTCATGTATAACTTCACATTTTAATGAGCTTTTTATATTAAAAATGACAAAAATTCGATAGGTTACAGTGGATAGTTACTGCCAATCTCCATTCTGTCATTTTTTATTAATGAAAATAAATTCTTCTGGGGCAAGAATACATGCTTTCTAAATAGTTATTTATTTCTTGAATACGTATGAATTTTTAAAGCCAGAATAATCTCACATTCACTGGGAAATCTTTTCTTGCAACTTCTACATGGCTATTGAAAAATCAAAGGAATGAACTTTTAGACAAAAAAAGGAAGAAGAATACTTTAAGAGGCAATTCGATAAGTGAAGTCAGATTGCTTCCTTTTATCCAAGCTGCTGGCACCGACCTTGAGTTTTAATCATATATTTTCCTTACTCTACTACTGAAAAATAAGTGAACATTAAATTTTCCTTAAACAATTTTTCTTCTATGAGAGATACTTTTCCTAAAATCCCAGTAAGTTTTTAATAGTGAAATGGGAGATTTAAAAAGTCACATATTTTAGAACTCTCCTTTAATACTGATATATAACAATAGAGCATTGTAAGGACTTTGACTTCTGTCTGAGTGAAACAGGAAGTCAATTCAGGATTTTTAAACATGGTCTGACTTACATTTTAGAAAAGGTCACTTTAGCTGCTATGTGGAAAGGATTATAAAGGTACAAGGGAAGCAGGGAGACCATTATTAGGCTACTGTGGTAATAGAGGGGAGAGATGACGGTGGTCTAGACCAAGGAAAATGATGAGAAGTAATTTCCTGGAAACGTTTTGAGAAGTGAGCCAATAGGATTTCCTGGACACAGTGTCTGAGAGTAGGAGATTGAGGTTAAGGATTTGACCCAAACAACTGGAACTGAAAATGATCACCCACAGTGGCATTCTATGGGTGGACAAAGTTTGAAATGTAAGACGGAGAGTTCAGTCTTATACATGTTGCATGTGTAAATGTGGAGTTTGTGACTGATGCCTGGGTTAGTGATATAAATTTGGAAGTTGTTGGTATATAGATGGCATTTAAAGCCATGTGACTAAGAGCAAATTAAAGGAGTGAGAATAGTAACAACAGGGAAGAGGCTTAAGGGCTAAGACATTAGCACAGTGTCTGGGAGAAGAAAAGAAAATGGAGAATGTATATCTAATGAGGAAGGAAGAAAGCTAAAAGAATGTAGGAGACAGGTGTAGAGCATATTTAAATATGGAGGGTGAGATCAACAGTGACAACTATTCCTAATAGATGGTGTAAGATGAAGACTGAGAAACAAACATTAGATTTAACTATGCAGATCACTGGTGACTCTAATGGGCAGTTTCAGATGAGCAGAGGTGATGAAAGCCTGATTGGAATATGTTTTAGAGCAGAGAAAAAAATTGAAGAAAGTGAATATAGACAACTCTTTGGAAGGGTTTTAATACAAAGCAGAGAAAAAGAATGGGGTGGTGGCTGTTGGAGGGAGAATGAAGTAGAGCAGCAATTTTCAATCAGTGTACCATAAGAATTTTTAAAACATGCAATGCCTGACTCTTTAGTCTGGGGCACTGATCTCTTTTCCTTTAGATAGTCAAATAAAAAAAAATGACAACAACCAACATAACAATAGCTGTACAGTGTGAATGCCCTATCTTGAAGCATACATATATAGGTCATATAATAGAGTTGCATCTTATTGGTTATGTGGCATAATAAGGTTGCATCTGATTGTTTAATTCTTTGTACCAGAAATCCTTATATACATATATAGGCGCCTGATTTTTTAAAAAGTCATTTTGGAGCAAAAAGGGTAGGGAATCACCATTATTACTGTTTTTTGTGAATCAATCAAAAATATATATATATTTATATATATAGTCAAATTGTCAAAAATTGTAATGTATTTTTGGTGTACCACAGAATTTTAGTTTACATGTGCCGGGTGCCATGAGATGAAAAAGGTTGAAAATTTCTGGAGTAGAGTATTTTTAAAATATGTTTTTATTTATTTCAGAGAGAAAGGGAGATTTTATATATATATATATATATATATATATATATATATATATATATATATATATATTAACATCAATGATAAGAGAGAATCATTGATCTGCCACCTCCTGCATGCCCCACACTGGGGATAGAGTCCACAACCTGGACATATGCCCTGACCTGGAATTGAAACATGACTTCCCGATTTATAGGTCTATGCTCAATCACTGGGTCAAGTTGCCAGGTTTGTTTTTAACTTAAGATATGATAACTATTTTAGAATATAAATACTCTGCCTAAGATTTTATATATTGTAAGAAACAGTTTGGGAATCACAGTAAACATTAACTTTGGAGACAGAGTGGGTTGTTATGCCATTTATTGATTGTGGATCTTGGGGCAAGTTAATTAATCTTCATAAACATCAATATGCTGATCTGTAAAATGGAGATGACAATACCTGCTATATATTTTTGTTGTTAAGTTGAGATGAGATGTATATAGTTTGGGGGTTATACTAAAATGATTAAAATATAATAGGTGGT
>NW_005871058.1:15724039-15804213 GCF_000147115.1 Myotis lucifugus | reverse complement strand
TTGATTGTTTAAACCAGCCGTGGGCAAACGGCCCGTTTGAAATGAATAAAACTAAAAAAAAAAGACCGTACCCTTTTATGTAATGATGTTTACTTTGAATTTATATTAGTTCACACAAACACTCCATCCATGCTTTTGTTCTGGCCCTCCGGTCCAGTTTAAGAACCCATAGTGGCCCTCGAGTCAAAAAGTTTGCCTACGCCTGGTTTAAACTAATTGGTACCAATTGGCTTGTGTGGGGAAATGGAGATTACATCTGTTATTTGGTAATTTCTTCCTTCTTTTTATATCTGGAATCTACCTCCCTCCATCTCCAAATAGAAGGTATTTCTTTTATCCACAGTCTGTGAATGATTAATAATTCTCCCTTTTTCAATTTCCTTCTTTGATCAGTTAGATAATGTGAATTAGACACTTGTCTAGGTTTTTAAATGGACTTTTAATCCGTTGAGTTGAATAATCAGTTATCTATTAGCCCTAGCATATTTATCACATCACCGAATTAAATCAACTGGCAACATTTTTTTAAAATCACATGCTTCACTTAAACAAAAGCAAACAAACAAACCTCTGATCTTCATTAGATAAATAATCCTGCCAGAGAAAAGATTAAACTTACGTTTCATTCCAGTTGACCAAGAAAAAGAACAATTTTTTGACTGGAATATTTTTGTAGTTTCTCACTTGGAACAGCTTCTTTCCAGCATAAGTAAGCCAACAGGAAAAAGAAAATGCTTTATAGCTAAAAAGAAACAACATTGATACAATAGGCTGAATATTATCCAGAAACAAATTTTCTACATGTGTCAATTATTGTAATAGTTAAACATCAAATGATAAAGTGCTGTTTGCTTGTATAAAGTTTGCTTTAAAAACGACTTTAAGAATTTATGTTGGGTGATGTCAGCAAGATGGCAGAATAGGAAGCCCAGATCCTCCTTCCCGCATGGAGACACCAATTCAATAGTAATACATGGATCTATTCCCTTTGTGAACAATCCAGAAAAAAGTTAAAGAGGCTCCTGCACCACAGACAAGTTCAAAACCACATAGAAATCAGTAAGAAAATCCATGGTATTTATTTTCCAGAGCCCCTCATCCAAGCAAATGAGAAGGAAGCTCCCACCTCCCGGCCTTCCTTTGAGGTGGGAAAGAGAAGACTGCAACATATATCAGCACTCAGACATTTTAGGAATTTACCCAAGTGAGCGGTTACTATTTGAGTGCTGAATAGGAATGGGTGCCAGTTTGGGGCTTCTAAGAACACACACTTGTGAATAACCAGTTGGTCAAGCAAGAGAAAAACAACCTGCCAATGTAAAAACTTTATCAGCAGATTTCTCCGCAGAACCTTGCAGGTCAAAAGGGAGTGGGTTGATATATTTCAAGTTCTCAAAGAAAAAATGTCAATCAAGAATATTTTATCTGGCAAAACTGTTCTCTTAACAACTTTAATTGATTTAATCAGCATGATCATATAGATTTAACATAAGGACTTTTTAAAAAATATGACTCTAATTATGTTATTCAAGAAAATGCTACATGATAGAATCAACTTAAATTCTGGTGATGCTCCATGCATAATTGTGGTTAATTTCTATTGTAGCTGAAGTAACTTTGGCTAATTTCCACATTATCAAGATACTAATCTCACAAACTGTCACAATTTTATGGGGATCAGAGTGAATTTTTTTTCTATTTTTAATTAATCTCCATCTTCCTGTATGTGTGTGATCTCTCTCTCTCTCTCTCTCTCTCTCTCTCTCTCTTCTGTGAATTGGTATTAGTCATTTAGATTCAAACATAAAAAAGAAAATTTTAAGATAGGATGAGCATTTTCCATTTCCATAACCATATATTGACCACATGCAGTTATTTTTAATACAGAGAATGGGAGAAGACTTGAGGGAAAAGGAATACTAATTAAGAAAAAAGGTTTTAAAAATTATTTTAAGAATAATCATAGATATATTCTGATTACATTTCAAAATTTTATGAAATATTTGCCCTTGCAAATGAGAACAAGAAAAATGATGCTGTAATTAGAAGCTATGCAAATATTAATTAACACTTTTGTGAAAAATTCACCACCACTCACCCGTGCACCCAGGCCTCTGGAATATTGTGAGCTGCATATACTGTGAAGCTAAGGTGGGGATGGAGCCCAGGATTCACACAGGAAACACTAACAGCTGTGTTTAGAGGCTGGAAATCTGTATAAAAGCTGTTGCAATAGACATCAATTAGCTGGTAAATGGATGTGGACAGTTCAGTTGTCACTTTTTCTATCCAGCCTAGGGGAGGAAATGATAGAAGTCAGGTCATCTGTGAAGGCCCATATTTATCATTAGCTGTCTATTAGGACTCTGAGATTTTTTATAATAAAATTTAAGTAAAATTTAATTAAAATGACCCTCCTCCCACTGAAGCCAATTAGCCATCTGGCCCTCCATACGCAGCCTGGGTTAGATGCTAATAGTATTGATAATCAATGAGCTTTCATATCTTCAGCTGCAGAAATTTTAGAAGCACAATGTTTAACACAAGTCGAAGTTTTTAATTATTAATTTGGGATTCTGATCAACTCATTTGCAATCATTTTTTTAAGTTATTGTTTGGAATTTGTGAAAAAGGGGCATGTTTGCTACATGGCCTATAAGTTCTTCTAACAAATTTCATCTAAAAGTTACTCATAATAAATTTGATTATGCTATGGCATTTACTATTCACTAAACGCTAATCATATAGCATACCTTGCCCTCCTATGAATAGAGAATAATATTAGTACATGGCTGAAATGGGAAATAAGCTTGAAATGAAAGATTTATGATGTTTACTACATCTAGTCAAAATAAAAATAAAGTTTTACTGGACTTTTATCACTGATAATCTATTGATTTTTCCTAAAAGTGACCTGAAGTGTCATGAAGGAAGAAAAATAGAAAAAATAAAAGACTAAGAACAGGGGATAACAGTTAAATGACAGCATGTGAAAAGGGTCACCTAATTAAGGAATGCAAGGTGAGCTTTCCTGAGAATGATTTTCTTTCTCCTGATAAACTCTCTTTGCTGGAAAAATTCCTGCCTGAGAGGAAGGAAGAGAGTCTGATGAAATGTACCAGGTAGAACTGGTGGCCTTCAATCCAAGACAGGAAAGATGGCACCATCACATTGGAGAAGCTTATGAGGATGGGGAACAGCATCCTAGTGTTCAGTGACAACCTTTTAATGGGCCAGGGAATAGCATTCACTGCTGGCACTTTACAGGCAGCAATGAATTGCTGCAGGATTAGAATCTTTACTATACTCACTACTTACAATTATTTTGTTTTATTTTTCAACTATAGAAGTACTTTAAAAATTAAATGAAGAATAAACTCCCATGTAAAAGCTCAAAAATTATTTTTTATCAAAATGAAAACAATCTCCGACGAATAATCAAGTGACAAAAGGGATTTAAGAAACGAAAAGAATGTATGAAGTGAAATGTTAAGAATGAAATGTCTGGTTTCCTCTTCCTCCTCCTTGATGAACAAAATAGGGACACTGTCCCCTTGCCTGGTGCGACAGAATCTAGAAGGGGGCAGGAGTCACATGGCTAGCTTGGTCAGGACCAAAGACCGCTCAGTGGGGATCTGCCCCTGATCTCATCTGTCAGGCCTCAACCAGTCCTTGAATCAGGCCTTCTTAACTCTCACAGTCTCGTCCCGGTAGATGAGAGTATGGCAGAAAATCAAGCAAAAAAAACAGTCTGATCTCATCTGAATGTTTCCTTTTTCCATCCCGGGTCAGATAATAAGTTTCTTTTCTGCCAGCGCCTGCTAAAGAGATGAGATGTAATTACAGCAGGGCCCGTGGAAGGAAGACAAAGGGCAGGACCGTTCTTAGTGGGAGTAGCAGGACATCTTGTCCGACACGGCAAGCACGTGTCCCTGAGGGACCTGAGTGCTCCTAAGCCATCAGGTAGGCAATGCTGCCAAAGTCGAGAGAGAGGCGGATCCAACCTTCTTAGGGGAACTGGCGCAGCACATGTAATTAGTGGATGAGGCTGATGTGGCAGATGAAGACACTGTAACCATCCTCCTGTGGCTCATGACCCCTTGCGGGGGTGGAGGGGTGGGGGGGTGGGGGGAATGTAGTTCCGAACTTCAGTCCTGATCTGGGCGCCTCTTGGTACCACTGCACAGCCTCCAGCTTCCATTCAGACCCGGGACGGTGGCATCGAGGCGGGTGCTTTCCCTCCACCGCCTGGCAGGTGTTTGCTGATGATGTGATTGGTTTCTGTGGCTCCCGACATGGAGGAAGGAATGATTTTATTAAACGTCAATCCCAAGTTTACAAGTTGGGGACACGGTGGGTCAGAGTGCAGTCCTTTTCCAGGAAAGTGTCCAAGTGGTAGTGGGAGTGCCTGGTGAGGAAGATGGGCTGTATGGCCTTGCTTTGCCGTGGTCCAGTCTGGACACCAGGTCTTTTCTAGATTCCAGGGGTTGGGCAGGGATGGTGGTCAGCAAACACCCTTGTGGACTGCAGTGTCCCAGTGCACAGGCATTTGGATACTCAGGAGAGAGCTCAGCTTCAGCGTGGACTTCTTCCCACATCCTGTCCCTCAGTAGCTCTGTCCATAACTAAATGTTTTATGTTGTTCAATAGGTGCTGTTACTCACTTAGTTATTTGTAATTTCATAGGAAATTTGTTAGATGCCCACATTTTACTTATTTGCTGTAGTTTTAAAATTGTGCCCTTTATTGAAACAGCCAGAGAGGACAAGCTCAGTGATAGAGCTCTAATTAAAATTCTCTGAGAAATCAGCAGTAGCAATTAATGAGACAGAGCAATACAGCAGCATAAAATAGTCCTAAAAGGAGCATCATCGCACTCAGGAAACCAACCAACAGGGATTCTAGTGAACAACAGGGAGTAGAGAATCACACATTCATAGAAACATCTTGTTTCCTGGTCCCCAACTTGTACTGTTGGTACTCTAAAGCAGAAGCACAGACTTCTTGTTAATAATCCCCAAAGTTGTGCAAATGAACACACACACAAAACAGATCGTAAAGTGAGGTCAGAGATCTCATTAACTCAAGACCCAGCATCTATTTTGGGGACTCATAATTATTTCAATAATTTCTCAAACTCTACTCTTTACTTTTTGGGGCATATATACAGACTTTGGTTATAATTTGCTTCTTCCAGGCAGTACAGAGATGTATGTCTATGCCTTATGTTTTACTTCCAAATGCATTTCATGAAGAATGCATTTCAAAGATCATTAGAAATGTATTAAGCACCAAAGATACTGGGCTTGATGGTGAAAGATGGAGGAATGTTTATTGCCTCTGATTTTACTTTGGAAAAAATGTTCTAGCATTATGAAATAAAGAAACAATAACAATACTTATGCAAATTAAACACATTAATTGGAATCTATGGTGATTTAGCATAGACTATAAGTCTCTGGGAGCATTCCTGGGCAATTTTATGGGATCTCACATTCCAATCTCCAAGGAACATGAGTGAAGGGATTTTATTCCAACATTCCTAATAGAGAGGAAGAAAGGACGAGCTCCATGTTGGCATACCCCAGGCTTGTTCACTCCACATTCTATCACTTAGACTTTCTGTTAGTATTATTGTTCCCTCTGTGGTGTTATGGAGTTTTATGAATGCCTGGCACAGGAGTTTTTCCACTAGCACAGGTCTTTTTCTCCCTGTCCTCTGTCATCCCATATTCCTCTGTGATGTGAAGTGGCAGTTCTTCAAATATAATTGAATGTCTTCTTTTGAGTAGTGAGAATTAGAGTTGAAAGGATGTCACTTTGTACATGACTTTCTACTGACAATGATTAAGGGGATGGAGGACAGGTCACGGTTAATATTTGCATTTCGCCATCACCTCTGAATCCTCAGGTGCTAGCTGAGCATATGTGAGTCAGTTTCCTTGAAGATACTGAGTGTTCATTTGCTAAATACCATCTGCCTGTGCGAACAAGAACAACCCTGGCCACACCTTGCACACTAAATATGATTACATCTTCAATGCTTATAAGGAAAACTGAGGATCAAAGACTTTAATTATCTAAGATCATAAAGTCAAAAAGTGGCAGAGTTGAAATGCAAAACCAGTTCTATCTGATTCCAAACTCTTTCCTCTACTAGTATATCCTCTATTTTCTATGAAGGCAAAGTCCTCCTGTGGCTTGCAGTTCTATGGGCTTCTCAGAGCCTCTGGGGACACTATATCATAGAATCAAATTCTCCAATTTTCATGATAGATTGGTCTTCAAAAAGAGCTTGATTTTAAATTTGAAATTAGTGAGTTTGAAGAAAGACATCTGCTACTTTCCTGACATTCTTACATCAAAATAGAATTAGCTAAAGAACATTTTACAGTTTCTTTAAATGGTCATAAGGGTATTTTTTAGTATTCCTTTCATTTTTATAGATCTCTTGTTTTTTCCTATATTAAAAAAAGTCAGGTTAAAAGTTTAGGGAGTGTGGATAATTATCCACTCTCTGAATAATAGATTCATCAATAAAAATAGTTCTAGCAATGCATTTTTCCCTCAAAAAACATTTGAGTGTGTGTTACCATAATATTTGGATGAAAATTTTTAAAAAAATAATTTATTTTTGGTTCTGTAACTTAAAAAGAAGCACATTTGGGTACATGCATGTTTTACCTTTTGCTGGAGTCTCTGAATTTTGATGAAAACTCTAAAAAAAGAAAAATAGGTACAAGGCATACTTGTTATTCAGAAAACAAATTTACAAA
Source organism: Myotis lucifugus (assembly GCF_000147115.1). Classification (NCBI taxonomy): domain Eukaryota; kingdom Metazoa; phylum Chordata; class Mammalia; order Chiroptera; family Vespertilionidae; genus Myotis; species Myotis lucifugus. The sequence goes on along the minus strand of NW_005871058.1, from coordinate 15,797,437 downwards.
ACAGTTAAACTAATAATATTCAAAAGCTAAACACTGAAATTTCTCTGGAATGATAAAAAGACAAAGTGTTTCTTGGTGTCATAAATAAGTGTTGTTTATTAAATAGGAAATCTAAATTATAATATTAACGAAAACCTAAATCCTTGTAATGAACAATCTAGGTTATTTGAGTTTTTAAAGAGAAATTTCTAGAATAGGCTCAACCATTTTAGTATGATTAGAACAGTTCTCCATTGCCTATGCTCAACCCCCCTCCACAACAGTGACTAATCTTTTGATATAAGTGCATTTCTAATTCTCTCTGTTTAGTGTACTCAATCCTCATTATTAACAGCCATTCAGATGCAAGTGTTGGGCTGCACCAAAAGAGGGCTGAATGAAAAAGCACAAAATCATATAAATTTGCTATGTAGTTTCATTTCTTTCTTTTTTTAGGATGTTAAAAATTGATAGTAAAACACGAGATCATATCTTTAAAAAAACTATCTGAAATTATTAATTTTGTTGTCATTTATGTTTACATTCATTATTATGGTGGTTTTGTTTATTTCTCTATTTATTGGTTTGTTATTTTTGTTGGAGGCATAGATTATTTTAGTGGTTTATGACTTGTTGGTTATAACTTCATTATCATGAACTAAATAAGGTGATTCACAGATTCACTATAAATAAGGTTTCCAGTCCAAAAGCAAATTCATTTTTTAATAAGGTCTATATAAAATGACACTAAATTTTTAAAATGTTGCTTTGACAAGTTTGCTTTTAAGTAAATCCAATGAATGAAAAGCCTGTTTTCTCAAACAAATAAATTAGGGAATAATTGTTTTCCTATAACAAGAAACTTGCTACAGGACTCCTTTAGAGAGAAAACACTCCTATCATGTTTAAAATGTAATTAAATTTATATACAACTCATTTAAAAGCATCATTCACATGAACCTTTTCAGAAGCATTTCTCTTGTGTAAAATATTTCATGTGAGCATAGTTCCAACCATTAGTCTTAACAATTCCACATAAGATCTTTATCCCGTTCCTGTGTGTGAGAGTATTGAAGATGTTAGCCTGACTTAACTAGAATTCAATTTATTCAGAAATAAAAACTTGTATTTTAAAATCACCATGACATCCACCTACAGAACAATGTGCAAGACCATATTTTTCACTTTATGGTTCATTTATTATATGAGCATTCAGTGAAAATATATTACGTGGGATTCTGGAATATAATTTTGACAGATGGAAAATTGTTTCCAGTGCTGAGTGGGAGCATGAACTAGAGTACACCTGCCCTTGTGATATGATTCTTCATCCTGCCCAAACTCACATTTAATAAATACCTAATTACTTCGCTGAGTGGCAGGAAAATAATCTCTTGCAAGTTGACCAAAAAGTGTAGCCACGAGAAAAGAAAGCTTCTCGAGTTTGACCTAGTTGGCAGAAGGCTCATCTGTGTCAGTATTTCCTTAATCTTGGCTCATGGTGGCTGGATAGACGGACTGCTTTGGCATTGTAAACTGCAGTTGGTTAACACACACATTCTGTAACAATGTGCTTACTATTTGTGCCAATATTCTTATGCAGGTGGGTTCATAGTTAAGGTAGAATGGGAGAAGAGATGAACAAAAAATCTGAATGAAGGTGATATAGAATAAGGAGACTTTTAGAGTGTGCCTAAAGTGAGTAGAATCTGTTTATTGGGGGATATCAAACTGTTGATGTTGGCCAGTGACATATTTGAAATAAAACTGATGTCAACTCTTGATTTCTATGCATGAGTAATCACATATAATTTAGTGCTCAAAAAGTACATAAGAAATGTGAAATGTGAATGAGCTTTCCTTGAGAATTATAGTTGTTTATAGTTTTCCTAGGAAATACTCAATTTTTCCTTGAAGGATAATTTTGGTTTCAGATATATTGAGAGTTTGATATTTCAGAAAAAATTGTCATTTGTAGTCTTTTAGGAAATTTCAGAAAATGAATGTTTTAAAGATAAAGCTTTTTATCTAGTAATACTGCAACATCATTTGACATGCTTCCTGCTAAAATTAGATTTTCCTCATTCTTTGATCAGTTGTTTGTTTCAGCTGATTTACTGAGAGCTGGACATAAAAATGGATGAACAACCAAGTGGTCTTAACAGATGGGAAGACACGTGTTCACATTCATGCATCTGGTCTCCTCCTCTGGCAGAGGCTCACACTTGTCATGAGGCTGGCTGTAATCGATGGCCGTGAGGTAATGGGGACTTAAGTGGTGCTTGTGTGAATGAACACCATCTTGGCCACATGGGGAAGATTCTCAAAAACTTCCACCAGCACCATCCCCGCTACCTCCAGTAATAATAATGACTCTCATTCAAGACACTATCTTCTGGATGATGATTATTATTTTACATTAATTTAATTATTAACATTATTTCTAATACTTAGATAATATCAACAAATTATTAACATTATTTTTAATACTCACAAGAACTCTACATATTCTGTTTTATTTTTCTGTTTTAGAGATGATTAAAACTAAATATCAGATAAATGAATGAATTTTCCACAGGATATTCAGCTAGAAAGTGTTAGATCTTGAATTCAAGTCATGTTTGCATAACACTAAGATCTTTGTATTTTATTATCCACTTTAGGTGTTCAAAATGTCCCCAATACATGATAGTCTAAGAGAAACTAATTGTTTGTTGAAAGTAAATTTTCACTACCTTGTTATCCTGATTAACTTTGGCTATTATTAGAAGCTTCTTTTAACATTATATAATTCCTATATTTTTAGTTTATCAAAGTATTTATTTTGAAAACATATTGGTGACAGGTTTTTCAAGATTATAGTATAATTTTCCCACTCCGACACAGAATAGAAAAATATGATCTGATTATATGTACTCACATCATATTTCTTACCTTGCTATCATTTGTGAAAACCATGAATCTTAATATCTACACACAAACAATTCTGGAGACTAGGAAATACCCAATTTTTTTTTGAAGGATAATTTTGGCTTCATTTTCTTCTATAATTGGAAGTGTAAGAGTAGGTATTTCCAAACTAAGAAACATTTAAGGAAATAAGTGCATGTCTATCTGAGACATTGAAGTTTGGGATTTATTGATTATAGTGTTTAAATTTTGATTTCTTCATTGCTTTGTGTTTTTAGTTTTTGATAAACGTTTATCTTGGAAATCTTATGGTCATCATTTTTCCTGTCCATGCATGCAAATAAGGTACGTAGATGTATATATTCATTACTACTAGCTAATCACAAAAATCTTCTAATTAAAATAAAACATAGAAAGTTCAACTTTAAGACATTACTGATTTTTTTCATAGTTTACCTATTTGAAACAATAAGCACAATTATTTATATATATTAATAGAATTGCCCACTTTCTAAATCAATGTTTGAAATCTCAAGGCTGGCTTATTTAATGTAATACAATCCATGCTGTTCCTTCCCATGCAATTAAGGATGCAAGTACAGTGGGGCCTTGACTTACGAGTTTAATTCATTCCGTGACGGAGCCCGTAACTCAAATTACTCGTCTGTCAAATCAAAAAGTGAACGAGTGAGACACGTGATGTTGGGCTGATGTTGTGGCGTTCACTGTGATGTTCGCTGCGCCAACTAGTGGTGGGGTATCTGAAGCTGGCTCGTAACCCGAATTTTAGCTTGCAACCCAAAGCAAAAAATCGGCCGAGAGACGGCTCGTATCTCGAAAAACTCGTTAGTTGGGACACTCGTAAGTCAAGGCCCCACTGTAATCTTTCTCTTAAGAAGTTTCCCGTACACTGGAATGTGTATAGAGGCCTGGGTTCAAATCCCTATTAATGATCTATACACAAGCCGTGTAGGCTTTTCATTTTAATAATGAAATGAGCATTAAAATACCTACTCTGCAGCATTGCTATGAGGAAGAACTGCAATAAAATAAAACCTAAGTTAAATAATATTTTAGAGAAACTATTTTATTATTGCAATGTACTATCAGGGACTTGTTATTATTATTATCATAATCATCACACTCAGCATTATCTTTCTGCTTAATCCCTTGCTAAACTAATAATAAGATTGAATTCATCAAACAAGATTTCCTATTCTTTTTCTTGGGTAATCACACATCAGATTTTTGAGCTTAAAAAAGGAAATCATGTAATATTCATTTTTTTAACTGAAAAAAGCCAGGAAATCATTGCAGGTTGTCAGATCATAGAAGCAGTGTGCATTGCAAATTCAGCAAAACATGTCACAAAAACTGACATCTTTTCTACATAAGTGCTTAACCATGCATTCATGGACACTCATGCCTGTATTCACTGGTGCATGTGAGAGCCATTAACAGTCTGTACAAACACTGGCCTGTAAATATTATCACATAAACATATTCATCTAGGTAGATTGTAGGATTGATTTCAGTCCCACTTGGAAGTTATATTGTTACTACAAACTTCAAAGGTGTAAGAGATTTCTTTTAGTTTAATTAAATCCCTTTGTATAATAGAGTTTTTTTGATGTTTCCCAAATGATGGAAATATACTTGCAAACACACAAACACACACACAGATAGTCCAGTCTTTCACTCTCCTTAATTAATTATTGAACTCAGGTTTAAAATAATTGCTGTGTAATAGATGAGTATATTTACCTCTGATTTTCTCTGAAGAATTAGATTTAGTTTATTTACGGCATCTGTAATTTGCTTGGTCTCCACACATCCCAGAACACTGCATATATTTTTAACTTCTTCGATAATACTTTCCACATTTTGCTGTAGGTGAAAAGAGTCGTATCTTATAGTTTATTGAAATTGAGAGGACACTGATTTATCTTTACACTACTTCTCTTTTCATGAAGAGGACATAGAATAAAATATTGTTGTTCCTATGCACAGAGAAGATTTTCAAGACTGGCTATCCTATGGCGTGAGCTACAATTTTCATTGAGCAAATGCTCAAAAGTAGGACTATTAAGATTGTATGTATCATCTCTAACTCTAGTTTAACATCTATATATATAAAAGGCTAAGCAACTGGCCGACTGGCCAGTAGGTATGATGTGCACTGACCACCAGGGGGCAGACGCTCAACACAGAAACTGATGAGTGACAGCAACTTTGCAGAGTGTCCTCTTGCACTCCGGGACCCCTCAGGGGATGTCAGAGAGCCGGTTTTGGCCAGATCCTCACAGGCCAGGCCGAGGAACCCCAACTGCCGGAGGGACCCTGCTCACTCCACAGACGCCCTTCAAGCCACGGCACTGCCCCAGGTGCAGCTGGCCGGGGAGGGACCGCGGGAGGTTGGCTCCAGGGCATGTCCAGCCTGTCTTGCCCAGTCCTGCCCTGCCGGCCACCTTCTAATTAATTTCCTTTCAATGTGCACAAGTCTGTGCACCAGGCCTCTAGTTATCTTAAAGTTGGAGAGAGGGAGAGGGGGAGATGGCAAGGAGGAAGAGAAGAAGAGGAAGGGAGGGAGAGACAGAGTATGTTTGGTTTATGCAAAATACTTTGAAAACAAGGCAACTGACAGCAGACCCATGAACAGTTTTGGAATGCATCTGTTTTGTAACCAGTGTACAGGAGGGCACAATTATTAAAAATCATATTCAGTGTTCAGAACAAACTTGGGACAAAGAAGTTTGGTGCTGGATTGTTTGATAATCATCTATATAATAAAAGCCTAAGTGACCATTATGGTGGAATGACCAGAATGACTGGTCGCTATGATGTGCACTGACCACCAGGGGACAGATGCTCAATGCAGGAGCTGTCCCCTAGTGGTCAGTGCGCTCCCACAGGGGCAGTGCTGCTCGGCCAGAAGCCAGGCTCATGTCAGGCAAGCGCAGCAGCAGTAGTGGGAGCCTCCCCCTGCCTTCGTGGCAGCACTAAGGAGCAGCAAGCCCAGTGTTAAGGAGCAGCGAGCAGGCGGGCGACAAGTAGCAAGGGTATCCGACTGCGAAAAGGATGTCCGACTGCTGGCCCGATCCCTTAGGCAGGGATCGGCCTAAGCCGGCAGTCGGACATCCCTGAGGGGTCCCGACTGCAAGAGGGCACAGGCCAGGCTGAGGGGCCCCCCTGCCTCCAGTGCACGAATTTTGTGCACCGGGCCTCTAGTTAGATTATATTATTCTTCAAACAATTGATGTTTCAAAAAATTACCAATGACAAATATAGTCTACAGTAGTGACAAACTCTGTAAAATCAAAATTGCTGGATGCACTAAAGACAGTTATACACAGATTTTTATGGTCACACTTCTAGGAACCTTTCATTAGTCTTTTTATTTCTCATTTTTCACATGTTCTTAAATTAACTTTCATTTTAAAAAAATCTGTTCCCTTTTGGTGTTATCCTTTTCTGTGTATTACCAGTAACTATGTTAAGAAATATTTTCTTCATTAATTCTGTGTTAATTCACCTTTCTCTCTACAGTATTTTTATGTACTCCGTCTATATCATTAATGATGGTGGCTTTTTAAAACATGTCAGCTTAGTCACCAGCATGACAGTAATTTCAATGGAGGATTAGGACAGTTTATTCAAAACAGGTGGGAAAATATTTTTCCTTTCTGTTTTCACGCAGATATATGGATTCCCAACTCCCCTAAAAGATTTTAACTCTGATAATTCTGGATCATTTCTTTATCAAAACATTATAAATACATGTACACAAAATGGATATTATATTAAGAAATACCATTTTGTTTATTTTGTGGAAAAACATTTTTTTACATGTTGCCAGTCTTCCTTATATATGACTTTATAAACACTGAAAATGAATGACAGAAAACTAGGTAGAATAGCTACTTAATACTGTGAAAGACACAATCAGAATTCCAAAAATGTTAACATACTCAAGAATGAGCTTAAGGTAAGAAGATGTGATTTAATTGGGATACATTTTGTTGTTCACAGATTAAGAAAATACAACCACTCAATTATAACATGGCAAAGAATAACTTATGAGTAATTCACATGAAAAAAGCCAGCTGTTTTATTTATGTGTGACCTCACTATGAACCAGCATCCTGGCACAGCTGCCAAAGGATCTACTTCATTATTAACTTAGCCTTGCTTTGTGGGGAGAGGAAGAGAAAAAAAAGCAGTGTGCCTCTGAGGAAGAGGTAGACATGGCTGAGGGATCCTTTGCTAATTAGAGAATAATAGAAACAAAAACCTTTTGCTCCTGGGAGGGGTAGGAGACTGTCTTGATTCCTGGATCCTATATGGATACCAATCAGAGATCAGGTACCACTGGAAGGAGGTGAGGAAAACTCTCTTATATAAGACTGCAAATAAAAGGCACATGTGTGTGGTGGGGAGGAGGCAGGGATTCTCATAAAGTTCCAATTTTGAGGCTTAAGAACGCAGTCTGCCTAGGGTTGTGGTTGATCATTACAACAAAAAACTTTTAACCTACTACAAAAAAAAAAAAATGAGTCTATTTTTAATAGCAATAAACAAGAACAAAGTACGCTGGAGGAGAGACAAACATATTGAGGTTTAGGTAAACAGGGACTGTTGAAAGCAAACTAATGTCACCCAAATAAATTTAATTTTAAATAAATAATAATAACATATTTATGTTAACAATCTAATATAATAATAGAGGAATATGCAAATTAGTCGGGGCGCCATAACATTATGACGATCTACAAGCAGCAGAGGGCAGCGGGCAGAGAGCTACAGGAGGGCGGGGCAGTAGGTGGAGAGCTACAGGAGGGCGGGGCAGCAGGCAGAGAACTACAGGAGGAGGGGGCAGTAGGTGGAGAGCTACAGGAGGGCGGGGCAGCAGGCAGAGAACTACAGGAGGAGGGGGCAGTAGGTGGAGAGCTACAGGAGGGCGGGGCAGTGGGTGGAGAACTACAAGAGGGCGGCAGGGCAACAAGCTACCAGTGGTGGAGACCTACCAGTGGCGGTGGGCGGGGTGGCCAGCTGAAGCAAGCAGCAGCGAGCTACTCGCACATGGATTCATGCGCAGGGCTACCAGTAACATAATAATAGAATACATAAATAGGTTGAGGTTCACTTCTCTTGTTGAATACTACTATACAGCAATGAAAATAAACAAATCAAAATCATATGGGACAAGGTGGATAAATCTCAAAAACTATATTGAGTGAAAAGATACATAGCTCAAAAAGTGTATACAGTTTGACTCCATTTAGGTAGACATTGAAAGGAAACTCAAACCTTATATTGCTAATGGATGTACACTTTGGTGGTGAAATGGTAATTAAAAGCTACAGAATACTTTTCACGAAAGGGCAACTCTTATGCAGAGAAAAAGAGATATGAAATGGCATGCAGGCAGATCCTATGACACTGGCAATATTTTGTTCCCAAACTTTTTTTTAAGATATGTTTTTATTGATTTCAGAGAGAGAGGAAGGGTAAGGAGAGAGAAATAGAAACATCAATGATGAGATAGAATCATTGATCAGTTGCCTCCAGCATACCCCTCATTGGGGATAGAACCCACAACCTAGGCATGTGCCCTGGCTGGAAATAAAACCATGACCTCCCGGTTCATAGGTCAATTTTCAACCACTGAGCCACACTGGCTGGCTGTTCCTAAACTTAATGTTTAATATAAGTGCCTGCTCTATTCTTCTTCTTTAGTTTGTATACATCTTATTATATGCCCTCTCTGTAGTACATAATTCACTGCACAAATTTCAAATCAAATGTCAGATCATGTTATTTCTTTGACAAAATCCTTCAATGCTCTCTTTCTCACTAGGAATACAAATTATGTTGGCTAGTAATTACCTTTCTTGTTGAAGATTTACTTTCAATTTTTCATTTTTGTTTTTCTTCAAGTCTGGAATGTTCAAACATAAGAGGTTGGACTTTCAGTAGTTTCAATCTGCCCTTTGTTTCTACTAAGATAGGTTCCAATTCTGCAACTGTGTTTTATGTTTCTTTTGACTTTACCTTTTGTAATGTTACAACTGGCCCTAGTTACCTATTTATTTTATCCTATTTTTAAATGATCTTTTTTTTGCTTCATTTTCACATTTTCTTATATTCTATGCAAATGCAAATGAGTTTTGCAACATTTTTCTTTTGAATCCTCTACAAAGGATACAGTCCTCTACAAAGTGTTAAAAGTAATAAGGGGCATGTAGGAGGCAGCAGATCCATGATTCTCTCTCATCGTTGATGTTTCTATCACTTTCTCTCTCTCTCCCTTTCGCTTCCTCTCTGAAATCAATAAAAATATATATTAAAAATTGTAACTCTAATAGCAATAAACTAACACTTGTACTTACCTTTCCTTGAATACTTTTTTAAAAATATATTTTATTGATTTTACAGAGAGGAAGGGAGAGGAATAGAGAGCTAGAAACATCGATGAAAGAAACATCGATCAGTTGCCTCCTGAACACCTTCTACTAGGGATGTGCCTACAACCAAGGTACATGCCCTTGACCGGAATCGAACCTGGGATCCTTCAGTCCACAGGCCGACGCTCTATCCACTGAGCCAAACCGGTTAGGGCTGAATACTTTTTATATTCCAGATACTATATTGTATTAAGCATATTACATCCATGGTTTCATTAACTTTATATCATCATATTATATTTTATTATATGAACTTTAGTGATGAATATAATATGAACTCTAGGAAGGCTAAATGAAAACTTCCAGAGTGGGCAGAGGGTTGGCACATACATCTATCTGACTTTGGAATCTCTGCTCCTAAATTCAGTCTTTTGCAGTCACTCTGTTTAAATTCTGTGTCAAACTGGAACTTTTGAATATCCAACAACAGATCTGCTTGTTACTATAAGAGTTTCCATTCTGAAAATGCTAACTATATAAGATCCTTATGCACCCCCTTTCTTTCTACTTCTATATGGAATTTTTAGCCTCTAGCTAGTGGCTGAATACAGTTGGATTTGGGCCCTGGGGAGGGAAAAGTGCGAGCTAAGTAATATTCTGCCTTCCTCACGACCATATATTCTTCTGGTTATTTATCTACTTGGTAAAATCTCTGAGTCACGGGAGACGGTAAGGGTTTTAGTTCCTTTTAGACCAGGTAGATGTTTGATGAAGCCAAGCCACATTTTGAAGCATGAATATATATTTCTGAATACAGATCCCTCTAGTTTACAATTAGTTCACAAGATACTAGATTCTAGTCAAAGTTTGTCATCAGTAATAGGAATTGCTGACTTTCTCTAAAAATCCTACTTGACATTTTAATAAAAAATGTTGGAGACCACATATTGGATTCTACTAGGAAGAAGCAACGTTGCATCAGAGGCTGATTCTTTCACCCAGATTGAAGTCTGGTTTTACACTGGTTTGCTCTGTATAAATACCTGTTTATGTATGTTATTTATGTGGCTCTACTGTCTCTCCAAATAAAACCTCAGCAATTTCAGAGCATGTTCTGACCTCCGTTTCTCTTCATCTTAGTGACTAAATAGTTTAGTAGTTTGCATTAAACAATATGTTAGGGAAAAGTTCTTTCAAAATGCCCAATCTGAAATAAGCCAAGTTCAAAATACATTAATTAACTGCATAGCTGGTTTGGCTCAGTGGATAGAGTGTCAGCCCGCAGACTGAAGGGTCCTGGGTTTGATTCTGGTCAAGAGTACATACTCATCTGCAGGCTCGATGCATGCAGAAGTAACCAATGTGTCTCTCTCACATCATGTTTCTCTCTCTCTCTGTCTTTCCCCCTCCCTTCCAATCTCAATAAAAATCAATTGAAAAGTATCCTCAGATGAGGATTAACAACAACAAAAAAAAAAACCCACTAAAAAATGTTAAGTAACCATTGCTAAAGAAAGAAAATATTTGGAAACTTAAAATATCTACATATTGATATTAAGTAATAAATAGCTTGTATATTTTTTAATTTTTCAAATTATGTGTAATAAGCTAAGTTTGGGAAATATAAAAACACGTTCTTTTTCAACTCAATACTGTTTTTGACATTGATGAAATGCTACTTAATTCACTTGTCAAATAAATGGAAAGTGCAAAATTGTGAATTGATAATATCACAGTCTATCCTCACTTCTCAGATATTTACTATTGATTCTGCTTTAGAATTTCATTAAAAAGCTCATTGTTTCACATAGAGTTCATCTGGAAAATCTCAGACACTGTGGCCTACTTATAAAATAATTCAGATGTGGATGATGATAACTATTTGCCAGTAGTAATGTAAAGACACCACTTCTTTGATGTTTTGCCAAGTTTTAAGTCATATTTTAAAAATTTACAATGTTCAATGGTTTCTTTCAAAGTGGAAATATATTGGGTTCTTCATATATGAGTAATATGATCAAACTTCTGTATTTGGAAAATAAGAACTGTTAATAGATTCTTAACAATTCATGTATGTATGGGTTTGTGTGAGTGTATGTAAAAAGATGTCTATGATGCATGAATAGCACAGAGACATTTGACATTTTGATCATTAAAATTCATCTGTAAGTAGTTTATCATAACCTCAAAGGTCTATCAACATATAGTCAAGACACATAAATGATCTGGGAATAAACTCATAATCTGTTCTGGGTACATGGTAAATTTCAAATTCTACACTATCACAAAGGTGAAGAATGACTATATCAAAGGTGAAGAAGAAAGCTGAAAGAAGTACTAATTATGACACATTTATGAGACTTAAAACAATCTAATTTTGAATTATTTTCATATTCCACATTTTAAATTTCCAGATTCAGGCCAGGCTCAAGAAAGAAAAATGGAATTAGAGTGAGGGGATTATTCTTGGGGAAGGAATATCAGCTATGTATTTCTCATCACCATATCTTTAAATACCTATGTGAAATTCACACATGAATTTGGTATCTATATCAAGAAATATAATTTATTATTTTTATAAACCTTTACTGTCCATTAATATAAGAAGTAGTTACTTCTTATATATCAGGAGTCCAATTATTTAATGAAAAAAAGTAGCCCTCACTTGTTTTAAAAACATCCTCCTTTACAATTTTCTGTAATGATAGAATGTTTTACCTGTGGAAGGTTAACCTTCCTTAGAAGAACAAGCTATAAGAAATGATCTGCCTAATGGTGATTACAAGTTGGCCCAGTTCATGACCAAATCTCAGTAGTCTTGTACTGAATCCATCAATTTCCCATGCCAGGCTAAATTTTCTCCTCACTATTTTAGTGAATTGATCTCCTCATGCAGTCAGTTAACAGCCAGGAATCTGGAGGTATTTTAGACAACCTGTTATTTTGTTACTCATAGTCTTTCATGTAAATTACACATTTTCACCTGTTATGAATCTGTTCCCTCCTATCCATCCTTATAGTGGAGCTTTTGTCAATGCCCTCATCATCTGGTCTAATTAAATGCCCCTCTAATCACTCATCTATCATTCTACTGCTCTGCATATTGCCTCCATGCCATCACCTGATAAATTAGAAAATATTTATCTTGTCAAAAATGTCCTTAAGATCCTATATAATTTGGCCCCTATTTGCCCCTTTCATCTGGTCTCTTTCCAGGCTATCACCTTGAAACCTAATTGTAGCTATTGCTAGTTTCATACAGTTTCCTAATCACACCAGGCTGTTTCCTAACTGCTTTTGTTTATGTTCTTCTTTGCTGAAAGTTATGCCTACTTCCTACCTTCCTTCTTTGACTCGTTTTTCAACATTTAAATCAAATAAGTAAAATTGATAAACCCCTTTCATGTGTCCTGTATACACATAGGTCTTTCATGGGACCAATGATATTTCATTGCACACATCTATTTACTTGTCTGTTTTGTCATGATAGAATGGAAGCCATTCAAGTGTAGATACTCCATTTTATTCATCTTCATATCTTAAGAAACTTTCAAAGTTTTAGAAAAAGGGTAGATGCTTAATAAATGCTTATTGAATTGATAGATAAATTAACAAAAGTTAATACCTGGGTTTTCAATAGGTATTTCAGGTGGGAGTCATATTTTTTTATTATTGTGGAGAGGCATTGTCTGGAAAGAAAAAAAAACTTTGCTTAAAATTGGGTGGGAAAATATATTAACTTTAGCACATTTATCATGAGTTCTCTTGATTCTATAGCAAACTAGCTTTTAAAAGGATAACTGCAGATCACTCTGTAGCCCATACCAAGTGACCCCAGGATGCAGGCAATGGCTGACCTTGGCCTGCACCACAGCTCCACTCAGGAGGCCCCAAAACCAATATAGCTGGTGGCCAGCTTCTGACCATACCTGAGTACTACCCAACTACCTCAATGAATGACACACCCATAGGGCAGACTGGGCAGGTCCCAGAGCACTGTTAAAGTGAATCCTGCTCTGTAGGGTCAACCCCTGCACAACAGCTCCTTCACTGTAGTCAAGGCCAGTCCTCACAACCAATCGGCTTGTGGGTCAGTCCCTTCCATTGACACGTCAACAGCAATCAAGACTCAACTCCAACAGAAGGGACACACCTGGAGAACTCAGCCCAGGTGACCACAGAGACTGTGCCATGGGCTTCACGGGACACCTGTCGGAAGTCCTCTATAATCCTACTCATTCTATATAATCATATGGTGTTAGGCTGGATATTTTGGCAGAAAAAGGAGAGGCACCCATGGAAAGACAGAATAGTTTAATAAAAGAATATGGCCTTTGCAAATTTCAGACAGCATTGATTTCAGTCCTGCCACTAACGAACTAAGTGATTTTAGACCAGTTAAGTTATTTAACTTCAAATTCCAGAACTGCAGAATCACATGAGAGAATGTATGCAAAATGGATAAGAATGCCATGAAGTGATAGTTACTAAAATCAATTTTAACTCATCTTATTTTTACAGCAGGCTTTTCTTTAGAGATTTAAGACCTATACCTCCCACACTCCATTATCTGCTCATTCAACTTAGAAAAACATTCATTCCAGATAAACTCATGCTGTACCACTGGCATCTTCTCCAAAGTTAGCTTCTGAGTTAGGTCTAATTTTTCAAATAATGCATGCATACATTAAGATATTGGAATCAATTAAGATATGTTCACTTGTTATCACTTGAGTTTTCCAACTTGAATCCATATTCCTTTGTGACATACTACGTATTTTCAGAGATTTCCAGAAAGGGATTTAAAGCAGGAGATGGTGACTTTCAAAGTATGGTAATGCCATTATACAGAGATTTGTGACACGTGCAAATTCAAATTCACAAGATGAATGTGAAAAAAAATCATTGAAAATGTAATAAGTGGTAGCAGAGATATTTTAAAATGAATGTTAGATTGTTCTGGAAGGTGTTAGCAGCTCTTCAAATGTATCTGAATAGCTGTGAGGAATAGCTAATTATTAACAGAATTTGCCAAAAGGGGGTATCTATTAAAAGTACAATAGCTTCTGAGGTACTAGTGAAAGAATGGTTTTTACAATGCCCTGAGAAACATTGTGATTTGGCACTTGAGGACTCAGTCAGAAGGTAGTCTTGGAACAGCAATAAAATGTCTTACCTGGATATTTTCCAAATGTGCATAAATTCAAGAAGTTGGTTCAGAAAAAATGGACTGTGGTCATCTTCATGCTGTAGACAGCAGAATATATTAATATTTATAGAGTGAATAGGAATGAGTACCAGATAAAAATAGCCCTGTAACTTCCTGCTGTCATTTAATTCACCTCTTTGATAACCCTCATTCATCATCTTAATACTTTGTTTTAAAGACCTTACAAGACTGTCTTTAACTGTATAAGCATTCTTTAAAAAGTAAAACAGAGAGCCTGCTTTAGTTGGAGAGAAACCCCAAGGACAATTGAAGGACATCCCAATATCCCCAAGGCCAAGCATTAATCTATCCTGCATGGAAGGCAGCTTTTAGACACCTCGAACACACGTGTGCATTTTCTTTGCATTTAGGCCACAGATGCCATGGAGGTGTAAGACCCAACGGCTTGCCAGATTGGCCACAGACACAGAATGAACACCTCCATTTTCAGCTTTACCACATCTTGCTCCCAAACAGTAGTTGAGAACATTGCCTTTCATGAACATTTAATTGTGCTAATGATTTAAAACTGCCGATAGCTATAAGTCCCAGGAGTTATCAGGTGGCATTATGATCATTGCCCTGAGATGAGCAGGAACTATTCATGTAAAATATCAGTCCTATGATCCATGTGCCTGTGCTCCCACGTTCACACCAGAACTCCTTGAGCGCTTCTCTACAAGGGTGTTCATGAAAACCCTACGCAAGTCTGCAGAGAATGCAATATATGCCATCACAATTACACTATTTCACCACACGGTGGCGTTAAGTTTGGGAGCTGAGTGAGTTCCCTAATGTTGGGGTGCTTGTAGTCTTGTATGTCAATACACACACAATCTATTTTAAAAACTGCCAATTGGAGCTTCTGACAGAAGGAAAACCTTTATATGGCTTAAGGTTAAAGGTAAATTAATTTTTATATGGGGTTGTTTTGGGAGGAAGAAGGAAGCTAAGTTACATGGATAGAATCAGTTCATCACTATAATAAATATGTTGAGTTCATGCTATTAAAAAACACTTTGTAAAAATGCTAAGGAAATTGAAAACATGAGATTTACTTTCTAGGAATTTACATCTAGAGTCAGTGGGATGAGTACATTTGAAAGTGTGATAATGTTAAAGACATTTTTTTTCTGCAATAGCAAAATCTAAACTTTAGATATGGAAGGGACAGTAATAGGGGAGGCAAAATAAAAAGTTAAAACTGGAGCCAAGAAAGAGAGAGTGAGATATGAACTGTAATATTTGGCACTTGAATTCTTTCAGAAGTTAAAATCAAAACAAGCATATAAGTAACATGATTTATTTGTATCTTTCTGTATAGCATACTATTTATTTTATAACGACTTAACTTGGCTTCCAGAGATGATTTTGTGTGTGTGTGTGTGTGTGTGTGTGTGTGTGTGTGTAGGGTGACCTTTGTAATACTGTAATTTACAAGAGAAACTTTTTATTTAAACCATCTCACAAAGTTGGAGGAAAATTTAAGCAGTTGTCCATGGAATATATGATGTACTTTACTCCAAAACTGAAGGCCATACCTTCATCTTAAGGGAAAAGCTAAATCACTTTTTTAACACAAAAATCTTTTGCTGTAAATGCTCTGTGAATATTTCCTTGAGCTAGAAAGAGATCTTGAATTTATGATTAATATCTACTATGCTGGTAATACTTTTGATCAAATTTAAGAGAGATAGAGGGAGAACAAATTTTTTTAGAAAAGTCTCAATCATTCACATTACATCAAGATGAGGATTTTGACATTTGAAAATCTAGAATGATTTCTAAAGACTGTCAACCTGTTTTATGAATACTCTAGTGGAAGAAGAATTAAATTCCCTAATTTATTATAACACAAGCAAGTTTAAAATAAGAAAGGAATCTGAGATTAACCGAGCTTTGTAATGCCTTTTATTTTTTTAATATATTTTATTGATTTTTTACAGAGAGGAAAGGAGAAGGATAGAGAGTTAGAAACATTGATGAGAGAGAAACATTGATCAGCTGCCTCCTGCACACCCCCTACTGGGTATGTGCCCACAACCAAGGTACATGCCCTTAATCAGAGAATCGAACCTGGGACCCTTCAGTCCACAGGCCGACGCTCTATCCACTGAACCAAAGTGGTTAGGGCTGTAATGCCTTTTAGAATTCTAAACTATCTACTGAAAGGGAATGATATCATTATATTTAATAGAATAATAATACTGATTATATTCTTAATATAATATAAAATATTATCAAGTCAAGTTTATCTTGTTTTACTAGAAAGAAAATATAATTGTTTATAATTTTTTCTCACATCTAAACTTATGAAAATCACAAAAATGTTGACAGAACTTTAAAAATAGAATAATGAAAGGAGAACATTCATTATCTCCTTATCATATAGATTTTAATAGAAAAAGATTGAAATAACAGATAGCCCAACACCCTAATTTTATGACATCAACAACTAGTATTTATATTGTCCTGACTTAGTGCAGAAACTTATTTAAGCTTTTCATTTATGTTTCCTAATTGAGTTCCTGTAGTAACCATATTAGGTAAGTACTATTATTATCCACACTTTTAAATGAGAAAATTCAGGTGAAGAGAACGTAATGATCTGTCCAAGAGCAGAGATTTTAATTTGACAATATGAATCCAGAATCTCTGCTTTTAAACAAGATGCCAAGTTAATAAATTTAAAACTCCTTATATCTTATAAAAGCTAAACCTATATGCTCTAGAATGTATAAATAAAAATAATTATCAGCACTACTCCTTCATTTTCATTGCATAAAGGGTTCCTACTCCAGACTCTAAAAGCATAGATAGCTTTTCTTTCAAAGCACATAGTTCTATAAGAATGTTTATATATATTTCTTTATTGTCTTGTCTTCTTTACTAGAATGTTAACTCAACATTCTAGAATGAGTACTGAAATGTAGATGCTCAATTAATATTTGTTCAATGAACAAATGAGTAACAGTCTTTGCATATATGTGTTCTAAGACATAATTCCAAATTTTAAGGTTCACTAAACTGTTTCTTCACTATATAAGATCTTTAAAGGCAAATACCGTATACATAGCATGTAAAAAACATTCAATAAATATTTATTGAATTAACAAATTGTTAGGTTTATACATATAGTATACTTAGCATAGTACCTGGAAGTAAACCCTTATAGATTTTAATAAAATGTAATGTCTTCTCTCTTGGAATGTGATGTTAAAAATATCCTGGAAGAGCCAGAATTTGGGGAGATGGAAACATGGAATGCCTTTTTCCATAGTCTATGTGGAGGCTGCCATTGCTCTTAATTGAGAGTCAAAGCCAGTTGAATGCCCTGAATACTGAGCCCTCTTGTTGATTTTGATCACTACTCTCCTCATTAGTACAGGGCCCACTCCACAGCAGTTACACAGTACATATGAGTGAATGGTGAATAGACAGATACCTGTGCCATCAAGCATGTTACCAATTTTTAAATAACAGTGTCACTGCTATGAAAAGTTGTGGATGACAAAAAGCATGTATACTCTTTACCTATAAGTTGTTGAATTAGTTAAGTAAGAGTTGGTGATATTCATTGTGGGAAGTAATGATTCATAAGTTGAAGCTTGAGGCATAAAAAAAAAGAACCATGTAACTTAATTCCTGCTGTGGTCCAAATGATAGCTTGAAGAGCAGACATTTCTTGACAACTATAATTTAAATCCGGAAATGACTATACGCTTGTCTCTGGATATGATAACAATGCTGATGACAATAACTCAAAGATGCTATATTGACTGTCATTAAGATATAGTGAGCTCTATGACCAGACCAGCTCTGCTGTAAGACATTGAGCCATTCAATAATCTTTTAAAGTACTTCTATTTATACAAAAAGGAAAATAATAGTAACTATTACTTTTTTTTCTCTTTAGTATTGTGAATTAATACATGTAAAACACTTAATATAATTATCACTGAACACCTATTATTCTCAAGACATTGGGGCATGTATATAGAGCTGTGGAAAACAAAATAAAACATAGAAAATATATAAAGCTAGAATTCTGTCCCATTGTTCTGAAACTCACATCTAAAACTCGAGTATGTTAAGTTGCTAGCATAAGGTATGGGCTATGAAGACTCATTGACTGGACTCAAATTCATGCTCTTTTGCTCACCAGCTCCATGAATATGATCTGGGGAAAATCACCAAGCTCCCTGCGACTGATTCCTTATTTTAATAGTATTTATCATGTAGAATTATCGTAAACACTCAATGTAATAGAAATGTTCAAGTCCCAGACAGAAAATATATGGAGTTATAGAGATTTAAGAATAAACCTCAATTTACATATAACTGAAATGTTACTGATCTGTGAACTTATACGAATGAGATACCTTTTTTTTTTTTAGCAACATGCAACTTCTAAACAAGAGTGGAAGTTAAAATCATAGATTTTCTGTCTTCATGTTGAAATGAAACATGATGATTTCAGCTTTTTTGTCAACATTGAGGACAATGTGAAGACTTTTAGGCTTATTAATATTGAGGATATTAGCTGTACTTTATAAAGTTCCTTTGTGGAGATTTCAGATGCATAGCCCTGAAGCTGTCAACACTGGCTGAGTTAGGTAACCAGTTCCAAAAGATATTTCTAAACGACTCTCTTTTGGCCTCATTATGTTATATTCCACATAGATACATTGCAACCTAATGTACCATCTGACACTTTTTATGATGAAACACCTCCAACTAGGAAAAAAAAAGCTATGCACTCAAAATCTGTTATCTGATGTAAATGACAGGGTGCTGGGATTTTTGCTTAAAGTAGGTAATTGGAATATTCTACAGATAAAAACTGCCAACATATCAAAGTTCATTGCATACTGTGCAATTTGGATTTGAGGTAACTGAAGACATCACACAGGGAATAAAATTCATATCTAACAGCATGAAACTGTGTCATTAAAGCACAGTAATTCCTTTCTAGGTAGTTTTATTATTAATATTCATAATTGTTAATATTATGAATATTAATCTGCCATGATTTAAACTGTGCTGACTCAGATGTAAACAATTTTCAGATAGAAAGAGTTGTTTTTTCTTCTCTTCCTTTAATGATTTCCTTTTCACATTTTCTACGACATTCACTTTCTAGTGGATTCATTGATGCTTTGGATACAATAACCTTAACAAGTTTCTCATAAATTTTTCCAATAGGTCTATTATTTTCCTGAGGTTGCAATAAAGTGTTCATGTAATTGCTTCACTTCAAATTGTCAACAAGCTTATAGATAAATAACTAATTGTGTTCTAATAAATATACTCAAATGAACATATATTCATTATGTTATATAATTAGAAATTGGTAACAATCCATAAAGATGGGAATCTTGTCCTTAAATGATCAGTTTGCAAATTAAAACTAATATTCAGAAGGTCTTACCTTTCTAGATAACTTTCCGGGAGCTTCTCTATTGTTCTGCAGATTAAGTTGAATAACAGATTTATCTTTCTGAAATATCTTATGGCTTCCCAAAGAGCGATCACTGAAGAACAAAAAATGAGCAGTCATTTCCTCCCGTAATATCCCCAAGTGTTTGTTTCATTCTCTGATTTCATTTCTTTATAATTTTGGAACTTAGTCTGGTAAAGGTTTTATATATATCCCTAGTGTTATATATGTTTGATATTTATTTTTAAATGACAAGATGTTATAATTATCTCCAAATGCATTATGCTAGAAAATGACTAGATGCTTTAAGAGTGGACATATAAATTATAATACAGAATATTTTACAAATTCAAAGTTGGTTTTGCCCAGCCATCTCAACACTGAGGACAGCATGCTTCCAGGGGGTCCAATGGATACCACAAAGTGTATATGAGGACTACTGAAGCAAAGAAGCAGAGAGGTGAGGTGAAAATGTCATGGGCTTTAGATTCAGCTCCATAACCTTATGAAGGTCAATTAAACTAGCTCAAACTCAATGTTTTCTTTTTTAGAGTTAGGATATTAATGTCTACATCAAAGGATTGACAAGCAGATTAAACAAAACAATATTCCCTTCCTTCCTCCCTCCCTCCCTCCCTCCTTTCTCTCTCTCTCTCTTTCTTTTTCTTTTCTTTCTTTCTTTCTTTTCTTCCTTTCTTTCTTTCTTTCTTTCTTTCTTTCTTTCTTTCTTTCTTTCTTTCTTTCTTTCTTTCTTTCTTTCTTTCTTTCTTTCTTCTTTTTGATGCTTGCTTGATTTCCCCTCTGTGTGTAAATATTTATTGCTTATAATGTAAATCTGATTTCTTTTCAGTGAAGGGCTTTTACTATATGATCTCTTCTACAGCTTTGAATTTCTATATCTCTAGTGACTTTGAGTCATTAAAAAGGGTAAATTGTGCTAATGTACTTTGCTTAAGAATCCTGGTTAAATATAGGAAGGATTTCAGGAGAAACAAATATAATATTAAAAATCTGGGGCACTTAAGGTGATATATTCATTTATTTTGAAAATTTACTAAATATTTGGGACCACCTATTTCCAACAATGTCAGACAAATAAAACATTATTATGTTTATATGTATTAAATTCTCTGTAAATGTTTTTATTTTTACAATGACTACATTTTTAAGAAAACCCAACAACTTATCCACTTAGCCAAATGGTGAAAGTATACATAACATGTTCCATGCCCCATTACCATTTTTCCTATTAGTCTAAACTGGATTTCTGTCCAAGTCTATCCATCGTGCTCCTATCTTGTTCCTTGAGTTATTTCTACTGCTAGTCTAAACATATGGCAAGGCCTGTGTATTCCCTGAGTTCCTGGAATCGTTCACTCATGGATTTCTCCTCGCAGAAGTTCTGCCCCAATGGTCATTTTCATATTCTATCACATATAATCAACCTCCTCTCCTTTTACCTCCCCCGCCCCCGCACCTTAACTCCTCCTTACTCCCTTAGATTTCTGTTCCAATTCTGAGTAGCAATTAATACTATCAACCTAACTTGCTCTCTCAAAGCTTCTTTTCCCCAGTGTGTTGAAGGTTGGCCCTGACCCTAGTCCAATGAATTCAACTTTAGATACGGCTACTGATTTCTCAAACTGACTTTCTTTTACCCACCAGGTAAAACAGATGTCCAGTAAATATGAATTTCAAATAATAATGAATGATTTTTTTAGTATTATTGTCTCATGTAATATTTGATGTGTACTTATATTAAGAATTAAAAAATAGTTTTTTTGAAATTAAAATTAACTAACCATCCTGTATTATTATTTCCCAAATCTTCCAATTCTACCCCTTTCTAAAAGGAAAGTAGTTCTTTCCTTATCTTTGCCTGTGTGTGTGTGTGTGTGTGTTGGGGGGTGGGGGGGTTAGGGACTGGTAATTATCAGATAGATATTTGGTAATTATTAAATTTTAGAAGGATTTTACCTTTGTAATTTTTCTCATTTAAATTGTACTAAACTAGACAAAACAAAACAAATAAGACAAATTTTCTTTCTCTTTTTATTTATTTTTTAAAAAAATATATTTTATTGATTTTTTACAGAGAGGAAGGGAGAGGGATAGAGAGTTAGAAACATCAATAACAGAGTAACATCAATCAGTTGCCTACTGCACACTCCCTACTGGGGATGTGCCCGCAACCAAGGTACATGCCCATGACCGGAATCGAACCTGGGACCCTTGAGTCCGCAGGCTGACGCTCTATCCACTGAGCCAAACCGGTTAGGGCTCTCTTTTTTTATTTTGTAGGCTAAGCAAACATATATATATATATATATATATATATATATATATATATATATATATTTCTGTTAAAAATGAGATTGTTTTGTTTCAATTTAGCTAAATTTCTCTTAAGTCATTTTCTGAGACTTTGCCTCTTAATCAGAAAATTTAAGCTATTCGACTCATAACAATTCCTTCTCCTATGTTAATGTAGATTTATATTAACAATATATATTTTAATTATTTTCCTTCATTTATTGGAATTTAGTCTTCTTGGAGACTCTCTACCTTTAGAAGATTGGGAGACAAATATATATTTAATCTTCCAGGGCTTACCTAATTTTTAAAATGTGGCATATCTTAATAGTTTTATTCCAACACCAGTTTAATAATTATTTATAGCATATTCTCAAATAAAGCTTAGACTTGTTCTATTCAGTTCTCTACAATTACCCTACAATTTCCCAAGTAGAGATCATTTAAATTTTAGTTTCAGATTCTTTTATTACTTAACTGAAAAAAAATCAAGAAAAGTAGTAAATTGGTTGATCAAAAAGTTAGAGATAGAAATGATAAAAACAACATATATCTGAAAACATTTTATCTTTAAACAAAATACCGACACAGCCTCTCAATAGCCAAAGTTTCGATATTAGAATAAAGAAGGCCTTTGATATAGGCTGAAGGGTCTGTTGATTAAAATTTTGTGTCTTATTTCTGGCAA
This sequence comes from Myotis lucifugus, assembly GCF_000147115.1. Classification (NCBI taxonomy): domain Eukaryota; kingdom Metazoa; phylum Chordata; class Mammalia; order Chiroptera; family Vespertilionidae; genus Myotis; species Myotis lucifugus. Next base: position 15,774,494 of record NW_005871058.1, on the reverse strand, counting down.
TTATCTCTTAATTTCCAGTTTTAATGAATCTATTTATTTTTAAATTTTATTTTTTTCAATTATAGTTGATATACAATATCATATTAGTTTCTCGCATACAACACAGCGATTAGACAACTCTACCACACCTTATGAAGTGATCCCAGCAGTAAGTATAGTACTCATCTGGCACCATACATAGTTGCATACTATTATTGACTATATTTAACATGCCACACTTTACAACCCTGTGACTTTTTTCATAACTGGCAATTTGTATTTATCTCTTTCACCTTTTTCACCCATCCCCCAACCCCTCAAAGAGTTCAGCTTCTTTAATAACGAGAATATGCTTGGGCTGAAGGAACAACATGAATGGAGAACTGGTTTAGATTTTTATAATTTTTCTTCTAATCTTTTCAAATGATATTTTGTTGTTTTTTGTTAATCCTCCCCTGAGGATATTTTTCCATTTATGTTTAGAGAGAGTGGAAGGAAGTGGGAGGATATTTTTCCATTGATTTTTAGAGAGAGGGAAACATCAATGTGAGAGAGACATTAATTGGTTGCCTCCCCTACGCACCCTGATTGGGGCTGAGAATCAAGCATGCAACCAAGGTACATGCCCTTGACCAGAATCAAACTCAGGACCCTTCAGTCCGTGGGCTGATGCTTTATCCACTGAGCCAAACTGGCTAGGGCTCAATTGATTTCTTCCACATTTAATTCAGCAGTAAACATTTTGAATGATTACTCTTTATGAATGATCTTTAAAAAACTCAGCTTAATTATTTCATAAAAACACTAACTTACTTATTTGCTCTTTATACTTATTTCATTAATCTATCTGGGATGCATTTGTTGAGTAAAATTATATATAGCCTCAATTTAAGACATTTCTTTCAACATAATATAAACTTCCTTATACATTCCTAATTAATATGAACATCTTTTCATCTCTGACCTATTTAACACATGACCAATTTTTATAAATAGCCCATCTGTTACTGGACTCTAAGCATTCCATTAATCCATCCATCTATTCTTGTGCCAATACCAAATTGCTTCAATTATTTAATTTTACAGCATATTTTGAAGTGTGAAAATGAGCAAAAGCCACCATTTGAAAATATATTATCTATTTTTGCACAATTTTATGTTAACAAAAATTGTAGAATTAGTGTGCCAATATTAAAGAGAAAATGTTAATATTGTGTTGATTTATCTTTTATTTATGGAGTTATATAAGAAGAGTTGGCATTTTGATAATATTAAATCTTCTTTCCAAGGTAAAGAATATTTCTACATGCACTCTGGTTCTCTTTCATGCCCTTCAGTAAAGTGTTAGTTTTCTCCCAAGATGTTTTATAGATTCTGTTCTATTATCAATCAAAGATTTTTCATTGATATTTATTAGTTGGGTTTTGTATTCATTTTGCTCGTAGGATTCTTTTGTAATCCCTAAAGATTTGGTGCAATTTGCCTAAAACAAAATTTTCCATTCCCCACTGCTCATTGTTCTATTACACTGTTATACTTCTCCTTAAGCTAATTTTAAAATATTATCATTCCTTAGAAAATTGTCTGCTTTTTAGAAAACTGTCAAGTGAGTGTCCCGAGCCCCTCCTATTTTAACTATCTTTTGACATTTACCTGGGAACTCTGTAATCCCCATGCTATTGACCTTTATTGTTTTATCAAGATGTTTTTCATTAATATTTTTTTCTGGTCATTTATTGAGAATTTTGGTGGGCTAGTGGGTAGATTTACGTTTTGTTCTAACATATGAATTCAGTCTTGAAAATATATAATTATCATTTTATTAGGGGAGTATCATGTATAATTTTGCATGGAATGAGATCTCAAAAACTGGAAAGGAAGAATTGTAGCATTGTTCTTGCCCACCTCCCTCATTTTGCAAAAAAGGACTCTGGTTTCAACAAAATAAGACCCTAGATTAGAACATAAATATTGGGAGTAAACACAACACACTTAAAAAATTATTTATAGATTCAAGCATTCCTGCTATAATGTGGTACAAGTTTCTTTTTATAAAAGGAGAGGTGAAGTGTTCTGCAAATTGTGAGCTAAAAATAACAGGCCTCGTGGAAAATGAGATTTGGAGAGACCACTGAAATCAGTACAGGTCTCTAACCAAAGTGCGCACACGTGCGCGCGCGCGCACACACACACACACACACACACACATGCACAAATCTTAGTAAAAACACTAGCATTGTTTTAGAAGACACATCTAATTTCAAAAATGTAAAAAAATCTACACTAATAAAAGACAAACATGCAAATTGACCGTACCTTCGCTACGCCTTAAGCCACGTCCACCAGCCAATCAGAGCAACTATATGCAAATTAACCCAACCAAGATGGCGGCCAGCAGCCACGGAGCTGGAGCAAGCAGGAGGCTTGGTTACCCCAATGATGGAGGAAGCCAAGCTTCCCGCTTGCTGTGGCCCTGGGAGCTCCACTCAAAGCCACAAAGTTTCAATTACAGAAGGTAAATAAACCCCAGATACCTGCTTTCAGCTGGCGTTGGCCATGGAGTTGAAGCGAGCAGGAGGCTTTCCTCCCGCCCGCCCTGGCTGGCTCTGAGCTCCTCTCAAGGATACCAAGTTTCAATTCTAGAAGGTAAATAAATCCCACAATGAAAAAATAAAGAAAAAAAGGAGAGGCTGGGAGCTTCCGACGATGGTGGCCAGCCTGAAAACAGCCATCAGCCCCTCACCCAGGCTGGCCAAACCTCCATGGGGTGAGGGTCCACCCCAATGGGGGTGTGGCCAGCCTGAAAACAGCCATCAGCCCCTCACCCAGGCTGGCCAAACCTCCCAGGGGACCCCCACCCTGATCTGGGACACCCTTCAGGGAAAACCAGCCGGCCCCCACCCATGCACCAGGCCTCTATCCTATATAATAAAAGGGTAATATGCAAACTGATCCTAACAGCAGAACGACTGAGAATGACTGGTCACTATGACACACACTGACCACCAGGGGCAGATGCTCAATACAAGAGCTGTCCCCTGGTGGTCAGTGCACTCCCACAGGGGGAGCTCTGCTCAGCCACAAGCCAGACTGATGGCTGCCAGTACAGCAGTGGTGGTGGGAGCCTCTCCTGCCTCCTCAGCAGCGCTAAGGATATCTGACTGCAGCTTAGGCCTGCTCCCCGCTGGCAACTGGACATCCCCTGAGGGCTGCCTGGCTGCCAGAGGGATGTCTGACTGTCAGCTTGGACCTCATCCCCCAGGGAGCAGGCCTAAGCCAGCAGGTGGACATCCTCTGAGGGGTCCCAGACTGCAAGAGGTCATAGGCCGGCCTGAGGGACACCCCCTGAGTGCACAAATTTTTGTGCACCGGCTTCTAGTATATAAAATAAAAAGGGTTGTAAAAATGTATTTAGCTTGGTGGAAGAGGATATAAGAAAGTTTTAATGCTGCTGAATGTAGAGACAACTGAAAAACACACAAATATTGTGCAGAATTCTGTAGTAAGCTTTTTCAAGACAGAGCTTGAGGCCAAGTTGAGAAAAAAATGCATATTGGGTGATTGGTCACTTGTCACTGTGTACAACACTGTCTCCCCCAGAAGGTTCCTGTGTACTTTGCATTAAACCACTGTTAATTAGTGGAGCAAAATATTAATATGCCAGACAAATTCCCATGTATTAAGTTGACTTCTATGAACAAACTGATTCATGTTACAGGAATATGGTATATTGCAGAAGAGATTTCATTCGCTACATCATTTCTCCAGGCATCATGTTTAAAATACTATGTAGTCCTTTTTGTGTGTTAGTAATAACAAAAACTATTACTAAGCCAGAATTGTCACTTAAGTCTTTGGTTACTTAAAGGGATACAGAGCCTCCAATAACATCACACTTTCTAAGATGTGTAAACTACTGTTCACCACTTTGCCATTACTCTATTTGGCAAGACCGCCATGCTGATGAATTTGTTTTTGATGATCCAAGGTTAGCCTCTCCAATATAATAACCACTAGACCATTGTGGCTACTGAGTACTTGCAATGTGCCTAGTTCGAATTAAGATGTGCTGTAACCACTGTATATATTATTGAGGGGGGGATAAGTAGTTTTTCTTCTCAATAAAATTAAGTATTTAATTTATCTAATTTGAACAAATTGATTATTTTCAACACATTCAGAACACCCTAAGTATTTCAATAATATAATCTACTAAGTTATAACTGTCTAGACCAGCAGTTCTCAACCTGTGGGTCCCGACCCCTTTGGGGGTCAAACGACCCTTTCACAGGGGTTGCCTAAGACCATCAGAAAACACATATATAATTACATATTGTTTTTTTGATTAATCACTATGCTTTAATTATGTTCAATTTGTAACAATGAAATTGGGGGTCACCACAACATGAGGAACTGTATTATAGGGTCGTGGCATTAGGAAAATTGAGAACCACTGGTCTAGACCTTCTTTGAGCAAAGAAATACATTAAGGTATGTTTCTCTTTTATATGACTTTGCTCTTCCAATGATAAACTATTATCTTAAAATTTATATACTAAAACCTAGCCTTTTCCTTACTCATAATTAATAGTCTTATTTTTACTTTGAATAAAAGGCAATTTCAATTTATAATAAAATCTTTAAAGAATAAATTAATGCAAATTATCACAGGATTAGCTAAAACATTTTTTTAATAGTAAAAGTTTTCTTAAGAAGATTATTTTAAAATTCTAATTATATTTAATTCCTTAAGAGGACTATTTCACTATAATCAATGGTATTCAACATTTTCTCTATTATGAAGGATCAGAAGACAGAAAAGAGACCCACAAGTAGACAGCCAGATCATACAAATCAATGCTGGTGATGAATAAAGAGGTAGATATTGTCTTCATAATTTAGGTTTAAGAATTTATATGACAATTTCAAAGGAAGATTATTAATGAGCATAGTTTTCCTTTTTACCTTCTTCTTCTGGGTTCTAACATTCTTTGACAAAAGTCAATTGAAAAGTAAAGAAAAGTTTTGTTTTGTTTATTTTTAAAAATCAAAGACATAAAACCTGGCCCTAACTATAAGCCTAAGCAGGATTTTCAAGGAAGCTTATTCTGTTCCTCTAATTCTTCACTTGGGGTTTACTACTAACAACACATTCATAATTTACTCGGCAAAAGCTTTTAAGTGCAATAAATTCTATTTTTTCATATTGCAGCTGATAAGGACAATTATTTTTAATGTGAATTACAGAGTAGACCAACAGCAAGATTTTTGATAGAAGAAATTACTTAAATCACATAAGTTAGGAGTAAGAAACACAAAACCATGCACTCCTACTAAATGGGCTAGATAATCTATATATATAAAAGCCTAAGCAACCGGCTGACGGTTTGACCTTCCGACTGGTAGCTATGATGTGCACTGACCACCAGGGGGCAGATGCTCCATGCAAGAGCTGCTGAGCTGTGGTGACTTGGCAGCGGAGGTTCTTGGGTGACACACCCGGAACCAGAGAGGAGGGAGCCTGATTCCAGGGTGCATCACCCGAGAACCGCCCTCTTGCAATATGGGACCCCTTGGGGGATGTTGGAGAGCCGGTTTAGGCCCGATCCCCAAAGGCCAGGCCAAGGGACCCCACTTGTGCACAAATCCATGCACCAGGCCTCTAGCCCATTGGCTCCCCACTTTGGGTCTGGCTCCCCACCAGGCCTCTAACCCATTGCAGAGGTAGTGGGTCTGGCCCTAACAGAAACTTTTTGACTCGATTAGCTAAATGATGAGACGTGCAGTACCTACTGGCTGCAGCCCCAACCCATCCATTTAATATCGATTTGCAGTGGAGGCAGCAAATTTTCCTGCTACCACTTACAGCTGGGCTTTTCTTCTTCCAGGCGGACAGTGGCGCCAGCAGGCAACCTCCAGGGAGGGGAAGAGGCGAAGGAGCATCTCAAGTGGGAATAAGGAGGTTCCTGCCACCACAGCACGCTGCCTGGGTGGAAGGGCCTGGGTGGGCGCCTGACAGTGAGCAGAGTCCTACCCTCAGCTGCTAGATTCCAGGCTAAGTAAATCCTGTTTGCTAAATAATTGCATTTTTCAGAAAAATGCCCACAAGTCGTCAGTTACTGCCAAACTTAGGGTAAAGTGAGATGAAAGAAGTGAGACAGATACAGAGAGAAAGTGACATAATATTGAGAAAAGAGAGGAGGGATCCCTATTCCGGGGTGCGTTACCCGAGAACCATCCTCTCGCAATTGGGGACCCCTCAGGGGTTGTTGGAGAGCCAGTTTTGGCCCAATCCCCGCAGGCCAGACAGAGGGATCTCACCAGTGCACGAATCCATGCACCGGGTCTCAAGATATAAAATTATGAAGTAGCATTAAACTTCTTATATTATAAATATATTTATAAATAAAAAAACTCATGAGATGGTTGCAAGTCCAAGTGAAGGTACGGTTATTGTTACTCCTAGAGCAGGATGCAGGATGCAGGGCCACCTTAGGAAACAGTCCAGTTGTCCTCTATTTGTCCTGCCCTCAAGTATGCCTCTGTAGTAGCCCAGCAGAGTGTCTACTGGATAAGATCATGGGAAATAGGGAAATGGAATTAAAAAGAACACTGCTACCATGGTAATTAATGTGGGGCATTAAAGACCAGAACATGAAGGAAGCTGTTAATATTTTTTGAATGAACAAAATGACTTCTGTTATTTCTCTATTTAATTTATTCTGACTTAATTTGGCTTTGCATGTCTTTCTTTATATCTCTGACAACTTTGTATTAAGCTACCATAAGCCTAGGAAAAAATTAGTGAATATTCTATTCTAATTCTTTAATTTACTCTTTGGTTATAATACATTGTTTAAAACTGTTTATAAAGCAGTTTTTGAGACTATATTTGATATAATATCTCATTTTTGAGAATAGTTATGCAAACATGATATAAATTTTTGTTACTGTGCTTATAGAAAAAATTAACCAGGAGAGGGAGAGGCAGAACAAAAGCCAGAGAGAGAGAGAGAGAGAAAATGTAATATTGTAATCGACAGAAAATTTTGTGATACTAAATTAAGATGCATGTTAAATAAGTTGCCATAACACTCTCGTTGATTTATCAAAGTTGATTTATCAAAATGAATATTGGCTTGCTAGGAACGTTATCTTTCTTACTTTTGGAATATGTTACAAACATGTAAGCTTGGTTCATAGTCTACATTCTTAGTTCATTAATAGCCTCTAATATCTTGCTACTTGAAATGTGAACAGAGGACCATGAATATCAGCATCACACAGAAACTTGTCAGGAATGTAGTCTTGTCTTGGGCCTCAGCCCAGACCAACTAAAAGAGAATGTTTTTTAACAAGTTCCTCAGGTGGCTAGTATACACATTTAAGTCTGAGAACACTGTTTTAACAAATCAATATAAATGTAAATAAATGTGTAAGTTGTGCCTATATATCTATTTACCTACCGACCTATCATCATCATATTTATTTATATTAGCTCCCTTTTCAAGATTTTATGTACTTAGTAAAAAAAAAAAAAAGAAAGAAAAATATGACTTAAGGAAGAAGTGAAAAATAGAGCATTATAAATATACCATTGTCAAAATTGTAAAACATATACTGACCATTGACATTTTAACTGTTTAGCTACTTCCTCAAAACTTGATTAATTTGATTGATTCAGAAAGTAGTTACTTATTGTGACTATTTTTTATTGATTTTTTAAAAATTTAAATTCTTTATTTTTTAAGTACTACATGAGTCTCCTTTTTCCCCCATTGACCTCTCCCTGGCTGCTCCCATCCACCAGAACATGCCCTCACCCCCCTATTGTCTTTGTCCATTGGTTATGCTCATATGATGCATGTAAGTCCTTTGGTTCATTTCTTACCACCTCACCCCCTACCTTCCCTCATAGGTTGGACAGTCTGTTCTATGCTTCTATGTCTCTGATTCTATTTTTGTTCATCAGTTTATGTTGTTCATTGTATTTCACAAATGAGTGAGATCATGTGATATTTATCGTTCTCTGACTGGCTTATACTGCTTAGCATAATGCTCTCCAGTTCTATCCATGCTGTTGCAAATGATAAAAATTCATTGTTTTTTCACAGCAGCATAGATGTACCACAGTTTTCTAATCCATTCATCTGCTGATGGGCACTTAGGCTGTTTCCAAATCTTAGCTATTGTAAATTGTGCTGCTATGAACATAGGGGTGCATATATCCTTTCTGATTGGTGTTTCTGATTTCTTGAGATATATTCCTAGAAGTGGGATTACTGGATCAAATGAGAGTTCCATTTTTAATTTTTTGAGGAAACTCCATACTGTTTTCCACAGTGGCTGCACCAGTCTGCATTCCCACCAGAAGTGCACGAGGGTTCCTTCTTCTCTGTAGCCTCGCCAGCATTTGTCGTTGTTGATTTGTTGATGATAGCCATTCTGACAGGTGTGAGCCAGTACCTCATTGTCATTTATTTTGCATCTCTAGGATATTTAGTGACCTTGAGCATGTTTTCATATGTCTCTTGGCCTTCTGTATGTCCTCTTTTGAAAAGTGTCTATTTAGGTCCTTTGCCAATTTTTTTATTGGATTATTTCCTTTTGTTAAGTTGTATGAGTTCCCTAAAATGTTGGAGATTAAACCCTTATCGGAGATAACATTGGCAAATATATTCTTCCATGCAGTGGGCTTTCTTGTTTTGTTGATGGTTTCTTTCGCTGTGCAGAAACTTTTTATTTTGATGTAGTCCCATTTGTTTATTTTCTCCTGAGTTTCCATTGCCTTAGGAGCTGTATCAGTAAAGATATTGCTACAACATATGTTTGCTATTTTGCTGCCTATGATTCTTCTAAGATTTTTATTGTGACTATTTTAAAAGAAAACTCTACCATCTGGATGACACAAAGGAGTTTAAATTTGAAGGATTTAAACGGATCTAATCCAAAATAAATGAGAAACTGCAAAAAGTAGCAACTAAATATTATGCATCTCTTTCTAAAACAGGACAGATGAAGAAGCATAGTTCTGATAATACAAGGAAAGCTTAAAATGAAAAATCTTTCTACATCATTCCATAAAAGTAACAGTATTTTTTGTGGGAAAGAGATATCTTTCTACTCAGTTCATTATATTTTAACAACTATATATTTTTAATTTATTAAGTCCAACACTGTACAGAAACTCAAAGCAATCCATACAAAATGAAAAAAACTACTAGAGCTTAATAAAATTTTTACATTTGGAATTAAAAATTACTAAACAGTAATTCTAAAGCCCATTTATAAAGTAGAAAAATATATTAATAATTTAATTTTTAAAAGGTCAATAAACTGAAGTCAAAGTGAAACCGAAATGTGGATGTTTGAGTTCGAGTTCATTGTCTCTCGAAATCAAAGAATGAAGTTGTGGACAAAAATGGTTAATGGAGGCAAAGTTTATTGAGAGCATCATGTGAATTAAAGTATATTAGTCCATGTGTAGAGTCCCACATGGCCATAAGCCACATGTGCACAGAAATGTGCTCCCCCCGCCACAGGAACATCAGGAAACATTGTGTTCCCAGGGTAAAGAGGGAGGGCAAGAGGAAGGACATGTCTTTTAATTTAGGGGGTGGATACAGCCTTGCTAGTTCCTAATTGGTCTTTTCAAAGAATTCAGCTGTAGGGCGGCGTGGCTATAGGGTTAAGCCTTGGACTGACCTGTTGGCAAAGCCACAAACAAGTCCCAGCTTAGAGGGCACAGTCCCCTTAGCATAATTAAGCTTGACCTTATGATGCTCCCTAGATCTTATCTGGGTAGCTAATGGGCTGTGGGAGGTGCAGCAAGTGCTGCCAAAGCAAGTGAAACTCAGGAGAACATTGTAACTATGGTGACCACTACCTTGTTTACCTCTGGCTATAAAATAAAGGCTCAGCTTGCCTCTGGATCTCTCTGTGGCCTCAGCCAGGCACAGGAAGATCCACCTAGACCCAGCTTATTCTCTTTGTCTGTCATTTCTCTATCCTTCACCACCCTCACTTAGGCTTGTGGAACCCTTGGCTGAGCTGGCTCGGCACATTCAGCCTTAATAACATTCTTTGGATTAGTTACAGTATATGCCTCATTGTATTGTATTGGTTATCTGCAAGCTGCCTGTCTTAGCAACATTCATAAATTTTGAAGCTTATGTCTCTTTTGCTTGCCCTTCCTTCCCAGCCCCATTGGGATGTCTTAGTAACTCCACCTAGTTGGGTTCCCAGTTTTTATTCCTCCGACAAGGTCCCAGTCCCTGTATGTTTAGTTTCACTTTGCCTCCTCAAAACGGCTTCTCATTTCTGCAAAGCAACTGTGATAGGGAGTAGCATTATCAATAGAGGATAGAATTTGTTTGATACTATTTATTTGCTTAAACAGTCTCAAAATTCCAAAAACAAATTAATTTTTGTTTAATCAGAAACTGTAAATGACATTTAGAGTCCACTTTTAGTGATTATAATTTACCTTCATTTGGGTCAAACTATTTCTAAACATTTCCTGATTATAGATTTTTTTTTAAATTAAATGTCAGAAAATGAGTGTTCTGTAAGTTGTTTTTTTCTTGTGTTTGACCTAAATGCTATATGTTGAATTACAAACCCATGTTTAATGCACAAATATATGATCATTATCCCCAATGAAACATATATTGGGGTGACTTTTGTTTTCAAGTTAGCATTTGACATGATTGGAGGCTTTGCTATAGACTGGAAAGACTGTAGGCTTCAGACCCAAATAAACCCATGCTATCCTGACTGTTGCTTCCAAATTTTATAACATTTAGTAAGTCATTTAATTTCTCTTAACCTCAATTTTCCTATCTTTAAAGTGTGAATAATCATGCTTTTCTTATCTAAGAATGAATGGTGCTAAATATGAAAATTCTAGCTCATAAAAAGCTTTCAGCAGTGAAGTAGATTCTGTTATTGTTATTATTATTATTATTAATTACTAATATTGTCATCTCCATGCCACTTCCTTAAGCATCCCTACTTTTATCAGAGTTCCAGTTTTCCAAAAGCAAAGTTATCTCTCAAGGTATTAAAAATTTAAAATTCATATTCACCTGAACACCTATTGGTTTTTCTAACCCCTTCATCTGACTTCTTGATACCATCCTCTGTTATTTCCTCATGGAATATGATTCACCATTGACCTGTTCTGTGCCTTCTATCCTTTTCTCTCCATTAGATTTCCCCTCAACCCATATATATTATAAGATAGCTCTTATCCACATTCCAGAATAAACTAAAAAGTCTGAAAAATTAGATACTAAAAAAATATTAATGGATATTCTACTTATTAAAATCAGTATATATAGGCTGTTGTTCTCAAATAGTAAGCAAGTCCTAGATATATACATATCTTTAAATTTCCATTAGGGAATAAATGACTATAATTAATCTAAACTAATACTTGGCAACATTCCTATTTTAATAAAACCCAGGTAAATGAATTTTTAATAGAAATAAATGACAATGAAAACAGTTTAGAAATCTATTATGTTCATATTAGCAAGGAAAAAAAGAGTAGAATGATATGAACAACATTTTCAGCAGTCAACAATTGAGCTATCTATTTATGGATGACTTATCCTTTAAAACAGTAATTAAGTCAAGGTCCATTATAAATGTTCTCCACATTAGACTTTTCCAAATTTCTATTCTTCAATTCTTTTGCTTTTGGAATAATGCTTCCTACTGATGATATTAAATAAGTATATTTAATAAAATTTCTTGTTTTTTACATCAAATGTTTGACATCAGCCAGATTTACATTTGGAGATGTACATTCAGAAGGTGAATTTTAATGAGTACTCAGTATAAGATTGTGTTACTGAAGTGTTTCTTCTTGCTCATTGGACACTGTCAAAAATATGTTGATGGAAGGAGCAATTTAATCACTGAGTGTTGTCAATATTTGGATACTCATAGAAACACAAAGAGCAATCTACCCTATTAAACATTTTATTCTTTATTTCTTTCCTGCTTAGAATGACTATGCAATACCATCAGATGAATATTTTCTTTCTTATAGTTGTACTAGAGGCCTGGTGCATGGATTCATGCACTGGTGGGGTCTCTTGGCCTTGCCTGCACCCTCTCACAATCTGGGACCCTTTGGGGTATGTCAGACTGCCAGTTTCCACCCGATCCACACAAGCCAGGCCGAGGGACCTCACCAGTGCACGAATCTGTGCACTGGGCCTCTAGCATGCATATAAGATCTTTGGTTAATCTATTCCCACCCTACCCTTCCCCTCTTCCTTCTGAGATTCATCAGTCTGTTCCATGTTGCCATGCCTGTGCATTGAGCATCTGCCCTCTGGTGGTCAGTGTACCGGTTGAATGGTCGAACAATTACTTAGGCAAATATATATATTATTTTCAAGGTTTGTCTTCAAGGTATTTTATGACAATAGTTATTGTGACACATTAAGAGAAGGTGATTTTTTCTACCAAATAAGTATTTGCATTTGACATACATGAGAACAGGCTTTACTTGTTGTTTTAAAAGCTTCCTGAATAAAGAATAAAGAAACTATTATAAAACTTACTATTTTTTGGAAATATTACTTGGAAAAATTTATTTACCTGGGTTTTATTAAAATAAGAAAGTTGATGATATTAATATAGATTAATTATAGTAATTTATTCTCTAATGGAAATTGAAGGATATGTTTACTATATGAGTATATCAGCCTATGTATGTATTGATATAATTTATTTTAATAAGCAGGATGTTCATTATTATTCTTTCTAATATCTAAATCACTCAGATTTTTTAAGTTGAATTTATTGGGGTAACACTGGCTAACAAAATTATACAAGTTTCAGGTGCACATTTCTAAAGAACATTATTTGTACACTGTGTTGTATGTTCACCACCCCAAGTCAAGTCTTAATATACTCATACTCAAACCCTATGTGATTTTAAAAAATCAGTATTTAACCCTAGCCAGTTTTACTCAGTGGATAGAGGATAGGCCTGTGGACCAAAGGGTCCCAGGTTTGATTCCCATCAAGGGCATGTACTTTAATTTCAGGCTCCTCCCTGGCGTGGGCCCTGGAGTCAGGGGCATGCAGGAGGCAACCAATCAATGTGTTTCTCTCACAAAATAAAAAATAATAAAATAGTTTTAAAAATCAGTATTTAATCAACACTCTAATATTATTCTAAATTTTAAAATTATTTATTACAAAATAATTTATTTTTAAAATGGTGACAAGTGCTAATAAGCTTATTATAGATTAGGTGACTTGGTTTGCTCAGGGTTTTCTTGATGTCAAACCTCAAAGTCTCATGTTCTGGGAACCCACTAAGTCCTAGAAAAGCTGAGATGGGTGGTCACCCTAGTCACAGGTCAATTAAATAAATGTTGCCAAAAGCACACAAAATACAAACTAAAACCAAGAGTTAGACTGTGAATATGATTTATAAAATTTTAAATTCACCTTAAAGAGTAAAAAAATTGATTTAATTATTCTGATTAAGAGAGAGTAGTGCTGTACAAAGTCTGATTAAAGGGAAAAAAAAGTCAGCGCTGCTTAACATAGCTTATAACAATGATCAAAATTTACTTTAATCAGATACTTACTTCTGTAAAAATTCTTCATAGCCACATATACTTAGAAGATAATCTTTGTGGAATAACTGGTCATTTGTCCAAAAATGCAGAATTTCTGCAATTAGGTCTTTGACAAGATAATTAGCTAAAAACAAAGGTGAATAATACAGTTAATTAGCTTATCATATATTGGCTAAGAAAAAGCTTATAAACACAAAAAATGATATACAAATTATGATGGAACTGTCTAGTTCCATCAAGAAACATTAAAATGAGATTTATTAGTTTAGTTTGATGTGAAGATGTTTTTGAAAAAATTATATTTTGTTTGATTAGTCTATCTTCATAGTATATAACAGAGCAAGGTATCTCATTCCTGATATCAAAATCTTTGGTACATTGTAGGTGTGCATAAAAATATTCTACTGTGACTACCCTTAGGGACTTCAGAGATCCCAATAAGATCACATAGTGATAAGTGGCACTCCAAGAGTCTAAATTAAATCTGTCAAGTCCAATTCTTTTATTTTTTATTTTTATTGATTTCAGAGAGGAAGGGAGAGGGAGAGAGAGATATAAACATAAATGAGGAGGGGGATCATTGATTGGCTGCCTCCTGCATGCCTCACAGCGGGGATTGAACCTGCAACCCTGGCCAGGAATCGAACTGTGACCTCCTGGTTCATAGGTCTACACTCAAACTGAACCATGCCTGTCAGGCTCCATTACGATTCTTAATGATTCTAACTCTCTAAAGCTGATTTTTCTTCCTTTCCCAAGTTGGAGCTACTCAAGGTTCTGCTTTGAACAACATTATAATAACCTTAATGAACATGTATTTTCCTTCTCCACCTTTTCTGGAACTCAAAGTGTAAGCATACTACAATTTAAAGGCTTTTGTTTTCTTATATCTATATTCCATAATCTCCCCCCTAAGCTTTTACATGCATATGCCATTTAATAGTGGCCACAACCATACTGCATGTTACAATATATGTCTATGAAATATGTTTCTAACTATAAGTGATAAATAGTATGGGGCTCACATCTTGTCATAAATGATAATAGTTGAAAATTATACATATCCTATATAATAAAAGCCTAATATGCTGTGTCCAGTCGGCCAATCAGCCATTCAACCAATCAAAGCATAATATGCTAATGATATGCTAAGGCTGCTCAACTGCTCACTATGATGTGTACTGACCCTCAGGGGGCAGATACTCCAACCGGTAGGTTAGCTTGCTGCTGGGGTCTGGTCATCAGGACTGAACAAGACGGGCCAGACATACCCTGGAGCCCTCCAGCAGTCCCTCTGCAGCTGGCCAACCTCCCGCATCCCTCCCTGGCTCCGATTGTGCACCGATGGGGTAGATATTTATAGGTATCTACCTCTATCTCTTTCTCTATCATATATCTATATCATATATCGGATATCTGTATCTGTACTTATCTGTATCTGTATCTATATCTGTATCTCTACCTATCTCTATCTATCTATCATCAATATCTAGCTATGTCACTTCCATGCTTTGAATGTGACCTTATGGTCTCAATCAATAGGCTATAGTACTAATGAACTTTAGCCAGTGAGAACTTGAACAGCCTATTGCAAACACTCAATTGCATTCCTCTGAGTAGTGTTTTGTTAGCAATTATATGTTTACTTTGCTGTGATTTCTTTTACTGTCACAACTTTGAGTTTGTAAGGAAAAAACTGGCTACTGTGCAAATTATACTGCTGGACCTGTCACAACGAAAAAAAGAAAGGATATAATGATTGATTTTAATATAATACATTTTTATGGTAGATTAAGACATTATTAAAGAAATGGTTAGACAAACAAATGATAGAGATAACCAGGGAATTATGGATTGTGGAAATGCTTTGACATGGGAGAGAATATCTTAAACATACTGCCTTTTGGGAGTATTGACTGAAATAGTATGAACTGAAGCTAGAAAAAGTTATGGCCCCAGGCAAAACATGACTATAAGGGCTTTGACTAGTAGGGAGAGCATTAGCCAGTCTATGACACAGGAAAACATCTTCAAAGACAGCAGTTCACTTTAATTAACTTCACTTCCATTTCCAGGACTGCATCCCTGTGCTACACCGGGCATGCATGAATTTCTTACTTCCACTACAATCATCTTTCACTTACATCAAAGACTTCATAACCCAGTTTCCAGCTATTATTCCTCTCCTATTCTTTGCTTTGATATCTCTTAGTACCAGATTCATGTTACTCTGGATGTTTTATTATTACTTCAAGTTTGGTATATCTAAACCTGAATTATCACCTTTCTTTATGCAGCCAACCATTAAGTATGTGAGTTAAACTTCTCATCCATTTTGTAAGCCAACAAGAATTATGGCTTTTTAAAAGTAGATTTTATACCTGTACCTTCATTTTGGCAGCTAATAGAATCCTTTTCCCACTTCTTGTAGACTCCCACTCCATGCAATTCTTCTCAATCTGTTGACCATATTGGAAAGGCTAAGGCCCATTTGAGATTCTTTAATTATAGTACTCTACACCTTAACTATAATTTTTATGCCTTCCCCTCTATTCCTTTACACCTTTTTGAGATGTAAAGTATCACTACCTTTTACTAAATCTTACTTCTTCACTGTTATCTCTCCTACACTGGGCTCCAGTTCCATCAATTAAAGGCTCTCTTTTTTACATATCGCATATCCCCCCCACCCCATCCCCGCCCCCGTGAAAATTGAAATTAAGTGGGGCCATTTCAAAATAGATCCTGAAATGACACTCCAGAAGTGCCTTGCATGTTTTGCTTCTTGAAAGGTTGAACTGTTTGGGCTGGGCCAGACCTTGAAATTAGGCTAACACCAAGATTGTTTTGCAAGCAATTTTTGGTAAAGCCATCAGAACAGCAGACATTCTGACCACAAGGACTGATGACTATGGACTCTCTATCTGC
The DNA here is from genome assembly GCF_000147115.1 of Myotis lucifugus. NCBI lineage: Eukaryota > Metazoa > Chordata > Mammalia > Chiroptera > Vespertilionidae > Myotis > Myotis lucifugus. The sequence continues at coordinate 15,757,977 of NW_005871058.1, read as the reverse complement.
AGATAGAACCAGTAGCCGCTCCTATAAAGTTCAAGAGTAACCCAGATTCACAGTAGCAATAGAAATTCTTCTTTTTCTTGTAATTATTCCTTTCCTCAGAAAAGCTCCCTTCCTTCATACTGCAATCAGCCCACTACTCTTTCTGAATCTGTTTCTCAAATTACCTTTCTTTGATCCCAAACACAGGTTGTGGCTACAGTTGTTTATATGGAAAAAATACTGCAATAATTATAAAATAATAGTACAAGAATAAACTGTGTTTTGTGTACTCACAACTGTGTAAACCTACTTTTTTCCCACCCTTAAAACATTATTGTCTCTCATTTTGGCTTTTGAATTTTAAGTTAACATTCTGATCTAACTCTCCTTTGATTCAGATGTATAAAATAAGTTGCAAGACTGTCATTCTCAAAAGCTTTTTCTCATTCCATTGAGATTTTTGTTTCCCTGCAATTGCTGTCAGTTTGGCTCAAATAAACTTATAAAAATTATCTACACATTTGGATGTTTCTTACATCAACAATACACTATTCAGACTTTTGTTCTTTACAGAACATCTGTATTACTAGTAAGCCACTAATATAAAGTTGTGAAGGGATCGCAGTTGAAGGGGTTCAGAACAAGCCTCCCCAAGATGTACTACTTTGGCATGTGGATTATTTTGAGCTGAAGGCAATCCAGACCCTGTGGGCTCATGAGAAACTTTTATCTCCCCTAAAATCATTTAAATTTGGGCCTTGTCCATAATGAGAGTTAGATTTGGGCCACGTAAAACTTTTGATGACCTATGTATATGATAGGGCAACCATATTAACTCTTCATCTACTGGCTTTATTGTCCTGTGAAAGACCTTCCTCTCCTCTGAAGCCCCAAGTACCTTACCTCATCCTTAGCTCAGAATACCATATATACCTCATTTTAACTTTCTGTCTCTGAACTTATTGAGGAGATAGAGGGAAGCTAGGTAGTCAGGAATGGGGACCCTGTGGGGGACGAGGAAGTAAAACTTGGGAACCCAGTTAGGTGAAATTACTAACACAACCCAGCTGGGCATGGAAAGAAGGGCACACACATGATAAAAACTTTAAAAGACAAACTTTAAAATGTATAGATTATTGCTAAAACAGGCAGATTTCAGATAACCAATCACAAAGCAATAGGCATATAAAGCAATCCCAAGGATGTTGCTAAGGCAGAATTCTTTAAAAGAACCAATCAGGAGCTAGCAAGACTGCATCCACCCCCTAAATCAGCGGTTCTACACATTTGGTCGCAACCCCTTTAGGGTCGAACAACCCTTTCACAGGGGTCGCCTAAGACCATCGGAAAACACACATATAATTACATATTGTTTTTGTGATTAATCACTATGCTTTAATTATGTTCAATTTGTAACAATGAAATTGGGGGTCACCACAACATGAGGAGCTGTATTAAAGGGTTGCGGCTTTAGGAAGGTTGAGAACCACTGCCCTAAATTAAAAAGTGCCCACTTCCTCTCATGGGCTCTCTCTCCTCCCTAAACTCAGTGGATTCCTGACATTCCTGTGGCAAGGGAACACGTCCCTTGCGCTCATGTGGCTTGTGGCCATGTGGGACTCTATACATGGACTAATAGACGTTAACACCCTACTGTAACATGGAACGGAAGCTCTGGACACTGTCCTGCTCCTGGAACCCCAGCTGCACCTTTCCCAGGACTGGCTGCTCTCAATAAACTTTGCCTTTGTTAACTGTTTTTGTCCATGACTTCATTCTTCAATTTCTTGAGACAGTGAACTCGACTCAAATCTCACATTTTTGTTTCAGTATCATGTATGTGGGGGTCTCTGACTCTCATGTATTTGGAGGTCCCATATGTACATGTCATTAAATTTGGTCACTTTTTCTTATTAATCTTTTACATTGATTTTATTATTAGACCAGCAAAAAATCCTAGAAGGGTAGAGGAAAATTTCTTCCTCTCCCACACAGTTTTAGCCACCAAGATTATTTTAAAGTGAAGACATTTGAAATATTATTTGAACTTTTCTTATCTGACTAACGCAGGGAAAAATAGATTCCTTAAGCTACTGTTTTTCATTCTGAGCTAGTTTCCTGCAAATTTCAGGAAGCAGGAAGGAGACAGACTGCCTATCTATTAGTATAAGAAAGCAATATAACTCTCCATACTTTTCTATTAAAACTCTAAAGTTCCCCTTCATTCATCCCAAACACTTTTACATTAAATGAGTATAAAAACCTTTACCTCTGGGTATTCAGCAGGTAAATTATTACTGAGTAACTTTTATGCAAAGTAAATAAGCCTTGTCTTTTCTTGTTTATTTTTTTATTGTCAGTTAAGTCACAGTACCTGTCCCCCTTCAAGTGTAAATAGAAAGAGAATGGCATAGGCTGGCTACACTGCATATTTTAATGAATGTCTTCTTTCTCCTCCTTTCTTCTCTACTTCATCCCTTCCTTCTTTTCCTCCTTTTTCTTATAAATACTTTTAATATTCTTGAGGACACAGACATCCTCTTTATGGTTATACATGTGTAACAGTAAACACAATGACCTAATCACTTTACTGAAACTTTTCATAAAAATAAAAAATGGACTTGGCTGGTGTGGCTAGGTTGGTTGGAGCATCCTCCCATGCACAGAAGGGTCAAAGGGTCACAAGTTCAATTCCTGGTCAGGGTAAGGGTGGTAATCAATCAATGTTTCTCTCTCCCTCTCCCTTTCTCTCTCAAATCAATAAAAAAGATATTTTTAAAAATGTTTAAAATTAAAATAAAAGTAAAAAATGAGCTGTGGCTTGCTCAACAAAGAGATATCTTGGATGCATGGGGTGGGGGGAGGGGGGAGGGAATGTTAGAAATTAAATATTGTAAATTGGAAGAAGAACATTGGTCTCCCTAGTTCACAATTATTCCCTTTCTGCAGTAACTGAAGCCAACATGACCCTAGCCACTCTGATTGGATCAAGTAGCAGAACCATTGATTTTGGCTGTGCAATCAGAATCCTGCTTTTATAAATATGGAATTGGGTCCAATGGAGAGACTGAAATTTCTTTAGGTAGCTGGCCAAATAGCATTTAAGCTTGAGAGCTTGGCTTTACATATGTTCTGGAAAAGAAAGAGAAACGTGAAAGGCAATTATACAGAGAGGAAATGAGGTGAGAGGCATACAGAAATTTTAGACTGCTTGTTTATCTGTATATTATCAAATTTTTGCTGAACTCCTACTCTTAAATTCTGTAATAAATCCCTCTATTCTTTAAAAATGCTTATTTTTTTCTGCCAAAGCCAGTAGAAGTTGGTTTCTGTTAGTTTCAAACCAGATGGTCCTATTAATATTTGAACATATTGTTATATTTGTAGTCACCTGTACTCAGAGCCTTGAGTGGAGTAAGAAAGAAAAAGCAAAAGAATAAAAGTAAAATAATCAATGAAAAAATATTTCTTGGGTCATTATTTGTCAAGAAACAATATTTGATATATAGAAACTTAGTAGCAACTACATTTTGTTCAAATAATTAATATTGTTTTGCAAAATAGTTGACTATAAGTGAAATAATATAGTAGACCACTCTACAGACATTCTAAAACTTTAGAGAAATAAGAATTATCTGGTGAATTTAATGAAATACAGATCCTTAGGATCCATTCCAAGAGACTTTGAGTCAATTTGATTCAGTGATTATGTTGGGCTGTACAGAGCTAATATAGTTCTATGTATCAATGTATAGTCTTCCTCACAATTTATTTATATTTTAATTAAATAGTCATTTCTAATGCATTTTCATTCATATATATCTAGACTCTCTTTAAAATTGGTTTGTAATATGCTAAAAATTTACTATACTTGCCATTATTTTATAGAAGGAAAATAAGGTGTCCTAGACTGAGCTATGTGAAGAGAGGTCTTCAACACAATAGCTAAACAAATGTTAACAAAACGTTTCTAGTTGTTTTCCTCATACTTCACTTCAGGGCAAAATACTACCTAATAATGCTGCACTTAATGATTTTCACTAGTGGACTCAAGGCTATGCAGCTTATTCCAGCTTTATGTAGATTTTTATGCTTATTTGCAAGGTTGCTTACCATGTGGCATAAAATGAAGTAGTTGTGTTGAGTCACCAATAAAAATATTTATACTAAACTTAGTATTAGAAAAGAGTTGGTATGGAAATGCTGTAGCAGTGCTCCAGATCTTCCCCGAATTGGAATTAATGTCAGCTGCATGATATGTTTCTCTGATTCTGAAAAACATAGGTGAAAAAATTACTTAGGATAATATTATAAGAAACATCATGCAGAGTTTTCTATAGAAGATAAGAAATATGAAAACAAAAAGCAACTGATTTGTGACACAGTGCTATGAACTAGGCCAGATTGGTAAAAATTACAATTATACCAGAAACAACCCTAGAGGACTGTTGTTGAAGCTCTTTCACAAGCACCTTATGTGAAGCAATTAAGAATACATTGCCATTCATAAAACATAAAAATTCACTCTTTATATAATGATTCCTTGCTTTATTATCATTGCTTCTGAAGCCTGAACTCTTTGCTTTGGTTTTTGTTTATGTCTAACTTTTTTGAAGCTAGAAATCACTCATCTTAATATCATAATTTGGTAAACAAATTCTCTTATTTATCAAATTGGTAAATGCCATTTGGGGCTGTCCACTTTTCTTAAATTTTTGGATTTTACACACCTTTGAATTTTACATAAATAATTGAATTCTGAACAATTACTTTTTGCTCAAATGAGCCAGAGATTTGAACAATAGCTTCTCCTTGGAGCCAGAATCCTTGAGTTTAATCCTGCTCTTCCATTTAGTAGTTTTATAGTCAGAGGCAAGTTATTTGACCAGTCTCATTGCACAACTAAGAATATGTATATCTATAGTGGTCCTCACTTAACCATGGTTTTGCTTTCTGTGCTTTTAACATTGTAATTAGCTAGTTAATAGTAATTATAGGAAGAGAGTAAAGGGGAAACCCAACATTATAAGCGTGGTCATCTGGGCAGCTTCACCAGAAGGCTACAGCCTCACACTCCCCAGGAAACCACCCATCCATTCCCTGCAGATCACTAGGGGAAGGGATCAAACAAAAGGGGAGATGGGCACCTGAGCAAGGAAGTTGGGATGATGTAGGGAAGGTGCTTGCCTGTCAGTCTAGCCTGGGGAACAATGGCTGGGTTAGGGGGTGGACCCCATCAGAAGTGCACAAAATCTTGGAAAGTTAAAATCCACAGAGAAATGAGCTTTCTCTCTCGTGTGCAACTTGTTCCCTCTCGCTCTCTTGCTCTGTCACGTCACGTGCCCATCTGTTTGCATAGCCATGTGGCCTTAAGCAGCTGCATGGCCCATGGCAGTGTGGACCCCCCACACAGCGGACTGCAGCTGGGAGTACAGACTAAGCCAGATATTGGACTGGACTGGACGTTAACATGAAACAGAAATTATGGGCAATGGCCTTAATTCTGGCCCTGCTGATGATAAGACTGGACTTCCATGGCAAGATAGACAAAGACGGGAACTCCTTAATTTTACATCATCAATAAAGCTTTCCACAAGAGAAAATTTATTTGACTGTAGACAACAAAAATAATGCCAGAAGTTGAGTAATGATTCAATTTGTCATAACTTTCTACTTTTCATTGTACTAAAGATTACAGAACATTTTATATGCCAAGTTAATCAGTTTAGTAATATTAAATAGAAAAATTTATGCAGGTATAGAAATTTTAAATTTTAATGAAATAACAATACTTACTTTTTTACTTTGTCACAAAAGGAGGCCAGAGTCATATTACTGCCTTCAGGTACTTCAATTAGCTGAATGGAACAACCTGTCATCTTAAAATAAAAATTGTTAAATTTATATAGTTTGGTGTGGGGAAAAGATTAATTCAACTCTACCTTTTTAATCTTATTTTAAAGATTTCTACTGTTTTACTTTTTATTTTTTTAGATTTTTAAATGAAGTAATACATATAGAAAATTATATAATTTAAGTTCTGAGGGATGTATATAACTGTAACATCAGTATTCCAATCAAAATGTAGAACATTTTCATTACTTTAGAAAGTTTCCCCAGATCTCTTTCTGTCAATCTGGGCATCTACTTGGAAACTATAGTTATTCAGATTTCTATTACCACTGATTAGGTGTATGTCCTCTTTTGTTTCTGGCTTCTTTCAATTAAATGACGTATCGTTTTTAATGTATCTATATTGTCTCACATATCAATAGTTCATCTTTTTTATTGTTGACTAGAGGCCCAATGCACGAAATTCATGCAAGAGTAGGCCTTCCTTCCCCTGGCTGACAGCACTGGCTTCCCTCTGGCACCCAGGACCCAGGCTTCCCTCTGGCCGCCAGCAGGCACCAGGGACTGGGACTTTCCTTTCAGCTCCGGCTTTGTCCAAAAGGTCATCTGAATGGATGTCTAGTCTAATTAGCATATTATGCTTTTATTATTATAGATTAGTGGCATACTAGTGCATGAATATTCCACGATTTGTTTATCTATCTTTCAGTTGATGGACATTTGGGTTAAGTTTTAGAGTATTGTAAAAAAAACCTTAATTTTTATATGCAAATATTTATATGGTTGTGTTTCATTTCTTGTGAATCAAGTTATAAATGGCTCAGTCTTAGGGTGTGCATACTATTAACATTAAAAGAAATCCTTTTTGCCTTATGTGTTTTGAATCTAGTCAGGTACATATACATCTAAATGAATTATGTCTTCCTGATTGACCCTGTTATCATTCCTTTTATCATTATGAAATGACCTTTTGTTTTCTCTAATAATGCTCTGCATTGCTTTGTACTTTTTCTGATATTAATAACCACACCAACTTTCTTTTGCTGTTTGAGTGTTGTCTTTTTATTTCTTTTACTTTCAACCTATCTCTACCTTTGTTTCTTAAGATTGTCTCTTGTAGACAGTAGTAAAGTCTTTTTTATCTAGCTTGTCAAGTTTCTCCCTTTTATTTGGAATGCTTAGCCTATTCATACTTAGTATATCTATAGATATTTTTGGATTTAAGATTGCCATGCTGATATTTGTTTCTTCTATTTTATTTTGTTTTTCTATTTCTTCTTCCCTGCCTTTTTGATCATTCAACATTTTCCCTTTTCTCAAGTATTGATGTCCTATACTGCCTGTTGTTCAATACCTAAAATTCAAAGAGTTTGTCTAACTTCACAGCTGCTTTCGGTGGTAAGGGAAAGCTGAGTACTTGGTACATTGCCACGATCAATAGTAGAAGTTCCTAAAATTCATTGACTTTCAATTTAGATTAGTTGAGGGGCTACCTCCTCTGCAAGTGCTTTGGACATAATTAGTTGTTTCTTCTCCAATGAACTCATCCTCTTATTTTGCTCTCTTACCTTTATTTGTTTGTAAGCTAATTTGAGTAATATGCTACTCCTGAAATCAGATGTCCTGTATTTCCTTCTTTGAATTTTTTAGTTTATCATGTATATTTTAAGAATACAATAAATCGTTGCTGAATAAATGAAGAATCCTTTTGCCTCACTCTGTGAATAACAGTTGCAATAATAATTTATTCTTCATTCTCTGCTTCACTTGTGTCTAGACTCAGTATAAGCAGAGGAATGTTCAAATATAGTGTAAGAAACTCTATAGTTACTAAAATGATTGGAAAACTACTAATGAAACCATTAGGATGAATTGCACAATTATTATTTAATTTCCTATTCTTGGAATGATCCCAATAGAATTTGCCTGCCAACAGCATAATTGAGGAGCCTCTGAGTAAAGGGACATTTCTCCTAAGAATAATAACCTAAAGTTTTAATTCATGATAGCGTGACTCAGAATATAAATGTAATGAAATTTATGTGTGTTTCTCTGTGCATAATAACACGGTAAAATAGAAGATACTATCATTGAAACCTCCAACTGTGGTATTTTTATCTAATAAAATGTAAATACTATCATATTTTATTTAGATTTGATGAAACTGGAACTTTCAAAATTATATCATAAAAATTATATGGCCCTTTCCAGAAAAAAATTATTAATTTAGAAACACAGGATTAGTGGATAATAAATGCTTTTTCTTTCAACTGTAATATAATACATTTATCTATTTAAGGTAGTTACCCTCATTACTAAATTAATCCAGCATATTATTAAATGATTTATATTCATATTTTTAGGTCAACATATATAACACATACCTCTATGTCCTTTGGCCATGAACTGTCACACATCCTGGGGAGTAAAGAACCTTTAAAGAGCATTGAAGAAGGTTCCACAGTGTTTGCATTTCTTTTCCTTTTATTCTCTTCTTTTGGCATGAAGTCAGTTGAGAAGGATGGATATATAGGGGGAATGCTCCTTTCAAATCCTATATGGTAGTTAGGATTTTTATTTTCCAGTTCTGTTTGTGAATTAATTTGATCCAAACTAGCGGATGATGGGGCTGAAATATCGAATCTGTATACATCAGCACCATGATGTTTTCCTGTGGGGTTTCTCCCAGAGCTTTCTTTATTTATGTTTTGAGGATTTGGTAGCGCAGAAGGCCTAAAACCAATTACTGGTGTTTTTCTAACTTGGTGACAGGAGAGTTCTGAGCTTTTAGAATTGAATTCATTTAAGGATATTTGCTGTGCTTCATCTAATGAATGCTTTGGTGAACTGGGCACAGAAACGGTGTTTTCTTCAATCTCCCTCTGATAGAATGGGATTTTATTATTGATTTCATCTACTAGCTGATCAAAACCCAGACTGAGTTGGCTAGAAGAAGGGGGTGGATTTACAGAGTGCAATTCCTGGTGCTCATGCTGCTCTTCATGTGATTCACTGGGATTTAGATCTGTTTTCCAACAATATGCCATTCTTTACTGTATGTAACTGAGAGGGTTGACTCTGCTCCAAGCAACTCTGTAATGAGATTTTAAAAATATAGGAATGTTCCTAGAAAAACATAAAGGGAAACAAAACGTTCTTTGATTAATTAGTAATAAAAGCTTGCAAGAAAAAAATAGGATGAACAAATATAAACAATTATTTTAAAATTTCTCTTTTGTGCCCTTGCAGGTTTGGCTCAGTGGATAGAGTGTCGGCCTTGCAGACTGAACGGTCCTGGGTTCGATTTCAGTCAAGGTCATGTGCTGCGGTTGCGGGCTTGATCACAGGTGCGGTCATGCAGGAGGCAGCCAATCTCTCATCATTGATGTTTCTATCTCTCCCTCTCCTTTCTTCTCTGAAATCAATAAAATATATTTTAAAAATTTCTCTTTAGCAAAATAAATAATTCCTTGAGTAATATAAAATGCCATCAAGGCTCACAACATTAAAATCTGAGGGAGCGTATTGATTCATAAAACTCCTATGACAGTGAAATAATTTCCATTATGACAGGAGATTCATGAATCAATCCAAAATCCATATTCCCCTTGGGATTCCTTTTGCTACTGAAGATCCACTTGCCTATATCATCATTATTTCCCTCTCTCTTCTATCATCTATATGCATGTTAACATGCTAAAGGCTCTTTATTACTAGCTAAACAATGTCTTCTTTATCAGCAATCACTCAACCTTGTAAATACGGTCTTAACTTTTTCCTTTCCACCATATCAAATCTTCTTGTCAGTTGGCTAGACCCTTTCTTCTCCTCCCAAAATTCTCTTAGGTAATGGCAAATTCTTATATCACTTCTACAAAATGACTTCCATTAAGTTCATCAGTAAGCTTCATGTTAGTAAATTCAACTACCATTTATTAGTCTCTATTTCATTTATCTCTGCAATATTTGATTCCATTTGCCACACTTCTTATTTTACAGTTCCTTGCTTTCCTATGTTGGCTTTTCTGAACCTATTCTCTGAGTACTTTTTTGTTTGCCTTTTCTCAAAAACTCCTTTGCCTATTCATTTTCCACTTGACTCTTGTCGGAGTTTCTTCTCAATTATTCTCTCTTTATAAGTAATTTTATTCCTCCTGTAGTTTAAATTACCACTTATATGTCTAGACCATTTTTGTTAGGACCCACTCAATATCTCCTCTTTAATTTTTTTAAATCTCCAGCAAAAGGTCCAAAAATTAAATTATAATTCACCCAAGAACCTTCTCCCATTCTAGTATTCCGTGACAGAAAATGGCCCAACCATCCACTCAATCTAGTGGTTCTTAACCTGTGGGTCGCAACCATCGGAAAACACATATATAATTACATATTGTTTTTGTGATTAATCACTATACTTTAATTATGTTCCATTTGTAACAATGAAAATACATCCTGCATATCAGATATTTCCATTACAATTCATAACAGTAGCAAAATTACAGTTATGAAGTAGCAACGAAAATAATTTTATGGTTGGGGGTCACCACAACATGAGGAACTGTATTAAAGGGTTGCGGCATAGGGTTTCATCTTCAAGTCTTCCCTCACCTTTATTCTTCTATATCCAATAAACCACTAGTTCCTGTAGGAAATCTCTTTTTCTCTCTCTGTTGAACACCGTCACAATCCTAGTCTAAAGCTTTCATCTTCTCACCAGCAAAGTTATATTGTCTCTGAAACTGCTTCTACATTTTCTGCAATCTGTTCTTGTGCCCTACAACTGTTTTAAAATATTGTAATGATATATTTAAGAAACTAACTCAGTAACTACCCAGGAAATAGGTTTACAATGGTTTTCAACTATCTAAAGGTAACATCCATAGTGTGTATATGTAAGATTTCTCTTTCCCCTTAGATCACTAGACTATATTAGTCTTTCTCACTTATAACTCAACTAGTGGCCCAGTGCACAAAAATTTGTGCACTCGGGGGGGGGGGGTCCCTCAGCCCTGCCTATGCCCTCTTGCAGTCTGGGACCCCTCAGAGGATGTCCACCTGCTGGCTTAGGCCCGCTCCCTGGGGGATTGGGCCCAAGCTGTCAGTCAGACATCCCTCTGGCAGCCTGGCAGCCCTTGGGGGATGTCCACTTGCCAGCGGGGAGCAGGCCTAAGCTGCAGTCAGACATCCTTAGTGCTGCTGAGGAGGCGGGAGAGGCTCCCACCACCATTGCTGTACTGGCAGCCATCAGCCTGGCTTGTGGCTGAGCAGAGCTCCCCCCTGTGAGAGCGCACTGACCACCAGAGGGCAGCTCCTGCATTGATCATCTGCCCCCTGGTGGTCAGTGTGTGTGTCATAGTGACCAGTCATTCCTAGTCATTCTGCTGTTAGGGTCAGTTTGCATATTACCTTTTTATTATATAGGACAAAGGCCTGGTGCACGGGTGGGGGCCAGCTGGTTTGCCTTGAAGGGTGTCCTGGATGAGGGTGGGGGTCCCGCTGGGGTGCCTGGCCAGCCTGGGTGAGGGGCTGATGGGTGTTTGCAGGCTGGTCACACCCCCTTCAGGGTAGGGGTCCCCACTGGGGTGCCTGGCCAGCCTGGGTGAGGGGCTGCTGGTTTGCCTTGAAGGGTGTCCTGGATGAGGGTGGGGGTCCCCACTGGGGTGCCTGGCCAGCCTGGGTGAGGGGCTGATGGCTGTTTTCAGGCTGGTCACACCCCCTTCAGGGTGGGGGTCCCCACTGGGGTGCCTGGCAAGCCTGGGTGAGGGGCTGATGGCCATTTTCAGGCTGGCCACAGCTCCTTCAGGGTGGGGGTCTCCACTGGGATGCCTTGCCAGCCTGCGTGAGGGGCTGATGGCCGTTTTCAGGCTGGACACAGCTGCGGGCTGGAAGCAGGTATCTGGATTTATTTATCTTCTGTAATTGAAACTTTGTAGCCTTGGGTGGAGCTCAGGGCTGGCAGGGCAGGCAGGAAGCTTGGCTTCCTGCATTGACTGGGGCAACCCAAGCCTCCTGTTTGCTCTAGCTCTGTGGCCGCCACCATCATAGTTGGGTTAATTTGCATATTCGCTCCTGATTGGCTGGTGAGCGTGGCTTGTGGGAGTAGCGGAGGTATGGTCAATTTCCATGTTTCTCTTTTATTAGATTAGATACCTTGTACTTTGCTTTACTCAGAGTTATTGCTCATTTGTATTTGTTGAAACAGATGATCTAATAAATTTTGAAAATTGTCATTTTTAAAATGTATAAATTATAGTTTATAAATCATAACTATCACAAAATAAAATTGAAAAGTATTTGTGTCACTTTTACGGATTTTTAAATTTCTTTAATGATTATATAGATGTATGTTAAAGACAAAAAATGTAAAGGATAATTATGATAATAGTTAACTATCAAATATGATTATCAATCTATTTTGCAATGGTAATTGATTTTTATTATATTGGCACTAAAAATTGACTTAAAATTGATAACACTAAACAATAAACAAATTTATTATATTCTACTCAAGAAATTGAACTGATAAATTTGGGGAAAATTTTCAGTTCAATTAAGTCAAGAAACTGAACTGATAAATTTGTGAGAGATTTTCAAGGTATGCAAGTAAAAAGTGTATAGAATAAAGTGTTAACCAGAAAATTGATCTATAAAATATGGTTCCAAACTATTCTAATTCATGGGTTACAGTGATACATTGTCTACACAGAATCTCCTTTTTGGTACTTGCTATTTTTTAATCTCCAGGTTTTTAGTGAAAGCTATGTTTCATTAAAGCAAATTATCCTCCTTCATTTTTCTCTGTCATGGACCTCAGAATTTGTCAGCAGGGTATGACTTTGACAACCAGAGTTAATATCCTGTTCCAGGCTTCCTTAGCGTCGTCTGCTCTGTCTTAGCTTAAACACAGTAAGTGTGGCTGGCTATATAAAAATGACTTTTACAGTTTTTGGTGGCTTCAAAAGAACTGATTGTGTTTTAAAAATTATTTCTTAATTTTGTAGAGTCATTAATGAAGGTCTTTAAAAAAGGTACCAGTGATCTGATGCTGAAATTAAAGATTCATTTAGGCTGTGCCCCATTTTTTGCTGTGAATAATAATGATAATCATATCTAACATTTTTTGAGACCTCTGTGCCACTGCTCTACATACATGTACATATTTACATATGTTAATATATTTATTTCACATCTCAACCTGTGATATTATTATTACCACTTAACAAATGAGGAAAATGAAAGGTGAATCAACTTACCCAAAGTCTCAGAATTTGTGTTTACCAATTTGTTTTAAACAGGAATTAAAGAGAGGTGTATGGGTGATCATGCCATATTCATATGACATTTAGAGCATGCCTGGATTTAGGCACTGAAACACATATTAACTCAACTTAAACTATTGCTACTGAGAAGAGTTGAAAACTTTTCAATTTTTATTACTAGCAATAATTTTTCAAGCATTTTTGGCAGCACTAAAACTTGAACTGGATTAGAAGCCTGTCTAAAAAAATCTCATTATCATGAGATAAAGGTGAATGAGATATACTTACTCACATTGAAAATGTAATAAAAACTAAACCTCTTCCAGATCTACTTTTTCAGTATTACACTTGTGATTTTTAAGAAATTTCTCATAATTTAAAAGTTCTTGAACATCACAATTTAAAAACTGGAGTATTTTTTTGTTTATAAGCTAATAGAAATGCCATTTAGTGTCAGCTGGTGAATATCTACACTTTACATTATAAAGTAATGCATAAATAAAGTCATTTAACTTGAATTTGAGGCAGAACTGTACATAGCAGCAATTAAGACATCATTGAGAGGTTATCAGTTCCTGATTTAAATAAGACTGTAAAACTATAAAAAACATATAGTAAAGAAGAATAATGTTTTTATATCCCCATATTCCCATGTCTTAACCCTGGAACCTGTCAACATATAAGATCACATAGCAAAAAGGTATTAAAGGTCCAGGTGGAATTAAGTTTCCTGTCTCATTTTTTCCCATTTCTAATTTGAAATTTAGTGATGAGGAAAAACATTTTCATGACCTCTGATATGTGTCTCACCTAAGAGAAGACAAGAGGTACTTAGGGAAAACATTAATTTCCAAATAGTCTCTATAGGTGCCTTTTTACATGAACAAGTGGCATTTTCTTATTCATATAAAGGGTGTCCCAAAATTCACGCAAGATTTGAATTTTGTGTGAGCATTAACAACAACAAAAAATAAAAGCCTAATTTTACTTGCTTTATTGAATCAGATTCTAATATTTGTTGCCCTTTGATTTCAATCCCTTCAATTTGATAAGCATTACCAAGTACCAATTATGGCCCAGGAGCAGGGACAATGAAGACCAATGAAGACCACAGCTTTGCGTATGTGTCAGCAAAGCTCTGGAGGCCATTTACCCAATGTGCTATTCCATACATAACCCTATACTGTATACTTTATGAATAAATAAAAAAATTACAATTTTTAATTGTAAACCTGTTTTTTCTATCAAAATTACTTCTTGCGTGAATTTGGGGGCACCCTTTATAATCCAACTAGTGCAGTGATGGCGAACCTTTTGAGCTCGGCGTGTCAACATTTTGAAAAACCCTAACTTAACTCTGGTGCCGTGTCACATATAGAAATTTTTTGATATTTGCAACCATAGTAAAACAAAGATGTATATTTTTATATTTATTTTATATATTTAAATGCCATTTAACAAAGAAAAATCAACCAAAAAAATGAGTTCGCGTGTCACCTCTGACACACGTGCCATAGGTTCGCCATCACTGAACTAGTGGCTTGGTGCACAAAATTTGTGCACATTAAAAGGGAATTAATTAGAGGAAATATTTTAATATTGCTATTTGCCCTTTCTCTATAATAGAAATGTTAGACATGAAAGGAAATGAGTAAAATGTATATGAAAGTAATACATAATTTTATTAATAAATAAACAGTAACAAAATGATATAATAACAACTAACACATGATATAAAAACAACAAAAACATGATATGAAAACAGCAAAAACATGATATAAAAACAACATTGATGCAAACAATGACTGATAAAGTGATTAAACTTATTCTAATATCTCCCTGTACACCACATTAAGAGTGAAAACACTTTAGAGTGCTTGAGTAATTTCCCTTGGGATGAAGTATTTACAACTTGAACTTTAACGTCACACACTCTGTCGATAATACCGGCATCTTTTGGCTGCAGAGCTACGTTATATCAAAAGTTGCTCTTTAGACATAGTCCCTCCTCCCTGCTGTCACAGTCTGAGATGCAGGTGAATGAGAGTCCTACCTGTCAAGCCACGGAGAGCTGTCTGACCAATGGCTGATTCTGGCTGATTCTGTTGGGTGGGACTTCCCACAGTTCTGCCACCAGCGGGGCGGGGCAGAATGCTGGCATCGTCTTGGTGATGAAGGCAGGCATCCCACCCCGCCCCGGCCACTCTGCACCTGCACGCGCTGCCCACCGGCCCGGAGTGTCTAAATATTCCAGTGTGCATTTCCTATGAATGAGGCTAGAACATGATCAGCATCCTCAACAGGGCTTTTATTCCCTGTGACTAATTTGGGCTTCCTCATACTGTGTTCTCAGGAAAGCTGAACTACTTCCATAGGTTTTAAGAGGCAGCATTTCAAGCAGCCAGGCGTCCCGCCCTGACCCTGCCGCTCCGCGCCTGCGTGTGCTGCCCAGAGGCCCTCTGCAAGCGGATCAGGGTGTAACGCTGGCATCATTGCCGTGGAAACGATGCCAGCATCCTGGCCTGGCTGCCGCCATCTTTGTTGTGGAGTGATGGTCAATTTGCATATTCTGTCTTGATTAGATAGGATAGGTACTTCACCTCTCATTAGACTGCCTCAAGCTTCCTATATATAAAAAATTTGAAGCTGTCCCTTATTCGTATTTTTGAGAGATGCTGACTTCAAAAAGCAATGTATCTATTCATGCATCTATTTACTCATTTGCACATTTACTTATTTAGTAACTGTTTCCAAGTATATTATGTCCAGCAGTGTGCAAAGCCCAGGGAATACTAAAGTGATAAAACAGCTCTTGCACTCAAGCAGCTCATAGACACAAATTTATCATACAGTACAATATGAAAATTACTTTAATAGATGCAGGTTCCATGTCAATTGGGGGGGATTTTATATAGAATACTATTAAATGTGTTTTACCATAGAAAAAGCAGAAGTAGCATTTATGAATGCCATAGTCAAGGTTTGAATATTGGGTATGTTTTTGTTTAGAATGTACAATATATCACAGATAACTTTGTGCAAGTCATTGAGACCTAGTTACAAGGATGTTTTGATTCCTAAGTATTGTTAAAATTACAGCCCTAAACATGATAGATAAAGCAGTTGAAGCAGTAATTCATTCAATTCTTCTGAGTAAATAATACAATGAAAAGTCAGCCTCCAGCTCTGACATTACTTTGGGGAAAACAATCTAGTGGGAATGAAGCCCACTGCATGCAAGGACAAGGACAGCCAAGGAGTATGTATGACACCAGTGAAAGGCCACAGACACAATTCTTATAGCATTTGCAATATGACACTTGGTGGAGGGTCCCTAAACACAGGCTAGTGGTATTTTGGTAAGAGCAAATAATGCTTTTACTATTGTCAAACAAATCTACCTGGAAAACATACCAAGATGAGAATTTTAAACTGATCAAAGCAGTTGTGGATACTATTTTCCAGGTCTCCTTCCCCTACTTAAGGGTCTGTTATTGAGTGTTCTATTAGTAATGAATGGCTGAGTTAGACAATTATTTTTATTTATTTTTTTAATTTAGTTTCTTTTTTTTTAAATTTCAGAGTGGAAGGGAAGGGGAGAGAGAGAGAGAGAGAGAGAGAGAGAGAGAGAGAGAGAGAGAGAAAGAAACATCAATGATGAGAGAGAATCATTGATCAGCTGATGTCTGCATGCCCCCTATTGGGAATTGAGCCCACAACTGGGCATGTGCCCTTGACCAGAATCAAACCTGAGACCCTTCGGTTCTTAGGCCAACACTCTATCCACTGAGCCAAACTGGTTAGGGCCAGACAATTATTTTTAACTAGAGGCCCAGTGCACGAATTCATGCATGGGTGGGGTCCAGCCAGCCCACACCTATGGGGGCTGATTGGGGCTGGGCCGGCAGAGGGAGGGGCTGTAGGAGGTTGGCCAGCTGGCTCCGCCCCCATTTGGGGTGGGGGGTGATCAGGGATGTGGCCAGGGGGAGGGGCTGTGGGAGGTTGGCTGGCCAGCCCAACCCCTGATTGGGCCGGTTGGATTGCTGCAGTGGGCAACATAGCGACTGATTGTTCTGGTTGTTTTGGTCATTCAGGTCATTCCAGCATTCTGGTCGCTGTTTTTTTATATATATAGATAATTTATTGCATGCTCAAAGAAATCCTTTACCTTAAACTTATACTAGGTGTACTAGTTAATAATGCAAATTTTGTAATCAAGGAAAACACGATTTCTTTGTGTTTTCTTTTATTACATAAAGAAAACATCAAAAGTGCTTTATTCAAAGTAATGTCCATCACTAGCTACACATTTCCCCCATCCTTCAGGTAATTTGTGGATACCGTCCCAATAGAACTTTTCTTGTTTTGAGGCAAACCATTCAGAGACCCAATTTTCCACTTCTTTGTATGTTTTGAAGTGCTGCTCAGAAAGTGCATGTGCCATCGATCAGAACAAGTGGTAACCTGAAGGAGCAAGGTCTGGTGAATACAGCAGGTGGGTTAATACTTCCCAGGCTAGATCTTTTAATGTGTCTTTAATTGGTTTTGAAGTGAGTGATGGTGCATCATCATGAAGCAAAATTACTTTGCTGTGTCTTCTGGCACATTCTAGTCGTTTTACGATCAAAGTGTGGTTCAAATTGATTATTTGCTGTTGGTAGCGATCAGTATTATGGTTTCACCTGGTTTTAGAAGCTCATAATACACCACACCTTCCTGATCCCACCAAACGCAGAGCATTGTCTTCTTTGCGAAGCGATTTGGCCTTGCAGTTGATGTTGATGGTTGACCTGGATAAACCCATGATTTTGTGCATTTGAGATTCTCAAAATAAATCCACTTTTCATCGCCAGTCACAATTTGATGCAAAAAAGACTTTCTTTCGTGCCGTTGAAGCAGCATTTTACTGATGACTTTTCGGTTTTACATTTGTCTTTTGTTCAGTTGATGTGGCACCCATTTTCCTTCCTTTAAAATATTTCCCATTGCCGAAACCGGTTTGGCTCAGTGGATAGAGCGTCGGCCTGCGGACTCAAGGGTCCCAGGTTCGATTCCGGTCAAGGGCATGTGCCTGGGTTGCCGGCACATCCCCAGTGGGGGATGTGCAGGAGGCAGTTGATTGATGTTTCTCTCTCATCGATGTTTCTGACTCTCTATCTCTCTCCCTTCCTCTCTGTAAAAATTCAACAAAATATATTAAAAAAATAATAAAATATTTCCCATTGCTTGTAAATGATCGGAAATTGTTTGCTGAGCAACGTTTAATCTTTCTGCAAGTTGTTTTTGAGTTTGACATGCATCTTCATCCAATAATGCTTGTAATTGTTGGTCTTCAAACTTTTTCGGTTGACCTGGATGTTCTTTGTCTTTCACATCGAAATAATCACTTTTAAAGCGTTTAAACCAGCGTTCACAAGTATCTTGAGATGAAGCATGTTCTCCATAAGCTTACAGAAGTATTCAGCAGCACTTTTCTTCAAAATAAAGTAATGAATTAAAACTTCCTGCAAATGCTCTTTTTTTTGGCATGCAATTCAACATTTTTAAGTGTAAAAATATCTGATGTTAACACCTTCAGCAAATTTGACATGTGAAATTTTGAAGCTTGTTGTCAATACAACAAAATAGCATACATATCAAATCGCATATATATCAACATATGTGTAACTCCATCTATTGAAAAAAATCTGCATTATTAACCGGTACACCTAGTAAACAATAGCACCAGAAAAGAAGATTGCAATTTATCCAAGTGAATTGGGTAAAGTTTCAAGAAGAGAAGATTCCTAAGCTAGGAGAAGGAAGAGCAGTAATTTTCCTGGCAGGTTTGAAAAGAGGAAGAGGAGGAGCCAGACTTGTTTCCCAGCTACAGGATATGAATTTTGCAAAGACAAGGAAAAAAAAAGTAAGTTACACAGAAGTATAAAAAAGGAGTAAAGAAGATGTGAAATACAATAAGGAATAATATGAAGAAGATGGAAGAAAGATAAAGTCATGAAAAGATACTCTGTTATAAACTAAGTACTAGGTACTGAATAATAGCAGTGAAAAGGACCAACATGATCTATAACCTAATAGGAAAGAGAACTGTCATCAGACTTTTAGGCATCTTGTACTAGAAGAAAATTGAGTAGTGATATATTTAAGATACTCAGTGAAAGAAAATTTGAACCAAGAATATATAGTCACTGAAACTTATTTCCAAATTAAAGTTTCTCAAACTGTTATGATCACATTAGATTATTCATTAATAAACTGTTAGAGAATAAACTTCAGATAATCAAATGACAAACATACTTCTACATAAAGACTCTTGATGAGCATTAAAATATACATATTTTCTTAGAGAACTCAGGTAGATGAGGGATCTAGTAAAAGTTTAATATGGCTATCTCCACTGACAATGTGGGTATAGTTCAACTTTAATCAAAGGTGGGGAAATAAAGAGAACATATACAAATCTCTTTGAAACCTCTTATTGTTCATATAAGTGACTGTGTTAGAATTATCCACAGAATATTTTGTGTGTAATGCTGGATAAAATAAATAATTCTAGCATCCCCATTGCCCCCTGAGAATCAGTATTCTTTGTAGTACAGATTAGGACTGAAAGTATCAGAATGAACTAATGAGGTTTAAAAAAAATTTCTATCTATCATCTATCTATCTATCTATCTATCTATCTATCTATCATCTAATCTATTTCTTGCTTGGAAAGGCCTAGAAATAATGCCCATCTCAGTAATAATGAATATCCCTAACATCTAGATAGTTATCCCACTAAAAGAAAGCAGGGCTGCTTGAAGAACCAGTTGATTTGGAGGTCTGGGGAAGATAATATATAAGATGAACCTAGGAGATCCTACATCTCTAGATAGTAAGGAAGCTACCAGAGAATGCAAGTGTGCATTTAGGACTTGAGAGCCAACTTGGAAAGGCCCTATTGGCCAATAAGCACAATAACTGAAATGGAGGAAAACATCAAATATGTTTAAATGCATGTAATCAGAGTGACACAGATACACACATACAAGTCACTAATCACCTTTGTACAACATAAGGTTAATGTAGTACATGCTCAAACATGTTTAAATTTTTTTTTATATGAACTAATCACTGGATAAGTATGTTATAAATGAGGCAAAGTTTTTCTTTGTAGAAGAACTTCAAGTAAATGAAGAAATGATAAAATTGGGTTATCATGTTATCAATATTTTATAATAAGTCATGAATTATAAAATCTAGGCATCAAGCATTGATGGCTGCTCACATTGCAAAAAGAGAGGCAGCCAGGGATTTTGAGCTTTCTGATAAAAATTCAAAACTACAATAAAGAAGTCCTGCCAAAAAATCTAATCTATTCTGATTAACCCTCTAAATCCAAACACCAATAGACAGAAAACACAGAGGGTAGAGGAATATGTTAAACTAAACCAGGGTAGAAATAAATACAGAAAAAAATAAGCTAGTTTCACTATCAAATAAATTGCAAGGGGGAAAGTGGAGTAGGAATATAGTAATTGCAAAAGGGTGCAAAAATATATTCATCCCACACAAACCAAGAGAGAGAGAAAGAGAGAGAACCAAGCCATATATTTTAGAGATACACACTTGGATGATGCAACTACATAGAAAAGGGCAGAAATTATGTTATAAATGTGTTTATTCTTGGGGAGAAGAAGGGTATTTGGGTTGCAGGGCACATGGAGGGTTTTTGGGTGGTAGGAAAGGTTTATTTCTTGACACTGAGGGTGATGATTAGAAGGTTGTTCAACTGATAATAGTGCATGAAGCTGTACATTTGTTTTATGTAGTTGCTAATGTAAATATTGAAATAGGAATTAGTAGCTTGATTTGTTGGACGTATGGAACTCAAGGATTTGTACAAAATGTAAGTAAAGATGCTGAGTATTTTCATATGTGATTCTTCAGTTCAGAAAATAAATCTTATAGCTGAAGCCAAAGAACTTAAGAGAGTTTGGGGATTAAGAAGAGATATAATTAATCTGAGAACAGAATCCCAGTGTGGGAGACAACTAGTATTTATAGTCTGAGAGGCAAGAAGAAAACTATACAAGCAACTTCCTTTCAAAATCCTGACTTGGAAGTTGCACATATCACTCTGCTCATATCCATTGGCTTGAGTATATAGCCACGGGAAGACTGGAAAAGGCAGTCCCTTACTCTGTTGCCATGAGACCAGAAAAAAAGAAAAGAAAAGAATGTTCTATTACTAAAAGGAAGAAAGGGCCTTATTTTGAACATTTATAGTGGGCTGGTCCTGGAGTTCTCTGGGAGACCTGGAGTTACAATGTGAAATCATGATGCTGAACCCAGTGCAAAGAGGAGCAAAAATCCCTAAAGGATGTGGAGGAACTAGATCAGTGGATGTTAGTAAATAGAAGGGACATAGGCAGTAGAGCAAGATATCACGGGACTCTGAAAAGTGGAGTTTATACTGTGTTGGAAAAGATAACCTGTAAGACAGTGGCAATCTAGAAGAATGTTGGCCGTGCCTTGTCTTCCTCCATATAAGGGACATGAGAGGAAGAACAGCTTCCACAGGAGAGACAGAAAGGAGCAGAGTTCTTGGGAGAGTCAGATTTCCCTTTAAGAAAGAAAAGTGAAGATGGCTAAGGAAATTCACAAGGCATCTTGCATAGATTAAATCCCAACTGGAAAAAATAGCTCCCATCATGCATTTTACAGGTTGTGATTTCTGTCACTCTTACTTTAAAGGGACACAGAATACAAAATACTAGTAAACCAATTCAGTTCTAGTTCTTAAAATTATATGTTTACTTGAAATATATTAAAAATCTTTTTAAGTAATAAGCCAATAACATCCTATATAATAAAAGCCTAATATGCTAAGTGTCTGGTCATCTGGCTGGCCATTCAATCAATCAAAGCATAATATGCTAATGATAAGCTAAGGCCGCTCAACTGCTCGCTATGACATGCACTGACCACCAGGGGGCAGACAGTTGACCGGTCGACCAGTTGCTATGATGTGCACTGATCACCAGGGAGCAGACTCTCCAACTGGTAGGTTAGCTTGCTGCTGGGGTCCAGCCAATCAGGACTGAGCAAGATGGGCCAGACATGCCCTGGAGCCCTCCTGCAGTGCTTCCTGGCTGGCCAACCTCCCACATCTCTCCCTGGCCCCGATTATGCACCGGTGGAGTCCCTCAGTGCTGGAAGCCGATCCACCCTGGCTACTTGAGGCAGTCCCTGCAGGGATGTTTCAAGGGACCTTGTAATGGAGATGAGAAACGCCCTAGCCTTTGGAATGGAATGGATGGGATTGAGATCAAATAGGATAAATGCAGATGTAAGAGGACAATAGGGGAAGGAACCTGTCTAGAAGAAGATAGGTTGTTTCCCCAGGTGAGGATTTTTATCAATAAACCCTTTAACTGAGTGTCAGAAGGGTGGTTGGTCGCTTTGATCTTTGCTTGGAGTGACCTCCTTCAGTTACTTCCTTGTAGCTTAGTGGAACAATAGAGTAACCTTTGAATGGAATTGGGAAGCCCCCTGGCCTTTTGTATAGAATGGATAGAACTGGAACCAAATAGTATATAAACAGATGTTAGATGACAATAAAGAGAGGTACCTGGCTAGGAAGAACCTGGCTATGATGATCACCTGAATACTGCCTCCGTGTCATTCCTTCTCCGCCGACTCCGTCCACACCTTTGGGAACCCCTGGACCCGCTGGGGCTGGACCCCAGCACCTCAGCCTGGCCTGAGCCCTCTCACAATCCAGGACCCCTCGGGCGATGTCAGAGAGCCAGTTTCGGCCCAATCCCACAGGTGGAGTGCCCCTCAGCTAGAAGCCGGGCTCATGGGTGGTAAGCGCAGTGACGGTGGTGGGAGCCTCTCCCGCCTCCATGGCAGGGCTGAGGATGTCCAACTGATGGCTTAAGGCCCACTCCCTGTGCGGGGGGCAGGGGGAGGGGATGGAAGGGCCTTAAGCCATCAGTCGGACTTCCCCCGAGGGCTCCCAGACTGCAAGAGGGCACAGGCCAGGCTGAGGGACCCCCCACCCCCGAGTAGAGAATTTCATGCACCAGGCCTCTAGTATTCGTATGTTAGAATATTCTAGCAAACAACTTCACATTTATCAAAGTTACATTTTTAGAATATGTAATTTTGTTCTTTTATTCTTTGTATTTTTAAATAAATATAAAAGATGTATATTGTCATATTTATTTCTATCTAGTTTCAGCTTCATTGTTCAATACTAACAAAATTTCCCATATACACAAAGGTTTCTCTTATTTTTGTAAATGTTTGAGAATAGAAGTAAGTAGCAGAAACCAGTTAATAACAGTTTCTTCTTTTGGGGAATTTTAATATGGATCTGAAACTGAATTGGTAAATAGTTTTATCTCATAAATGAAATTTCATTACATGGTAGTGGCTTCTCGGGATTGCTTTGAGAATTGTGCAGCTGAGCAAAATTTGGGATGGTAATGCTCCATTAGCACCCTCTGTGTGGATGTAGGAGAAGGGAGAGGAAGCATGCACACCACACAGTATCCATCACTGTTCTAGTAGCTAGAAACATGTCTCTGTTTTTCACCAAATAAACGTAAATTTATAGGTGAAATAAATATTGAAAATATAATAGATGTGTAGAGATAACTACTTAATTATGCTTAGCATTAACATAATCATTAGCACAAGATATAAGTTCTCAAGAAACATAAATTTCAACTGAATCTTTGACAAAGTTATTGATATAATGAATTTGATTGAATATGATTTAGAGAGAGATCCTAGAAAGTTTTTAAAGCCATGTATAAGGAAAAGCCATAATTATATGATGCACTGGTAATTTTTAATGCTTCTAAGAAGATGTTTATTGTACCAACCCATACAATGAAATATACAACAAGACGTTCCTTTTAAAATCTGATTAATATGTATGGCTTGAATAACCATATTTTATTTTTACTATTTAAAACATATATCTGAAAGGCATTTGATTCATTGCATTGGGGCTACAACAATAGGACTGACTTGAAACATTAACATAGAGAAGAGTTAAATGAATTAATGTATAAAGTTTGAATTTAAAAAATAGACAGCCAGACAAAATTAGAAAACTGTAAAACAACCAAAAAAAAAACACCTTATAAATAACAAAAATAAAAGCTGGTCAACACACTGTGAGTTTAGTAAATGAGTTTAGTTCCATAATCTTAGAATAAAGGTAATAATAAAATAAGTCAAGGGATTTAAGATCACTCCAGTTGAATTTCTTTTTAAGAAAAATATGTTTTTATTGATTTCAGAGAGGAAGGGAGAGAGAGAGATAGAAACATCGATGAGAAAGAATCATTGATTGGCTGGTCTCCTGCATGCCCCACATTGGGGATCCAGCCTACAACCAGGGCATATGCCCCTACTGGAATCAAACCGTGACCTCCTGGTTCATAGGTCGACACTCAGCCAGGCCAGGCAGGCCAGTTGAATTTCTTTAGAATTGAATCTGGATAGTAGTATATGATTTTAAAAATTAACCAAACATTTTTTTAAAGTGAAAAATCAAATGATATTTGTTTATAGTATAACATTACCAATAAAAAAAAAGACTGTCAACCATTCATCCAATCATCCATAAGTAACGTCAAAGCAGATCAAGCTGAAATGGAATAAGGGGAAAACAAAAGCAAGTCTGGCACTTGCTTTATTATCTGCCAGCCTGCAAAATGGTAAGGAGATGACTCATTCCCCTGCTACTGACCAACTGGGAGATTCAGGCTTATCAACTCTCTCCATCCTCACCCCCAAAATGATTGCTCTGCTGCATTGCAACACTTTTCACTGGCAGCCAGAGCCACTTTACCATTCCTCTACCTACATTATTTCTAAGACTACAATTTGCTTTAGTGAAAAATATCTGGAGTCCACAGTGATTAAGCATTTGACTTGCTTTATTTGAGAATGTGAGGTAAAATACCATGAGAAAGTGCAAAGGTTGACCATTTTTGGCAAAAGCAGAACTATATGTTGATTAGAATCACCTAGAAATATGTTTACCTTCTCAAAGTAGTCAAACAGAAAACAACAGCAAGATAAATGAAGTCCAGAATTTAGAGAAATTAAGGGACTGCTAGTGATCAGTAATTAATTAGGTTAAGTCTGTTTATATTCACTGTCTAAGTGAAAATGAAAATGTGTTCTAACAGCCACCAGGTAAACAATGAAAGTAGTCAGATGAAGCTACAGACATTATTTATGAGTAATCAATGGAGACAACTTTCATTCCCACAGGATGAGTAATTGGGAAAAAAAGTGACACATAGATGTGGAAATATTCTGCAAGAACTAAAATGACTGTTTAAAGTTGAGACAAAAGAGGAGAAATTAGTTTTGAAAAACATGCTAAGTAAATATGATAAAAATTAACTATGTTTCTTATAAAATTAAAAAACTATTCTATTACATAAAGCAGAAAGATAAAATAGAAACCAAAGTAATAAAATGAAGAATAAAGATATAGAAGAAATTGGTTGAGAGATTTATTAATAAAAATGGAGCTTGGTGAGATATTGATATGTAAAGAAACTAAAACATCACTAACATTAAAATTGTCATTAAAAGCAGAATTGACATAAAAAACTAAGTTTTGAAATAGCATTGAGGAACACTCTATGAGCACTGAAAAAAATAAAACCACGATAGAAATGAATGAGTGACACTATTGCAATTGCAACAGTCTAAATAAACATCTGACATCATACTATTGAAATCTTAAATATAATCAGAACAAATGAAAAGAGGTAACATTGAAAGTAACAAAAAAGGAAATCTGAACTAAATAAATCTGAATATGCATACATATCTGACACATACACACATGCAACCAGGAAAAATAACTAATTTTTTAAAATGTCAAAAATAAAACATTTACCTATCAAAAAGAAAGGGGGAGGGGGAGGATAAGAAAAAAGAAATCAAAGTTAGCTTGAATATAGACTTTATCTTTAAATACTAACTGTCCCCAGGGAACAATAAATACATAGTTTTGAGGGTAAGTATATTTTACATCAAGTATTCCTTTGCCATATATTAGTGATAGAGCTAAAAAATATTTTGCATGTATGTAACTGCTCAGAAATTTTTGTATACTCTTTCAATGAAAAATGTTGACAATATTTTAATCAAAATAGAAATTTAAGAATAGGAAACTAAGATCAATCATTTAAAAATCAGATAGCATTGACTTAGTCTAAATAATTATTACAAATATAATTTCAAAATCATTCCATATTAATAAGCCGGGTGAAAAAAACAGAGACTAGTTCAATTAAAACTAAAAGGCATGCTAAATTTTCTGTCTTACAAGAGGAAAGGGAAATCGAATATGCTATATCCTTTTCACCTATGATTAAGAAAACAATGCTAGAAAGAGAAGCAACAACTGATACCTTAGTAATACAAAGGATTATAAGAAAATATTACTAACAATTACATGCCAACAAATTGGACAATGCAGACAAAATGGATAAATTCCTAAGAACACACAATCTTCCAAAACTGAATTAAGAAGAAACAAACCAATTGCAACCAACAAAATCGAAGCAGTGATAAGAAAACTCCCAACAAATAAAAGTCCTGGACCGGATGCTTCACAGGTGAACTTTACAAAGCAATCAAAGAATTAACACCTACCCTTCCAAAACATTCCAAAAAATTCAAGAGAAGGGAAGACTCCCTAGCTCATTTTAAAAGACCTGCATTATCCTGATTCTGAAATGAGATAAAGACACTACAAAGAAAGAAAATGTCCCTGATGCAAAAACCCTCAATAAAATATTAGTAAACAAAATTCAGCAATACATTAAAAAGTTCATATACAGTTATCAAGTGGGATTTATTCCTGGGATTCAAGGATTGTATATCTTCAAATCAATTAATGTGATATACCACATAAACAAAATGAAGGAAAAATCATATGGTAATATCAATAGATGCAGAAAAAAAAACATTTGACAAAATCCAGCAACAAATTTGTGATAAGAATTCTCAGCAAAGTGGGAATAGAGGGAACATACCTCAACATAGGAAAGGCCGTATATCACAAACCCATACCTAACATCATGCTCAAAGGGGAAAAAGTAAAAGCAGGCTATTTGATAAATGGTGTTGAAAAATTGGACAAGTACATGAAAAAAAATGAAACTAGAACACCTTCTTACACCATATACAAGAATACACTCAAAATGGATTGAAGACTTAAATGAAAGACTCAAAAATCATAAAACTCATGAAAGAAAACATAGGCTATAAAATATCTAACATTTCTCTTAGCGATATTTTTTGATATATCTCTTTGGGCAAGAGAAACAAAAGAAAAAATAAACAAATGGGACTACATCAAACTAAAAAGTTTTTACATGAAAGGAAACCATGAATAAGTCGAAAGACAATTTACTAAATAAGAGAAGATATTCACCAATGATACATCTGGTAAGGAGATAATATCCAACATTTATAAAGAACTCATAAAACTCAACACAGAAAAAAAATCCAATTAAAAGCTGGGCAAAGGACCTGAATAGACACTTCTCCAAAGAGGACATACAGATGGCCAATAGACAAATGAAAAAATGCTTAGCATCACTGATCATCAGAGAGATGCAAATTAAAATCACAATGAGATATCACCTCACAGCTGTCAGAATGGTATCAATAAATCAACAAATAAAAAATGTTGGTGATGATTTGGAGAAAAGGGAACCCTTATGCAGTAATGATGGGAATGCCTCCAGCATTGAAAACAGTATGGAGATTCCTCAAAAAATTTAAAATGGGACTGCCTTATGAACCAGCCATTCTACTTCTGAGTATATATCTGAAGAAAACCAAAACACTAATTTGAAAGAATATATATGCACCTCCATGGTCATTGCAGCATTATTTACAATAGCCAAGATATAGAAGCAATCCAAGTACCCATCAATAGAAGAGTGGATTGAAAAAAAAAACAACCTTAAAAATGGACAAATTTTATTATAAAAGAATTATTGATAAGATTTAATAACAGTGAAAATTAATTTGTGCATAAATAATTATAAGAATTCACTTTTTGCTATCTATGATTATCTGTGTCATTTCATCAGATCATAAATATGGGGAAAAAGTAATTACTTATTTAAAAATACAATGCAATATGTTTCTGGATAGGAAATGACTAGTGTATCACTCTTCTTTCTAAGCTCCAAGGGAATTGTACTCTGCTTTTTACTCACTGAAGAGGGCTTCCTCAGGACAATGATGGTTACAGCTCTGAGAGAAAAATCTTGAAATTATGGCCTGGAGGCTCACACTGGCAACATATGAGTTTGTTGATTCAATGAATCAATTAACTCATCTACATAATATGAGCCTTTTCTATAGGAGCTGGATGAAGTTGTCTTTATTCATTTACCAGCTCAATCACGGTACTATTTTCTTATGTTCCATTCACAAACTTGCTTTTTCCATGCCCCAGGTGGTAGATAAACATGTATGGAGTGTGATTAGCATGTCAGGGAAAGAGACCCTGAGCTCCAACATCTTGATTCAAATCCAAGCTCTTAATGACGTGTTTTTAAAAAAATATATATTTCTTTATTGATTTCAGAGAGGAAGGGAGAAGGAGAGAGAGACAGAATCATCAATGATGAGAGAGAATCATTGATTGGCTGCCTCCTGCACACCCTCTACTGGGGAACAAGCCCGAAACCCAGGCATGTGCCCTTGGCCGGAATCAAACCTGAGACCCTTCAGTCCGCAGGCTGATGCTCTATCCACTGAGCCAAGCCAGCTAGGTCCTTAATGACGTTTTTAAAGACATAGGTGACATTATTCATAACTTACGTGACATGAGTTCTTTAACCTCTAAGTCTGTTACCTATCCACAATATTACATTAGATAATGCATTTTAAAAGTTTTACACTCTACATGGTTACACATTATCATTATTTTTTAAAAGTGGATGTATCATTTCTATCTTCAATCCTAAGTATCAGATATCTAATTATTTGCCAGGTAAGAAGGGGGTGATTGGGACACACACCGGTTCACAGTGGCCTTCAGAGAGCTGCCAATACAGAGGCAGACAGACAGGGCAGGGCAGGAGGAGCCCAGAGTGGAGTGACAGAACAGAGAGAAAACAGCTGCTTTTTCCAGCAGGAGCTCTAATCAGCTGGAAGCCCATATGTTAAGAATATCCACCCTTCATTTAATAAGAATTTCCTTTTGGAGTTGCCATCAGCATGCAGTCTATAGATGACCTGCATTAGCTTCAAGACAGAGGGAAATGTGCACAGAGAAAAAAATCTACCCGCAGACATGACTGAACTTGTCTCAAGACTGAGAAACATGAGAGTGAGCAGTTAGGAGATGATACAAAGGGTGTGGTATCCATGCAAGCTATGAAGTCAGCCTTAGAGAGAGAGGGAGAGAGGGGAGACTGGAAAGAGGAAGAGAGGAAGGAAGAGAAAGGAAGGGAAAGCGAGAGAAGGAATAATCCAGGCATAATCTGTACTTCTAGAAAAGATCTATCTTCTGGAGAACAAATTGACTCAGTTTTAAA
This sequence comes from Myotis lucifugus, assembly GCF_000147115.1. Taxonomy (NCBI): domain Eukaryota; kingdom Metazoa; phylum Chordata; class Mammalia; order Chiroptera; family Vespertilionidae; genus Myotis; species Myotis lucifugus. The sequence goes on along the minus strand of NW_005871058.1, from coordinate 15,728,291 downwards.
TTCATCTACCACCTAAGTTTCACAATATCATTAGCTACGTTGCTAAAAAGAATGCACTTGGATTAAAATATTCTCCTACGTATTTGGTGAAGTATAGGAAGTTTGTTGCAGTCTCTTACCTGAAGTATATATCTTCCAGAAATGAAACATAATCTCGTTTCTTTTCAAGAGTGAAATATGTTCATACAAGCTAAAGCACTTCTATTTCAAGGGAACATTATGCTTCCACTGGAAGCTTAGATTCCTGTTTGGCAGGTTTGGCATGTTTGGGAATCTATTTTTCATCAAACACCGGAGGGTTGTATGGGGAAAAAAAAAGGAGTTTGCATAATGAATAAGGATTTAAGCCAAAAATGCAACAATGAAGTAGCTTCTCTGTGAGAAACAGATGTTGAGGCAAAAGAGACCAACTAGCAATATGATGCAAAAGAAATATATATATTTTAAAATAGCTAAAGAGAGAATATTTCTCCTGGAAGTACTTTTGCTCATGCTATCATGCATTTGAATGTGGAAGCGGATCAGGAAGGTGGAAACAGTGATTCAATTCACAGAAGAGCTGAGCCCTTGAAAACGCTGCTCTAGCCTTTCTATTAGTTTCACTTTCAAATTATTTTCTTTATTTAATTAGGATTTAATATATTCACATTTTTGTCTAGCTTAAGAAATTGCCAATTTTGTTTGCTCAGCCTCAGGACTCTAGCTCAATTTGAATGTAAAAATAATTTTTATCATCTAATCATATTTTAAAAATAGCAATAAGGAGAAATAATTTACATGGTTAAGTAGAATGTACTATAAATGTGGGTAGTTTGTTGTCTTGGTATACTGCTGCTGAAGATGAGTCAGGCTGTTGTCTAGCCTCAGACCTTGGAAAGATTCTTCCACGGTAACCTTGCCAATATGATAGAATTTAATAGTCCTCTTTAAAATTGAATACACAGAGTTATGATCCAAAACCTTGAGACTGGCTACATGCATGCTTTATACACACTCAGCATTTTCCTAACCTTCATACTCTCTCATTATCTATATATATAATAGCCTAATCGACCATTTCGGCAGATCAACCAGAACGACCAGTTGCTATGATGCACACTGACCACCAGGGGGCAGACGCTCAATGCAGGAGCTGCCCCCTGGTGGTCAGTGTGCTCCCACAGGGGGAGTGCCGCTCAGCCAGAAGCTGGGCTCACGACTGGTGAGTGCAGCTGCCACAGCGTTGGGAGCCTCTCCCAGGGGCGGCAGCAGGCGCAGCGGGCTGGGATGAGTGCGAGCTGCCCAGCACCCAACCCTGATCCAGGTTCCTCCCTAGCCGCCTGCCCTTGGTGCACTGCTACATCCCGAGGGGTCCGGGACTGTGAGAGGGTGCAGGCCGGGCTGAAGGACCCGTCCCCCCGCTGCCCTGTGCACGAATGTCGTGCACTGGGCCTCTAGTTATTTATATAAACCCTTTGAAAGAGGGACTTCACTTCTTAAGTCAAGCATTCCTCTAGAGCAGCGGTTCTCAACCTGTGGGTCGCGAATCCTTTGGGGGTCAAACAACCCTTTCACGATGGTCACCTAAGACCATCGGAAAACACATATATATATAATTACATATTGTTTTTGTGATTAATCACTATGCTTTAATTATGTTCGATTTGTAACAATGAAATTGGGGGTCACCACAACATGAGGAACTGTATTAAAGGGTCGCGGCACTAGGAAGGTTGAGAACCACTGCTCTAGAGTGTCTCCTGGGTGCTTAGCAGCTGCCTGGTGCTGGGAGTAGTGTGATGAACATGACTGGCAAAGTCCTGCTACCATGGAGGTTGCTTCCCTCCCCCAGCCCTGTTGCCTAGCATAGCGATCTGAACCAGTTGGTATCTCCTTGAAAAACAAATGAAGAAAGGTGTAGGTCCGATAAAGTTGTTTATATATTCCAATTTAAAATATTAGGAAACTGGCAAATAAAAGGAAATATCTTGACCGAGTTATTTTGAAATGAAGTGCTAGATGCATTGGTGCTTACTAGTATATTAAACACAAATTGCTTTCTCTTTTATTCACTTCAGCTTGACAGGAGGGAAAAATGAATCAATAGTACATGAAGTCTTCATAAAGATCGCAATTCAAACCTTCAAAAATTGTATTTGTTTAAAATCTAGTGTAAAGGAGCATGAAATTAATATTGATATTCTTCAACCTTATACAAATTGAGTTTCTTGAGATTTTTTGGTGAAATTAATACATTCAGTTACTAAAGATTAAAAACAAATGATTTTATTTAAAATGATTATTCAATTACTAAAGATTGAAAACAAATGGAAAGTTTATTAAAGGGTATTCAGTGGGAATAAATACTGCTTTAACAATATCTGCTCTGTCAGGGCATCTATTGTTCATTAGCAGCCCTGGAGAAGGCCATGGATTGCCTCATTAAACACCTTGCCAACCTTCATCCTTGTGTACATTTCTGGCTGTAGAGTCGGAAAAGCTTAAAGTGACACTTCCGAAGAGTCAGGATGAGAATTAGCTTCTTCCATTAAAATGTATTTTCACACATTTTGGAAGGTGGAAGCAAGGACTATTTGTGCTGCTTTGGATTTTATTTTCTATTGGCAAGCAAGATCTCGGTTTCTAAAGCAATACTCTAGTGCTTGTTCTGCACTTCCCTTGGCGTTGAGAGGCAGCTGTGTCAAAAGTAGTGGTGACAGCTAATTCCCAGCTTTCCGATTTGGGGATTGCTTTGAAAGTGGAATGCTTGTGCTCAGTAGTTCCAGTGAGGGCCGCGGTCCCCGGATGTGTCAGTTCTGGAGTGTACTGTTCCTATTTAAAGCCCACCGCATCGGCCCTTGTTTTGAAAGTACTTTATTCTCTGTATTAAATCTTTCCTGATCCAATATTTAGATTTGTTTCCGAACAAGTGTATCAGACTGTGAGTTGTTTCCCAATATTTGTTCTTAACCTTTTTCCAAATAGATTTTCAACTGGTCGCCTACCTAGCGAATTGAAAACTGCTTTCTCAGCCCCCTTATTGAGCGTGACCAAGTTCTAGGTAATATCATTTAAAAAGATGTTATATTTGGTACTTCTGGTTTGTCCTTACAAGGGTAGAGCATACAATATCCTGGCGCCTTGCCCTCTTTCTGATCACGGTGTGACGGCAAAGGTTGAAGAACTTCCCAGAATTCAGAGCAGAGTCACATGTTGAGAGTGGTAGAACCCTCTGCCAACAGCGAACCACTTGGCCCTGAACTATTTAATGACACATACATTTCTATCTTGTTTGAGATGCTGGATTTTAGATTCTCTTTCTTTTTAATAGCATCTTAATCTGAAGTAAACCGTAATTTGGTTATTAGATGTGGAACTCTACCATACTATAAACAAAACAAACACACACACACACACACACACACACACACACACACACACACACAAAACGAGGCATTGGTCCAATAGTTAGGTAATGGGTGGCAGGAGCCCAGATATTGCAAGCTGGAAAGCCAGTGACCCTCATTACTTCATTATGAACATTTGGTAAGGTTGTCACTGTAATCCTCAAAAAGGTAGACTTCTTGCCAAAAGAACATGTGACCTCTGAACTGTTTGGAAAAACTCAGAATGTTGCTATGTCTCCTTGTGCAAAGTTCTGCAACAAGATATACTTGCTCTGGTTATAACAGGTGACTTTAAAGAAGCAGCTGTAGCAGTAAATGGGCCTCTGGTGTCCTCAAGTGCCTGCATTAAGACTTCTCAGTTATTGGGATACATTCCAGTTTCAAAGGTTAGATTAAGGTCAATGATTTCCTACCTAAACTAATGTTTTCAGCTAGTTTCAAAGTAGACACCATTAAATTGAAGGAAAGCAAAAATGTGCTGAGCAAAGAGACCAGTAAATATAAAAGGTTCATCTGGAAGCATAGAAATCCTGTCTAGATTAGATCTTTGGTTATGGTTATTTGTCCATGGATCTGTCTGTGACTAGAACAAAAGCATACTATACTTTTTAAAGGGAGTATATTGATCTTTAAAAGCCAAGGTGTGTTTGACCTTTAAAGCAACTCCAGAAGCCTCTCCACTGACACAGAAGAATATAGCCCACAAAATATGTGCAGTCTCCAAGTAGTAGAAATAGTGTCTAATAGGGTAATCAAATGCTTCTGAGAGGTTTTTTGAGAGTGAAAAGGAACATATTTTTTTTAGCAAGAGAAAATAAATTTAATGCATATATATATGTGTGTGTGTGTGTGTGTGTGTGTGTGTG
>NW_005871058.1:15602875-15723939 GCF_000147115.1 Myotis lucifugus | reverse complement strand
ATATATATAGAATATATATGAACTCCACGTACATGAGGGAGTCAGAGACCCCATATGCACAAGAGGTTCAGGTATAGAAAAGGAACATGAGTGTATGGGACATCCTGAGCTAGATGTGAGGTAACGTGCATTGAGGGCTTCTAAAGGTCATTGCAGGATGATAAGAAGAGCAGACCTTTAGTCAATAGAAAATTTCCCTACCTTATAGATAGGTCAAAAGAAGTTATCCCTGATAATCTCATATGAGTAAGGCCTCATTCTAATTTTTCTAAGTAGTTAAGGGGGAAGCGCAAACGTTTATCTTGAGCCTTCAGCTAAAGTTCCCTTTAACTCAAAACAATCTGAATGTCACAGAGGCACATCTTGGCGTGACTCTTACTAGACCCTCACAAATGCCTCCTCTGAAAGTTCCCTGGAAGTTTCACATTCCAGAATTTGGGTGGGTAGACTGTTCTATATCTCATTAAACCAGCCTCAGTCTTGAGGAAGGCTCAGTTCAGTTAAACAGTTGTGTTTCATTTTAGGAGGCCGTGATGCAGGTGGGCTCCCAAAGTTAAGCCTATGGTGGAAGCACTAGGGTATTTAATAAGAGGCATCTCTATGGAAACAAAAGAAAAATAAAGGTTAATCATTGGAGCAGACTATAAACGCAGCTTCAGACTTCAGAAGGCAAGCAGCCAAGAAGAGTTCTAGATGTCTGTCTCAAATCATTCTCAGATGGAGTGAAGACAGCAGTTATAGTCTGACAGATTCCCCTGGTCTGCAGCTTGAATGTCAATGGCATGAAGAGTTTCCATATAGGAGCTGTTGTGGTGATTTCTCTGAAGTCTACATCAAGTTGTCCCACTGTAGCTTGCATGGCCTTGAAAAGGGCAGTTTTAGTTCTCAGTGATCCCAAGCCAAAGGATGGGAAAATGAAAATGCTAGTTGGGAGGGCTGCAGCCACATATTTAAGAAAACTAAAAAAATCAGGATCTGGTCCAGTTAGTAGGTAGGGAAAAACAAACACAACAACTCAAAAGACAATGAACAGCACAAGACCCTAATGTCCACAAAGGTATATTAAATGAAATATTTTTTTCTCTAAAATTACCCTTATCTCTACCAAAAAAACAAACAAAATTAAGACATTTATTTGCAAAACAAATTTAGTTTCAATAAATTTGGCCTAATTGTTTGTATAAATCCAGCAAAAATAGTAATTAACCACATAGGATCTTCTAAATCTGCCTTACTGGAATTTTTCACAAGGAATCTTCAGATTTAACTTTAAAAAGGCCTCTCAAGGCCAGAAAAAGATAAGCCACATACTTGTCATCAGACTTCACGTGCAATACCTACAGGATGGGGTTAAAACTCTCATTTTGAGGTCCCCAATGTACCCTGAGTTTCTTTCTTTGCATCTTCTAGTAAGAAACCTTCTATCCTTACCTGGAAAAACTACTGAGAAACATGTAAGCAATGTACCAGGCTAGGTCTCCCTCCCCCGCCCCCCCAAGGGATTCTTACTGACTCCCAAAATCAATCTTAATTCCTTTAGGCTTTCTGGTCATATCTGAGCTTGTGCACGTCTCCCTCGAATGTATCATTCCAGTCAAAAAGCCTTGTAATAGAGCTAGTTTCTAATTGTACCCTGTTGTAAAGAGAACAGATTCTTATTGGACTTATACAAACAAATATATGACCATGAAAACAAAAATACTTAATTGTTGAGAATTTCCAAAGTTTGGAGGGATCAATTAGAGAGAAAAAAATAATCTTTTTCAATACTGGTTACAAAGGTGTAATTTACCAAATTGCTTTAAGTCACACATGATTTACAAGAAAGAAAAAAATATATATTCCTTATGTCTGTAAAACAAAAGATTTAAAAATCAGTAATATTTCAAATAAAAAGTAATAAATTGTAACCCTTCTATCTGTTCATTCAGTCCTATGTAATTAAAATTGTTCTGCTTGAATCCAGTTTTCCCATTAGTTCTCTTGACCTTGCCTGATAACTGAAGGTGCTGGGTCAGTGATAATTCTAAGAAGTTTACAAGGCCATCTGTCAAGATTCATATGATTTTCTCAGTGAAGTGGGTGCCTGAATTATTAGAGATTGTGGAAAGTGGCTCAGCAGTTAGTGTTGGCCACTGCATCAAAGGGTTCTGGGTTCAATATCTGGTAAAGGGCATGTACCTGGGGGGCAGGTTGATCCCTGGCCCCAGTTGGGGTGCATGAGGGAGGCAACCAATGTATCTCTATCATATCAATGTTTCTCTCTCTCTCTGTCTACCTCTCTTTCTTCTCTCCTACTTCCACTCTTTCTAAAAAACCAATGGAAAAAATATCCTAAGGTTAGGATTAACTTTTAAAAAAAAGGACTTCTGGTAAATGCGGCACTTGCATCCTCCAACAACCATACAAAATTACAGCTAAACCACAGCGCAACAATCTTTTGGAACTGCCTGAAATCTGGCTGAATGGAAGTCTTACAGTAGATAATTTAAGCATTCCAATGTTTATAATCTTATCAATCCTTACATTTCCATACTCTTTTAACCCAATTATAGCTTCACCAGTGGGTTTTGGTACCACAGTGCTTGAATTCTCATATCAAAGAGTTCTAGAAATCGCTCTCTTCTATCTCCTGACTGTTTTGCCCACTCTTGAGTAAAAAGGCTTTGGGTCCCCATTGAGGGGTCAAGGCCAGGGTCCCTAGCCTTGGTATCAATTTTTAATTTGATATAACTGGCCTGACTATTGTCTCAGCTATTGCTGGTCAGGTTTCTTATTGTAATCTTCCCACCCCCTCTCCAGTATTTTAAATTTCTCCTCACTGGAGTAAACAGAGCAGACTTGTTTGGGGATCTTTAATCTTGTGGGGCCAACAGGAGGCCAGGTTGGCCCATTCAGCCTATATAAGTACTGTACTAAATCCTTCTTCTAACCCAGTCAGTGTCTGTTTTCTTTAGCCCATTGTTCGAATTGGCAAATTCCTCATAATAGCCATTGCAATTTTAGGTTATACTTTCCTTGAGGGATGGCAGCAGTTTGGTGGGGCCCCAGCCATAAATGGGGTCCAGCCCACGTTTCTGTGTGGTCATATTTTGAAGCTTCCAGCCTGCCAGTTACCAAACTCAGTCCTCAGTACATAACATTTTCAGGTTGTCTTTTGGTAAGATCTCACCATTATTTTTCTTCCAATTTTCTTCTAAAGCACAGGACAATTGTACTTCCAGTGTCCCGCTATTTTACAGTATTTGAAAATGTCAGAAGGCAAATAGGAAGACTTCTGAGTGGACTCTGATTTTTGTTCTAATTTCTGTCCTTTCATCTTAATAAGATAATCTTAATGACTAGCTATTATAACAACACTAGAGGCCCGGTGCACAAAAATTTGTGCACTCGGGGGGGAAGGGGGGTCCCTCAGCCCAGCCTGTGCCCTCTCGCAGTCTGGGACCCCTCAGGAGATAATGACCTGCTGGCTTAGGCCTGCTCCTGGGTGGCAGAGGGCAGGCCCAATCCCTAGGTGCAGCCCCTGGTGGGGCTCAGAGCAGGGCTGATTGGGGAGTTGGGGCGCCGCCCCCTGTCATGCACAGAGCAGGGCGGATTGGGAGGTTGCGATGCCACCCTCAGTCATGCTCAGGATAGGGCTGATTGGGGGGTTGGGGCACCACCCCCTATCACACTCAAGGCAGGGTCAATGGGGAGGTTGCGGCGCCACCCCCTGTGATGCACAGAGCAGGGCCAATCAGGGGGTTGGGGCAGTGCCCCCCCCACCCCCGTCACGTACAGAGCAGGGCCCATCAGGGGGTTGGGGAGCTCCCCCCTGTCACTCACAGAGTAGGGCCGATAGGGGAGTTAGGGCACCGCCCCCTGTCACACACACAGCAGGGCGGATCAGGGGGTTGAGGCGCCGCCCTCTATCACCCACAGAGCAGGGCCGATCAAGGGGTTGGGGCGATGCCACTGTCACACTCAGGGCAGGGCCGATGGGGAGGTTATGGCTCTACCCCGTCACACACAGAGCAGGGCCTGTGGGGGGGGGGGGGGTTGGGGCACCGCCCCCTGTCACACTCAAGGCAGGGTCGATGGGGAGGTTGGGGCGCCACCCCCTGTCATGCACAGAGTAGGGTCGATCAGGGGGTTGGAGCACTGCCCCCTGTCACTCACAGAGCAGGGCAATCAGGGGGTTGGGGCGCTGCCCCCTGTTACTCACAGAGCAGGGTCCATCAGGGGGGTTGGGGCTCCGTACCCTGTCACACACAGAGCAGGGTCAATCAGGGGGTTGGGGAGCTCCCCCCTGTCATGCACAGAGCAAGGTCAATCAGGGGGTTGAGGAGCTCCCCCCTGTCATGCACAGAGCAGGGCTGATAGGGGAGTTGGGGCACCGCCCCCTGTCACACACAGAGCAGGGTGGATTAGGGGGTTGGGGCGCTACACCCTGTCACACTCGCGGCAGGGCCGATGGTGAGGTTATGGCTCTACCCTGTCACACACAGAGCAGGGCCCGTGGGGGGGGGGGGGGTTGGGGCGCCGCACCCTGTCACACACAGAGCAGGGCCGATCAGGGGGTTGGTGCGCTGCACCCTGTCAAACACAGAGCCGCAGGGCGATCAGGGGATTGGGGAGCTCCCCCCTATCAGGCACAGAGCAGGGCTGATCAGGGGTTGGGGCACCTTCCCCTGTCACGAACAGAGCAGGGCAGATAGGGAGGTTGTGGCCCCGCCCCCTGTCATACACAGAGCCCCAGGGCGATCGGGGGGTTTGGGCGCAGCCCCCTGTCACGCTGATCCCGGTGCTGGGAGGCCTCGCAGCTCCGCTGATCCCAGTGCCGGGAGGCATATTACCCTTTTACTATATAGGATAGAGGCCTGGTGCATGGGTAGGGGCTGGCTGGTTTGCCCTGAAGGGTGTCCTGGATCAGGGTGGGGGTCCCCACTGGGGTGCCTGGCCAGTTTGGGTGAGGGGCTGAGGGCTGTTTTCTGGCTGGCAGATGATTAAAAGCTCCCAACCGCTCCTTGTTTTTTTTTTTTTTTTTTTTATTCTGGGCCAGCTTTAGCTCTGAGGCCTCGCTGCTGAAAACATCGATACAATGTTGCGGTCCGGAGCTGACTGACAGCTGGTTTCTGGGGTTTTGTTTACCTTCTTATTTGCAACATAGTACATAGTTGCTTAGAGTTGCAACTGAGAGGCTGGCAGCGCAGGCGGGGAACGTTGGAGTCTGCAGTCACTGAAGCAAGCAAACCTCATGTTCGCTTCCAGCTGCCTGGCTGCTGGCCGCCATCTTGGCTGACAGTTAATTTGCATATACTCACTGATTAGCCAATGAAAAGGGTAGCGGTCGTACGCTAATTACCATGTTTCTCTTTTATTAGTGTAGATGAGGGCCCTTTAACATTTTTTCTTTCTTTTCAATTAAAAGGATCCGCTATCTGGCTTTGATGGTAGGATCTATAGCGACTCAAACCAGTACTGTGGATGCAAAAGGCCCCAGGGAAAAGGCAGAAAGATGCAACCCTCACCAGATAAAGTGTCTTCCCAGAGTTAGCCTTAGAAAGAAGGGGGGCCCTGTGTTTAAACAGCTGTCCCATCACACGGGCAATCACATGCTTTCCCCCCTTGAGACCATGTCTGGGAGGAACAAGACAGACACAGAAATCTCCCTGGAGAGTCTCTCATGGCCGGATAGAGAGCAAGGGGAACCTTGGCAAGTGCACCCTGGATGGTAGAAGCCAGAGAGAAAATATTCTCACTAGCATAAGGCCAACTATTCAGGACTTACAACAAGATAAAGGGGGAGAAACAAGACAAAGACAAAAACAAACAAACTCATGAATACTCATACCAGGTCATCAAAAATCACTAGTTTCACAAATATTTTCTTCTGATGATCAAAATTTTGAAAAAAGAAAAGGATTCTCACAGTCTCTGCTCCCACTGGATCCTGCAGAGAAACCTGAGTATGTGTGGCGGGGTAAGAACCCTTACCTTCTGCTGGCCTGTGTCAGAGGCCCCAGGATCTCCTCGTCTGCTGCACCGTGTGGCGAAGTGCAGAGTTCCAGCCAGTGAGTTTATCCTGCTCCCCGAGCCACTGTGCAGGACTAACAAACTTTCCTCCACCCTCAAGGTTCTTCTGGCTGGCCTAATAATCAAACAGATATGAGATAGATTAGCAAGAGAAGATAGTCAAATGTAATGCATACATATGTATGGTACCCTGAATGTATGAGTCAGAGACCCCACATGCTTAAGAAGTTTTTAGAACAAAGAATTCATGAGCATAAATCAGGGTGGTCACAAGCAAACCAGTCTCTATGAGAGTAGAAGTAACAAAAAGAAATATCCCAAAGTCAAGAAAACAGGAACCATAAATGACAAGGGACAAAGGAATTACTCTCTGATAATACAATCAGGATTTTACCAAGGAAATGCCTTAGCAGGGAATGTTTGAAATTCCTATCTGGTAGGATTTGATTATTGCTTTGAACAGGACAGCTCTGCTATTCCTATTCTTTCAATTTTTTTGGAAGCTGGCTATACTTACTACTAAAATACTGTACTCTTCCATTTTTTTGAATGGGACTTTATTTGGGAGTGGACTGCAAGTTTTCAGCTCTGACAGTAGATGGCCATCCAGTCAAAGGCCACATTCCCAGCTTACTTTTCAACTAGATGTGGGCAAGTTACTAGTTCTATTCAATGATATGTGAAAAGAAGTGATATGTGATTCTCCCCGTTGTGCCCTTAATAGGACTTCATGTTCACCCTCCCGTCTGCCCCTCTCCAAACACACACACACACACACACACACACACACACACACAGCAGATGGTAATGAATAGAGTACCAAGGATGACAAAACTGAAGTGCCGATTCTTATCTTTATCTTAGATATAAGGAAGAGAGGGAGAGAGAATTATTTTTGTTTACACTGCTATATTTTGGGTATCTTGAGTTTGGATTAAAACAACATAAGCACAGTTTACATAGATTCAAATGATTCTTTGTCTTAAAATCTTACATTACTTAAAAATTTGGATCAGAGATTCAAACTATTTCTATATGAATAGTACAAAATATTGATATTCCACAAAGTTAGAATAAAAATTTAATTTTTCTCAAATAATTATTTTTCAGAAAATATTTACAGTAAAGAATTTATCTATTGAATGTTGAGGCCAGTAATTATTACAGTGATTCCAATAAATATTCTGTCATAGGCTCACATGTTAGACTATATTTTCAGATAGTTTGGTATAAAGCTGAGAAATAATGGTCATACATGGACTAACTTGAAATGTGATCTTATAAAGTCTAGATAATCCATTCTAGAAAGCAATTGCAACTAAAAACTATCTTAGATCATTAAGTGTATGTAAATTTAATGTTTAGAGTACAAAGTGCACACAAAAAAATAGAGGATTGATTTTAAATGGATTTTAGACTTTTTCTCAGCTTAATAAGACAGGCTGAGAAAATTCCTCTACATTAAAAAAATACAAATATTCCTCCCCCATCCTTAAATTGATTAGAGTAAATTGCTTGTGTTTCTCAAATCCAAGCTTAATATGCACTTTTTCTCTTTGGAGCAGCATGAGAAAATTCTCACTGCCTATGGCTCATAGGGTTGCCAGGGGGAGAGTAGAGCTGAGATATGAAGCTTAAGGAGTTGAGATCAGAAGACAACATGTGGCTAACAACCCTCTTGAAAGTTAAAGAACATTTGTTGCCCAGCCAGAGTGGCTCAATGGTTGAGCATCAACCTATGAACCAGGACATCATGGTTTGATGCCCAGTCAGGGCACATGTCTGGATTGGGCGTTTGATCCCCATTGTGGGGTGTGCAGGAGGCAGCCGATCAATGATTCTCTCTCATCATTGATGTTTCTATCTCTCTCTCCCTTCCTCTCTGAAATCAATAAAAATATATTAAAAGAAAATTTGTTGAAGTTAACAGATTGGCTTTTGGCTAAGTTGATTTACTAATTGTTATGCTTTACTGTACCATCCATAATTAGAATTTGAACATAAGGATAGTGATAAACTGGAATTATATTGTGGACATTTGAGATATACGTGAATACTTTCAGGCTTTGGGGATCATTGAGCTACAACCACAGAATACAGTGGCCATGGACACCTGAAGGCTATTTTCCTTGTGAGTCTATTTTTACCTTTTGGGGTTTAAGTTATTCAGATAAAACCATTCTTAATATCTTCTGTTGTTCTGAAATTGCATTACTTTTTATCTCAACAAATTTTGAGGCATATACAGGGTGAGGCAAAAGGAGATTTACAGTTGCTTGTATGGAAATTATACAATAATTAATAAATGATACTACAAGAATAAACTGTGATTTGTAGACACACAACTGTAAACCTACTTTTGCCCCATGCTGTATCACTTCCTGCCTTGTATTACAATTTGCACGTATATATTTTTACTTTCCTGTTATACTATAGAGTCAGTGTTTTATTCACGTCCTCTTGCTTTTTGAACATACTAAGCACCAATATGTTTATTTTAAGATTTCATTGTCAATAGATCTTGATCCTGGTGCTGGGCCTATTTGTATTAGAACACCCTTATTACATTGTTTCTACTAAATATATGCATTCACAAAAACGTTTTTTTTAAATTATTGACCTTTATTCCTTTACTCATTTTGTTGTCCTCTGGAGCCAAATAAATACAGCAAGGAATAAAATTTCTATATTGTCTCATAAAAAAATTAAACACATTTTTTAAACGCCTCCCTTTTTCTATTATTTTGTTTGAATATGTTATTTTTTAAAACATAGTTTACATACAGTGAAATGTATAGGTCTTCAGTGTATAGTTTGATGAGTTTTGAAAAATACCTATACCTGTTTAACCCAGAGCCCTGTCCAGATATCGGTCATTTTCATTTTCCCAGGGAAAATGGCATCATGCCTTTCCCAAGAAATCCCCACTTCTGCTCCTAGACACAATTACTGTTCTAAATTCTACCCCCTCAGATGAGTTCCTCCTTCATAGATATTCTCTACTATGGCAGGAGACTGTGAAGACTCTTTAATTTGGCTTCTGGCCTGCAAGTGATTTTATTAGTGGCTCAGCTTGATCATATTGGGCTTGGTTACAGTAGGGGATAGATCAGCCTTGTTCCTGAGCCCTGGCAATTCTGGAGTTTCAACTGAATTCCTCTGGTATTCAATAAGGCTTTTCCTTTCTGGCTGGGGAAGTCGATAATGTGGTCCAGCACTGCTCTGCCCAGAACCTTTGATGGGTTTGTAGCTTTGTAGCAGTGTGCCAGTCTGAAGTGTCTCTCCCTGCATGGAGAGCTTAACATTTGAACAAAGACTCGAGAGGACACTGACTCAGATTGGAAGAGTTCTCTGTCCAGCTACCTTCTCTCTGGTACCCTTCCCTACAAATAACAGGAGGCAGCCAATCAATGATTCTCTCTCATCATTGATGTTACCTTGGTGGCCCAGAAATCCAATCTTTATTTCTTTTACTCAAGGAGTTGCTGTTCTGTGTTTGGACGCCACTTCTTAAATTAGACAGTGATTCTTAACAAAAAGACAGAACAATCCAAAGTAGACCTCATTTTTATGTATTTGCTTCCAGTTAATGATCACACTCCTGAGTTCTATGTTTTCCAATTTTGTCCAATTTTGCAATTATACACAGCATAATTGTACATTTGATGAAAATTACTCTATCATGGCCAGAACTGATAGTCCCATAACAGATTAATTTTTACTTACATTTTTTTGACATCCCATTTTGGTTGATTAGCCTCTCTTTAAAGATAGAATAATGTATTCCAAATCAATCATCTATGGGTATTTTAGGATCAAATAAAATAATCTTTGAAAAAATATGTCTCTTCACAAGTGATATAATTTCAGAGTAATTACAATCTTAAATTTTTAATATAATGATTATCCTAATTTTTTATTAACATACACATTGTAGGTAACATTGACTTAAGTAAAGATGAGTTTGAAGTTCTAAAAAAATATATCATCTGGGGGAGAATAGACGCTCATCATTTTTTTCTTAAACTTTCCCAATTAGTACCCTATTGGCAAAAGAGTCTGTACTGGTACATAGCAAATATAAAATTTATTTAAGATGTTACATTTTATCTTATAATTAAATGTACACAGTGAATAATTATGTTGAGTTTGATTAAAATATAATGATCTCTCCTCACCTCAATCTTTGAGCAAAATTGAGAGTCAGGAATGTATACTGTGTTAGTTCTATCTGCAATTGTGGCCTGTACATAAGTAGTTATACCCTGCTTAGAAAATTTTGTAATGTATGTCTACATTTGTCTGAGAACTGGAAACATTGATTTGAATTTGAATATTTGGTCTACTTAATTTCAGATGTTAATATCTGAAAGAGTTGCATTTTATAGCTTTGTAACTGAATTTTCTTTATATCCATTTTGTATAAACAACTCAAATTGAGGACAAGTTTAAAGAAAAATAAATGTAATTCACATATTTAAAAATTTGAATAGGATTTATTACATTTAGATATGGTTTATTAGTAGAGATATTAATATTGCCAAAGGGTCACAAGTAATCTTGTCCCCCTCTGTTTTCCTCCCTTCAGATAAGTTAGTTACTGGTTTAATACAAGCATCCATCCAAATCCTTACAAATGGGTGTGGTATATATTTCTAAAATGCATTGTGAACTGACACTACAGAGAAGTTGTAATTTAACCAAGACAACAGATAATTAATTTTGAATAATCCAAACATTTTTGGTACATATTTCAAGAAAGACAGACTTAATACAACAGCATGCATCCTATATAATAAAAGCCTAATATGCTAAGTGTTCAGTCAACTGGTAGGCTGCTCAACCAATCAAAGGGTAATATACTAATGATATGTTAAGGTCGCTCAACTGCTCACCATGATGTGCACTGACCACTAGGGGCAGACGCTCTGACAGGTAGTTTAGCTTGCTGCTGGGTCCAGCCGGGACTGAGCGAGATGGGCTGGACATGTCCTGGAGCCCTCCCGTAGTCCCTCCCTGGCTGGCCAACCTCCCATGTCCCTCCCCAGCCCCAATCGTGCACTGGTGGGGTCTCTTGGTCTGGCCTGTGCCCTCTCATAATCCAGGACTCCTCGGGGGATGTTGGAGAGCAGTTTCACCCCAATTCTTCAGGCCAGGCCGAGGGACCCCACTGGTGCACGAATTTGTGCACCAGGCCTCTAGTATTTAAATGTTTGAGGGGACTCTATTCTTGATCTCGTCAACTATTTTAAACTATGTAAAACCTTAGTAAAGTAAGAGTGAGATGCATTGATGCATTTGTGATACTAAGTGCTGCACAAAATACATTTTACATCATTTATCTCAAGTCAGCCTATAATTTCACATACTTACAGTTATTTATTTTAAAGATGCATTAGTGGTTTGCATATTATAACAACTGGTAAACAACAATACTCAAATAGACAAGTAGCTCTCAGGATATAAATGATTATGACTAAGACTTCCAATTCTTTCAGAAAATTATTAGTTTACAGTTTAAGTGGACTTTGGCATTCTACATACGGTTTACTTTTGACCATTGAATAAATTCTTATTGCTGACAGAAATAAAAATGTGCTGGAAATATTTACAATCTCAGGCAAAATCACAAATGTTCCCCATCTGTCTCTGCATAGAAAATGGATCAATTTATTGTAGTCAAACTTTATTACCTCTATAATTCCACGTACATTTTCACTAGGCAAAATTGTCCTTTCTCCACTGAAGAATTTTTTTTTATGTCTCTTTTAAATTTCTACTCTTTTTTCAGCTTCTCCATATGCTTTTTATAGGCCAAGGTTTTTATAATTTCAGATATATTCTTAGTAAGCATAGGGAGATACAAGTTTCCATAACTATCTGATTTTGCATATAATACAATTGCATGGCTTCAAATGTTCATTTAATTATTAATGAACTTTATTAAAAGGCAAAACAGAAATAATACAGTGTTATGTAATACTGGCTTACTTTTCTATCAAGTCCCCTTATGTTTTTGTCTATTTTGTTTTAATGCTGCAATTTCTAAACAATTGTGTTGCTAATTTTCCCAGACAATAAGTTAGGTCACCGGCATAGAAAATAGATTTAGAGTTTTAAATGTTATCAAAGAAAGGGAAGCAGGGCATTTTTTTTTTTGGTTTGAACATGGACTCTGTGTTTTAGAATTTCAGTTAACTTGGATGCTAATGAATGGAGGTCTGCTTTGTTTCAGTTGGAAGCAAACCTGTTTCCAACTATTCTAGAGCACCACCTTCTGGAAATGAAGTGCTTCTCTAAGTGTCACAAAGCAGCTCCTTGTGATTGGTAGAATCATGATTTTGTACTGAGAAGAATCATGCCTCATGAGCGATATATCTCTATTAAGCAAAATTACAGTCTCTGCCAACCTTGAGGGGTTAGAGTTAAGAAAGACACCAATGTGTGGAAAATGCAGGATAAATGAAAGGTATTTTTTAACTGCTCTATGAGGAATAAAATTCTGTCAAGTTTACTTTTTTATTTTTATTTTTTTACTTGTTAGACCTAAATGACAATGTCATTCTGCTTCCATAATATGTGGCATCTGGGGTAATAGTACATAGAAATATGTAACACTATTGTTTAAAACCATTAAGGACAAGCTAAGCCTTAGCAGTTCCAGTTAATACGTTCTAAGGCTAATAATGAATATACATTTTATTGCCATAAGACATGGGATAATCAGCCTTTTTCTTTCTAATTCTTACTACATCCAGTTAATTAAACTTATAATTAACTAGAGTTCAGATTTAAGTTTAGGGCATTCCATATTTTCCACCTCCAAGAAAATATTTTCACTGATTGGTCTTTTCAACGAATTCTGCCTTGATAACATTCTTGGGAATGGTTATACGCCTCACTGTCTTGTGATTGGTAATCTGTACATCGTCTGTCTCAGCAACACTCATATATTTTAAAGCTCATGTCTCTCCAGCATGCCCTCCCTTCCAAGCCCAGTTGGGGTGCCTTAGTAACTCCACATAGTTGGATTCCCTGGCTTTATTCCCACCCCCCTGGTACCAGTCCCTGTCTGTCTAGCTTCCCTCTGTCTCCTCAACATAATAGTGTATCAGTTATTAACAATTTTAACATATTTATTTCTTAAAAACATCACTCACTGTAGGAACATCTTTTCTTGGAGAGAGGGGGAGAGGGACTGGCAGACCAAATTTTTGAGCACATGTGCAGTCCAAAGAGAGCAATACCCATAGCAATAGAAAATAGCAGATTGACTACTTTTTCTAGGATGAAATCCAACAGCCTCCAAGCCTATTAGGTGCCAGATACTGTTGGGTGTGCTTAGTTTACAGATACTATGTGCTGCAGTCCTAATAGCAAAAAGCACCCCACTGAGTCAGAGAGATTTTCATAAAAATAGCTGGTCAGAACTATTTCATTGGATTCATTATTATGCTTCAAATGCAGTAGTACAGAGGGGAAAAAATGAGGAAAACTTGCAAATAAACAAAATCCCTTGATTAATAAATCTAAAACAAATACATATTGAGTCAGAGCAGAGATAAAATAAATCACCTCAATGAGCTAGATGGTAAGAGCAAAACATGTCCCAAGGTATTGTCTTTATATATAATACTAGAGGCCCAGTGGATGAAAATTCATGCACTTGGGGGGGGGGTCCCCTCAGCCCGGCCTGTGCCCTCTTACAGTCCAGAACCACTCAGGGGATGTCCACCTGCTGGCTTAGGGCTTAGGCTCACTCCCCGAGGGATCAGGCCTAAGCTGGCAGTCAGACAATCCTCTGGCAGCCTGGGAGCCCTTGGGGGATGTCTGACTGACAGCTTAAGCCTGCTCCCTGCAGTCGGACATCCTTAGGGCTTGTGACTGAGTGGAGCTCCCCCTGTGGGAGTGCACTGACCACCAGGGGGCAGCTCCTGTGTTTAGGTGTTTAGCATCTACCCCCTGGTGGTTAGTATGCATCATAGCCACAGGTCATTCCACTGTTAGGGTCAATTTGCACATTATCCTTTTATTATATAGGATATAACTTACATGTATAAAGAATGTGGTAATTTTAAGGGTTATTAATATGTACAAAATATCAGCCATTGACTAAAGTTGAGGAACCTCTTCTAATTTTGCCCTTGTTAGTAAAGGTTATTTGGGTTTCAAGTTGGTTTAGGAGCGGGAGGGGAAAGAGAGAGAGAGAGACCCTGACTGGCAAGACCATCAACCTTGAGGTTGAGCCCAGTGACACCATTGAGAATATCAAAGCTAAAATCCAAGACAAGGAAGGCATCCTACCTGAACAGCAGTGTCTGATTTCTGTGGGCAAACAGCTAGAGGATGGCCGCACTCTCACAGACTGCAACATTCAGAAAGTGTCCACCCTGCACTTGGTGCTTCGTCTGAGGGGTGGTATCATCAAACCCGCCCTCCACCAGCTTGCCCAGAAGTACAACTGTGATAAGATGATCTGTCACAAGGGTTACTCCCACCTGCATCCACGTACTGTCAACTTCCACAAGAAGAAGTGTGACCATACCAACAACCTGTGCCCTAAGAAGGAGGTCAAATAAGGCCCCTCTACTACCTCCTTGGGTCCACAGGGAAGCCTTCTACCTGAACTCTGAACCCTGTGACCATGAGCCTCAATAAAGTTTCTCTTGTGTTGATTGGAAAAAAAGTATAGTTGACTTCAGACACTGCTTGACCTATGATTCCAGTGCTAATCATCAGAACTTGGTTTTCTTTTCTTCCTGTTCCAAGTTTGCTTTCCTCTATGTCTGTTCCATTCTTGTGTCCTTGGTAGCTCTCGCATACCATTGCCACAGTTAACAATCCAGGGAGTTAATTTCTGCTTATATTCTCGCTAGTTTGAAGTTCACTGATTGATTGTACTTGTTGGGCATGTCACACATCTCAAAAGAGATGTCCACACATCTTGAGAAAAGTATCTGGAGCCTTTTGAGTATTATAATGTCTAAATCTGGTCTTTCTGGATCTCTAGTACAGGAAGATATCAGATCGCTGTACCCCCTACCCCTGAATCTGTTTTGGAAACAGAGCTTATGAGATTTCCCACTGAGACATCAAGAAAAACACTGGCACATTAAAAACTGTGAGAAGTCCTGCAGTGAGGAAACACATTTCTAGAATTAATTTATTACACATTATGGTTTACAGAGCATATCACTTTTATCAGCCCATTGCAATATCATTTAGGAAATTTTGAGATAGATGATCTCCAACATAACAGTGAATGATTCTCATCATCTTGGTCTATTGCCAGTAAATATTCAAGTTAGAATATTCCTCTTTTCCTGCTTCAGAGTTGCCCAAGCAAACAATTGATTATAATTTGAATTTCTATATAAGCCAGCCTTTGGGGAGAGAATGTGCTAGTTTTCACCAGTAGAAATTTCCAGTCTGATGACAGTCATATTGTTAATGGTAACTTACTAAATTAGACTCCACTTTATATGTTAACTACAGGCCCTCAGTCTGGGGTCCCTTGGCCTGGTCTGTGGGTATCAGGCTGAAACCGGCTCCCTGACATCCCCCCAAGGGGTCCCAGATTGCAAGAGGGCGGTTCTTGTGTGATGCACCCTGGAATTGGTCTCCTTCCTCTCTGGTTCCAGGTGCATTACCTGAGAACCGCAGCTGCCAAGTCACCACAGCTCGGCAGCTTCTGCATTAAGCACCTGCCCCCTGGTGGTCAGTGTGTGTCACAGCTTCCAGTCAGAACATCTGCCTCCTGGTGGTCATTGCATGCCATAGCTACCGGTCGGACGGTCAGACTGTCGCTTAGGCATATATATATATATATATATATATATATATATATATATATATATATGACATAAAGTTGCAAAAGTATTTAGAGAAAGCCTAACAATTTTATGATATAATATTGAAATGTAAGTAAGTCTTTCACCATAAATAAGTTTCTTTTCATTGTTAAATTATATTACTCCAACATCAAAAGTATAAACTGCAGATTTTAACTCTGAGTAAAAATGGGAATTTTTTTGAAGAGGTAATAAAATATAAAACTAAAGCACTGTGATTGTAAATAAGAAATACCCTCAAAATCAAACTATATGTTACAGAATATGTCCTGTTTTCCTTCCATTAGTGTTTTCCTAATTTTTTTCTCACACTATGTTCCTAAGCAAGTATATTAAAATACAGATGCTCATTTAATCTTTTATAGTTCTGTTTAGTTCATATGTTTTATCATTTGATCCTCAAAAAAATTCAATGAAAAAGGCTGTGCAAGGGAAAATACATTTTCCGTATAGTTGAAAAATTGAGAGCCAGAAGGAATATAGCACTTGCCTGAGGACACTTGGGAAAAACAATAACCTTGGAATCTCGCCCTCATCTGTGACTTTAAAAGTAATCTTTTATCATAATCTACCTTGTTCACTTAAAAAGAAAATATTGTGCTTTCTTCTTGGACACTATCAATAGTATGTATTATCTGTGGTGCCTAATTTGTATTTAACTCCATATCATCATCCAACATTTCTGCTGTGTTGTGTGTGTGTATGTTTTTTAATCCTCACCCTAGGATATGCTTATTGATTTTAAAAAGAGAGTAAGAGAGAGAAACATCAATCGCTTGCTTCCTGTAAGAAACCTGGCCAGGGATAGAACCTGCAACCTAGGTATGTACCCTGACTGGGAATTGAACTCAAAAGCTCTTGGTGTACGGAATGATGCTGCAACCAACTGAGCCACCCGGCCGGGGCTGCAGTGTTTTTTTTAAATGAATGTTTATTGTTAAAAGGGTATTGTAGATGTCTTCTCCTGAATTATTCTCCACAATTCCTAGCAACCTGATTATATCATAGGCGTGCTGAAGCTGTGCCTCACCAAATAATGATGGGAAATTCTACTACTCTCCTGACTTTGGTAACACTTCATTTTAAAAATCTCTTTTAGAAAGGTAAGAGGTCAGATAAAATGATCAAATTCATGTGTCTCCTGGATTAAGGTAATTCTCAGAGACCCAGAAAATAGGTACAACATGAACTCAGAATTCCACCAAAAGTAATGTAAATGTGTCTACCAAATTTTCTATTTTATTATACCCTCTAAGCAATCCACAAGAACCTCCAGAATTCCAATTTATTAAATGTCTGCTTCCAACTGTTTGACCACAGCTGTTCTATTGGAATTACCTTAGGTTTCTTTTATTTTCCTTTTAGGCTCTGCTATTAACTTCTGTTATCAGGTTCTGTTATCTGGTTACATCTATTGGCTTGCAGTTCATTTTTTACTTTTGTAGGAAAAAATGTCTTTTTTTCCTAGATGTTTTCTGTAGCAGATAGAGTTACTTTGCTTGATTCTATATCTTTAATTTAACAAGATCACATTGACAGCTAATATTATTTTTATCAATATTTTATACTAAATGCATAAAATAGGGACTTCATGTCTCATAGTTATTACCACACTGCATGTTGAATGATAATTGTCATTTTATTTTCTCTTACTGAACATAAACTCTTGAAGGCAAAGATTTAGCCAACATTTTCTGGTATATATATTTTTTTATCTATAGTAAAATCTAGCACATAAATATACAAAGAATGATTATAATATCAATGAGCTTATGAATGTACTTTAAATATTATTAAAATGATAGATTCACTGTGGCACCTGGTGTCACATTTAGAGCTTCTGAATTTGAAATTATATGTGAAAATGCTAGAACCATCGGAAATGAGTGTATGCATTAAAAATGAAAGCTAGTTTCATAAACTGGAAGATGAGAAAATCTGAATTGATGGATCTATAATAAGGACTTTATTCATCTCACCACTGGTTTCTCCAGGGTTCAGCACTCACTCTCACTAATTACTCTTTTTCAACGGCCTACTCTACTTGGGGCTAAAATGCCTGCAGTTATCTGTGTTTCTAAAGTTTCTATTTCACCCTCTTCTTTCTTTGAGTTCACATTGTTTCAGGTTGAAGCCAAATTCTGACCTTGACAATATCATTTCAGTTTCATTTTTAAGAGTTTCAAACCAAGATCCTCAACAATGAAAAGATTAGCAACAATTATATTCTTGCTATACCCTGATTTCTCAACAATTCTTATCCAGAAAAACTATCCCTTAAATTAAAAAAAAACATACATTGAAGGAAACTTTGCTAGTAATCCTACTTCATTTATGAATCAATACTTTTTATAATTATTTAGGCATTTAGATGATCATATAAATGCAAAAAATATTTTATACTCCACATCAGTATTACTTACCTTATAATTTCTTCTTTATTTAAATTATGATTTCTCTCATCATTTGAATGCAAACAGGTTGAGTTCAGAAACTCATTTCATGTTTAATGATTGACCACAGCATTGTGAAAGGAGTTTTGTTCACCCTTGATTTTATCTTATCGGTTGCTGCACAAATAAAATTATATGCTCCCATGCTTTGTTTGAGCACCTTCAGTAATCATTTTCTTCAATCTCTTCCGTTAACACTTACTGTGAACACATTTCATATATACAACTAAAGAGTTACCAGCAATAATCCAGCTGTTTATTCCCCCCTTTCACTAACTCGCAAGCCTGGTCAGGTGATCAAGGCTATACAAAAACTCTAATGAACCTCTAATAGGAACTATTATTCTTTGAGATCCTCACTTTCTTTTTCTGATACCCATATAAAATGTAAAAGTTTCATTAGTGGATTTGGAATGAAAGGTTTATGTTGTAGCTTTATGCTGTAATGTCCTCTCTATAAGGAGATTACTAGATTTATTTGTCTTAAGGAATGCAGGTTAGTCTAATTTTGGTCTTAAGAATCTTTTATCCCCTTAACAGTAAAAACCACCGAATAACTTTTGTTCATATAGTTTATATATATTAAGATTTATCATAATAGAAATTAAAATTGAGAAACATTTAAAATATCCATTATCTTTTATCTGAGTTTATTTTTTCCAGGTTTATTGAAATAACACCGTGCTAATTTAAGGTGTAGAACATGTTAATTTAATACATTTATGTATTTAAAAATGATTATCACCACCTGACCAGTGTGGTTCAGTGGTTGAGCATCAACCAATCTATGAACCAGAAGGTCACGGTTTGATTCCCAGTCAGAGCACATACCTGGGTTGCTAGCTTGATTCCCAGTAGGGGGTGTGCAGGAGGTAGCTGATCGATGATTCTCTCTTATCATTGATGTATCTATCTCTCTCTCCCTTTCCCTTCATCTCTGAAATCAATAAAAATATATTTTAAAAAATGATTATCACCTAGCATTAGCTAACACCTGTATCATGTCACTTAACTACTATTTCTTTTTTTGTAGTGAGAACATTTAGATCTACTCTCTTAGCAACTGTCAAGTATTATAATACATTATTTTTAACTATAATCATTATCTTTACATTAATAGTATATCCCTAGAATTTTGTACCCTATGATCAACATCTCTTGATTTTTCTCATCTCTGATCCCTGGTAACCACTACTTACTCTGTTTCTATGAGTTTTTTGTTTCTTTAAATTCCACATACAAGTGGCATCAACATTATTTGTCTTTATCTATCTGACTTATGTCACTTAGTCTAATGTCCTCAAGTTCCATCTATGTTGTCACAAATGGCATAATGTCCTTATTTTCATTGTTGTGTAATATATCAATATATACACACATCACATCTTTTTTATATATTCATCCATTCAAGAACACTTAGGTTGTTTCCATCTTTTGGATATTGTAAATAATGCTGCAACAATGTATATATCTAGTGATATTATTTTCATTTCCTTTGTGTATATACCCAGAAGTGGGATTGTTAGATCATATGTTGGTTCTGTTTTTAACCTTTTAAAAAATACATATTTTATTGATTTCAGAGAAGAAGGAAGAGGGAGAGAGAGATAGGAACATGAATGATGAGAAAGAATCATTGATCGTCTGCCTCCTGCACGCCCCCAACTGGGGATGGAGCCCACAATCTGAGCATGTGCCCTTGACCAGAATCAAACACGGGACCCTTCAGTCTGCAGTCCAATGCTCTGTCTACTGAGCCAAACTGGCTAAGGCCCACATACCTTTTTAATAGTATCAATTTATTTTTCTACCAACAGTGCAAAAGGGTTTCTTTTTCTTCACATCCATGACAACACTTGTTAGCTCTTCTCTTTAGGATGCTAGCCATTATAGCAGAAAGTCTCATGATCCTTTATAATTGCATGGTGTCAGTTATAAATATGTTAACTTATTTTAAGACAACAATAAACTTTTATATAACATAATAAATAGCACATTTTAATATGATAACTATGCTTTTCAAAAACAATGGCATTTTTTCCCATGCCTCTGGTGATACGGAGTATGAATGCAATATACTGTGTGCTGCAAAACTCCTCAGTCCAAGATATTAGTGAAAAGTTGTCTTGGCCCGGTGATAACTTTGGAAATGTGTAACACCACTCTATAGCTACCCTCTTCTAATCCAGGCTCGATGGAATTCAATGGAGAAAAAATTCAAGCTTCACTACAGAGGAGCTTGCAATTAAAAATAAATCACAACACAAATAAATCAACAAAGTGTCACCAGCTTTCACAAAAAGAAGTCAGAATTTTGAGATAATAGAACTAAATCAAAATAATAAAATAAATCAAATATCTTTAAAATGATCAAAGCAATAAAAGCATAAAACTATAAGGATAAAAAAAACAGTGAAAATAGAAAACTTAAAAGAATACACACACCTAGAAAAAAATTATCGAAAAATAAAAACATCCCCATTTGAACATTAAAGAAAAAGAATTGAAATACTATAAGCACTCTTGAAATGGATTAATAGCAGCTAAAACAATCAGTAATTTTGAAGGTAGTTGTTAGGGAATTATTCAAAATGACAGCAGAGATATATTAAAAATGAAAAATTTGACAGAGGGGAGGGGATTAGGTGACTGGGTACAAAGGGGAAGGGTTGAGAAGTACAGATTGGTAGTTGCAAAATAGTCACAGCATGGGATGTAACACACAGCAGAGGGAACATAGTCAATGATATTGTAATGACAATGCATGTGCTTGGGTACTGGAAATATCAGGAGGAACACTGTAAAATAACTGAAAAAAACAACAACAAAAAAGTACACAACAGGAAACTGAAACACATGATAAGACTAAACTGATACAATAAGGAAATATCAGAGGTAGGAGATCGGAGGAAGCATTTTCTGAACAATAATCTACCACAGTTTTTTTTTTAAATTATAGTTTTGTTGATTTCAGAGAGGAAGGGAGATAGAGATGGAAACATCAATGATGAGAGAGAGAAACATATTTGGCTGCCTTCTGCATGCCCCACACTGAGGCAGGTGCCCTGACCGAGAATCAACCACCGAGCCATGCCAGCCGGACAGAGCACAGTTTTTAACATATATTTAACTAGTACTCATAAATGATGGTTGGTTGAAGTCACAAAGCAAGAAAACATTAATTATTGTAAGGAGATAACATGCATTATAGTAAGTATATAAACTTTTCTTAGTATGATCAGCACCAAATCAGCATATTGAATTTGTCTGATAAAAATTCCTGCAGATCAATTCAGCATACCTTTAGGTTAGAAAATCAGTAATTAAAAAGAGAAAATACAGTAGGGATTATATGCAATTTAACATGAATGAAGAAGTTCCAGTGGTGCCTCCTGTTTGAAAATAGAATAACAAGCCAACTCTCTTACTAGTATGACTTAGAAATAAGCACATCTTTTAGAAAAATAGACCAGCTGACTGCTAATGCAAAATGATAATATTCTAAACATCAGATCACAAAAGCAGTCTTTATTTTTGATTACATAAAACTAAATTTCAAAATATTATCAAATAAACATCTATTCTCTAACAAAACATAATATAATATGTAATTTTAAATTTATTGCTCAACAAACCATACTAAAAATAAATAATATGAGATCTGGAATTAGAATATTTTTTTAAAAGAATTTACAGACTCCTTTAGAGTCCTTAGGAAAGAATAGAGAAGTTTTCAAAGAGAAACTTTTCAAAAATATAATGCCAAATTTTTTCCAGACTCGGTAAAGGTAAGAAACCTGGCAATGAAGAAGCAAATCAGGCTCCATGCAATATATACAAATATATATATACTAGAGGCCCGGTGCACAAAAATTTGTGCACTGGTGGTGGGGGGGTGTCCCTCAGCCCCAATTGTGCCCTCTCACAGTCTGGGACCCCTCGGGAGATAACAACCTGCTGGCTTAGGCCCACTCCCAGGTGACAGAGGGCAGGCCCAATCCCTAGGTGCCTGCCCCTCAGCTCCTGGTCAGGCTCAGAGCAGGGCCGATTGGGGAGTTGGGGTGCCGCCCCCTGTCACGCACAGAGCAGGGCGGATCAGGGGGTTGTGGTGCCACCCCTGTCACATACAGAGCCGGCCAATCAGAGGGTTGGGGAGCTCCCCCCTGTCATGCACAGAGCAGGGCCGATCAGGAGGTTGCGATGCCACCCTCAATCACAATCAGGGTAGGGCCGATTGGGGGGTTGGGGCACTCCCCCCTGTCACACTCAGGGCAGCACCTATGGGGAGGTTGTGGCTCCACCCCGTCACACACAGAGCAGGGCCCATGGGGGGGTTGGGGCGCCACACCCTGTCACACACAGAGCAGGGCCGATCAAGGGGTTGGGGCGCCTTCCCCTTTCATGAACAGAGCAGAGCAGATAGGGAGGTTGTGGCCCCGCCCCATCACACACAGAGCCACAGGGCGATCAGGGAGTTTGGGCGCTGCCCCCTGTCATGCTGCTCCAGGGGCCAGGAGGCCTCGTGGCTCCGCTGATCCCAGTGCTAAGAGGCCTCGCTGCTCCGCTAATCCCAGTGCTGGGAGGCCTTGAGGCTCCACTGATCCCGGATTCAGGAGGCCTTGTGGCTCCCCTGATCCCAGTGCTGGGAGGCCTCGCAGCTCTGCTTGACACAGGGGCAGTGAGGCCTTGCTGCTCCGCTGCTCCCGGTGCCAGGAAGCCACGTGGCTCTGCTGATCCCGGGTTCAGGAAGCCTTGTGGCTCCACTGATCCTGGTGCTGGGAGGCCTCACGGCTCTGCTGATCCTGGTGCTGGGAGGCCTCACGGCTCTGCTGATCCCAGGTTCGGGAGGCCTCGTGGCTCCACTGATCCCAGTGCTGGGAGGCATATTACCCTTTTACTATATAGGATAGAGGCCTGGTGCCCGGGTGGGGGCCAGCTGGTTTGCCCTGAAGGGTGTCCTGGATCAGGGTTGGGGTCCTTCTTGGGTGCCTGGCCAGCCTGGATGAGGGGATGATGGCTGTTTGCAGCTGGTCACACCCCCTTCAGGGTGGGGGTCCCCACTGGGGTGCCTGGCCAGCCTGGATGAGGGGCTGAGGGCCGTTTTCAGGCTGGCGGGTAACTGAAGCTCCCAACATCTCCTTTTTTCCTTTTTTTTTTTTTTTAATTCTGGGATTTATTTACCTTCTATGGCTGTCACTGGAGCTGAGAGCTGGCTTTAGCTGTGAGACTTCGGCTGCTGAAAGCAGGTTTCTGGGCTTTGTTTACCTTCTGTATTTGAAACTTTGTTGTGACTCCAGCTCTGAGATCCCGGCTGACTGAAAGCAGGTTTCTGGGGTTTTGTTTAGCTTCTATATTTGTAACAATGTTTCTTAGAGAGCAGCTCAGAGCCCAGCAGCAGCAGGCGGGGAACGTTGGCTTCCTCCGTCACTGGAGCAAGCAAGCCTCCTGGTCGTGTCAGTTGCCTGGCTGCCGGCCGCCATCTTGGTTGGCAGTTAATTTGCATATCGCCCCAATTAGCCAAGGGGAAGGGTAGCGAAGTTATGGCTAATTACCATGTTTCTCTTTTATTAGATAGGATATATATATATAATGAAAATGGAAGAAAAATAATCTTAAAAGCATTCTTAATATTCAACTGACAGAGACTTCCAGAAAGCACAAAATAAGCAACATGATTAATGAAATGATGTCTTTAAATTGCTAAAGTGAAATAATAGAAAACTAAAATTTATAGCAAATTAAATTAGCTTTAAAGAATTTGCAAGAAAGTGTGAGGGCATGTACTACCCAAATGTCACCAAGCACAAGAAAGAGTGATATGCAAAAATGGTGGGAGAATAAACTAGTAATATTACACATCTATATGCAAAAACATAGGTTGTAAAAATAATAATGTAACCACTTTGAGAGGTTTAAAGACAAGTTAAAAATTAAATAATATAGTAGATAAAAATTAAATAAAAATGAAGGGGTGATTAGAGTTAAAGTTTGATATTGGGGTGGAGTAACTCATTCGCTGTATACTTTGTCAAGTCATACATGTGAAACATTTTATTGCAATATTTAATTAACTAGTAATAATGTGTCTTTTCAAAGCAGTAAAAAGGCAATAAATTAAAAGCAGGTAAAATAATAGAAGAAAGAAAAAGAGTGATTAAGAAAAACAAGAATTTGTTTAAAGAGCTTGGTAAATAGATTTGAGGCATGGAAAACACACAGAAAAAATGCACAAATAAATTACAGTAACTTAAGTGACATAGTATTCGAGCAAGCCTATGGACAAGCACACACACATACACACATTACACACATACACACAGTGTATATGTATATATAATATAGTGGCATTATACTAACACTTAATCTATCTGTGTCTTTATATTCCAAGTGGTTTCTGATAGACAACAGATGATGGGGTCTTAATTTTTGAGCCATTCTGACAATATCTGTCTTTTAATTGGTGCATTTAGACCACCAACATTCAATGTGATTATTGACATAAAGTTGACTCTTGAACAACATGGTGAGTTAAAGGCACAGACCCCTGCACAGTTGAAAATCCATGAATAACTTTTGACTTCCCCAAAACTTAAGTTGTCCCTGGGCATTAATGCCGGATTGTTTCCAGGAGCACCTGCAGATACCAAAATATGTAAATGTGCAGTCCCCTAGATAAAATGGTGTAACTCAATGTATACAGTTGGCTCTCCACATCAGCCCAACCCCACGGATCAAAAACAGTCCAGGTACTTATTGAAAAAA
Source organism: Myotis lucifugus (assembly GCF_000147115.1). NCBI lineage: Eukaryota > Metazoa > Chordata > Mammalia > Chiroptera > Vespertilionidae > Myotis > Myotis lucifugus. The sequence continues at coordinate 15,698,858 of NW_005871058.1, read as the reverse complement.
TAATCTGTGTATGAGGGGACCAGTGCAGTTCAAACCCGTATTGTTAAGAGTCAACAGCAGTTGGATTAATAGCTACCATATTGGTTACTGTTTTCTATTTGTTGCTTCTTTATTTGTTCTTATTTTATCTTCCACTGTTGTACTTACTTCCTTCTGTGATTTCTGGTATTACATTTCAAGAGGAAAATTTCAACTCTTTAGTTATTTTTAGCAAATTACTGAGAGAAACTTGTTTTTTGATGATTTGGTTTTTCTTTCAAAATTTCAAATGTAGAAAGTCACATTGTAGTGGAGGCTCATACTGGTGAGCAGGGTAAAAAGCAAATAAATCATTAAATATAGTTCTCTTTTCCCAGCATCGGCCTCAGAGACTGGTGTGATAAAATAGCAAAAGCAATTTTGATGGCAACGATATCATCATGTGAAACAATCATTATGCATTCTCTAACATTAAGAAAGTACAAATATTTAAATAACAAACAAGGCTTTTTCTGTCATCTCATGCATTTACTAACTATTTTTAACATTTAACATTTTGTGGTTTTATTGGGGCCTATTATCTATAATCTGATGCATGGGCTCCCCCCTTTTAATTTACTTACAATAATTGATGATGATTGTTTAGAATTTTGCCTTATTTCAGTAGTGATACTTTAGAAGAATATTGCTGTATTTTTACTAAACTTTAAAGATTTGCAAAAGGAAATCTCATGAAAGAAACATAACAATGGGATCCTAAATTTGAATTCCTTAATCTTAGCCCTTTGCTATTTATTTAAACTACATTTACTTTAAAATAACGTATGATATATTTTGGATTAAACTAAGAATATAATATACAAAAGTAAAAATTACCAAGTGGCCCAAAATATTACAAAGTGTATGCTTATCGATATCTGTAGTGATGGATATAGTGTTGCCTTTCAGTACTAAGTTAACCTAAATATACATTAACTATCTAGGTAAGATTAATATGTTAACTCACTTTATAAGTGTGTATTTAAATTCATCATTTTCACAGCCTTTAATTTTCCCTGTGCCGTTCCAATTCCTGCAAAATTCCTCTGGAGGGCACTATCACCATAACTAATACAATTAGCTCCAGCGGGCTGTGTTGCTGAAAGGGACTGCTGCTTTTTACTGCTGCTTACCTATTTCAAATCTGAGTGTTCAGCATACTTTACCTTTTCCATCTCCTTAAGGGAAAGAAATAAACTCTTTTGAGGGTTATAATAGTTATCCCCAGTCACGTTATACCCTATTTAAAAACAAACACCATTCTGCCCTCCTATGGACTTCTTGATAAAACACCCTGGGAAGCTAATGAGGGGCTCGAGTGAAATGTGACTTGTGCATGAGGATTTATTTTTCCCCCCAATTGTTTTAATAAAAAGTAGGCATTGGAGCAGTAGTATAGAAATCAGTTCCACATACAATCATGTCCAAAATTAATTTTCTTCCACATAATCTTTGTTCACCAGATGAAATTTCAAGGCAAAATAAAAAGACCTCAGAGGTCAAAGTTGTTTTTGTTTTATATGTCTGTAGAGAATACATGTCATTTTAGGAAACCGGGGCCGCTCAGAAAGCTGTATGTGATGAATATGACCTTGATAATCAGTTCATTAAATAATTTGTGATCCCATTCAGAATTCTAATTGAAAAGTAATGCATTTCACTGAAAGTCAATTGAGATAATTACTTATGTAAATAACACCTGGGTCACTGTACTCTTTATTTGCAGTAGTCCCTTTTTTTGTATCTTTGAATACTTTATATTTTGAAATCTTTTTCATTTACTGCTTAAGTAGAGAATCAAAAGATGTTTGGAGCATTCACTTTACATTTCTAAATTACAACCAGAAACTGAATATTACCTTAAGTACATGGTTTTGAGGTTTGGGGATATACATACAGGAGAGGGATTGTTGGGTCATATGGCAGCTCTATTCTTAATTTTCTGACTAATTGCCAGACTGCTTTCCATAGTGGTTTTACCAGTCTACATTCCCACCAGCAGTGAATGGGGTTCAGCAGCAGCAGAAGAAAGGAAATAATAAAAATTAGAGCAGAATTGAATGAAATAGAGAACAAAAATAATTATATGTAGTAAAATGCAAAATTACATGAATTCTTATGACATGAGGCTTGTAGTTCTTTGAAAAGATTAATAAAATTGACAAACCCCTGGTTAGACTACTAAGGAAAAAAGGGAAAAGACCCATATAAACAAAATCAGAAATGAGAGAGAAGTCACCACAGACATCACAGATATACAAAGGATCATACTAGGATAGTATGAGAGACGATATGCCACCAAATTCAATAACCTAGTAGTAAAGGATAAGTCCCTAAAAAGATATAACCTTCTTCACTAAATCATGAAAATTGGAAAATCTAAATAGACCGATCAACAGAGAGGAAATTGAAATAACCGTCGAAAACTTCACCAAGAATAAAAGTCCAGGACCATGAATTCTAACAAATGTTCAAAGAAGATTTAAAACATACTCTTCTCAAACTCTTCCAAAAAATTGAAGAAGAGACAATACTTTCTAACACATCCTATGAGGCCAATATAACCCTGATACCAAAATCTGGCAAAGAAAACACACAAAAAATAAAACTATAGATTAATATCTCTGATGAATACAGATGCAAAAATCCTAAACAAAATACTAGCAAATTGAATACAATAGTACATAATATATCACAATCAACTGAGGTCCATTCCAGGATGGTTCAACACATGCAAATCAATCAATGTAATACACCACATTAACAAAAGAAAGAATAAAAATCATATAATCTTATCAATAGATGCAGAAAAAGCATGTGATTTGATACCATTTTCTAGTAGAGAACCCCTAACAGCAAAGTGATCCCACATACATCATGAGCCTCCTGTCATCTTAAGAATTTATGTAATTTTGCATTTTACTATATATAATTCCATGTTTGTTTTAAAAGAAAGAGAACATGCTAAATATTGTGTCATGTTTATCCCTGACTTAAGTTCTTCTGAGACTTCACTGACAAATGTATATCTATATATATACTAGTAAAAGCCTAAGCGATCATTCGACTATTGGACTGTTCAACCAGTAGCTATGATGTGCACTGACCACCAGGAGGCGGACTCTCAATGCACAGGCATGGAAACATGGAATAGACTGATGAATCTCAGAGGGAAGAGGGGAAGGGGAGGGTGGGAAGAAATTAACCAAAGATCTTATATGAATATTAGAGGCCTGGTGCACAAAATTTGTGTATGGGGGGTCCCTCAGCCCAGCCTATACCCTCTTGCAATCTGGGATATCCCTCTTGCAATCTAGGACCACTGGCTCCTAACTGCTGGCCTGCCTGCCTGCCTAATTGCCCCTAACCACTCACCTGCCTGCCTGATTGCCCCTAACCACTCACCTGCTTGCCTAATCTTCCCTAACCCCTCTGCCGGCCTGCTTGATCACCTCTAACCCCTCTGCCTGCCTGCCTGATTGCCCCTAACTGCTCGCCTGCCTGCCTGATCACCCCTAATTGCCTCTGCCTCGGTGTCCCCCGCCACGGCTTCATCTGGAAGGATGTCCGGAATGACGTCCAGAAGGCCGTTCAGCTGTCCAGTCTAATTAGCATATTACACTTTTATTACTAAAGACTAGAGGCCCGGTATGTGGATTTGTACACTGGTGGAGTCCCTCAGCCTGGCCTGTGGGGACCTGGTATAATCTGGCAGTCCGACATCCCCTAAGAGGTCCCGGATTGCAAAAGGGCACAGGCCAGGCCAAGGGACCCCACTGGTGTACAAATCTGTGCACCAGGCCTCTAGTACTATATATATATATTTAGAAAGCAAGAGAAAGAAAATGGCATTTGTAATTAAGTATAAGTTCAGATCTTAAGTTGATTGCTTACTGGTATTGGCTTTTGTACAATTTATTTAATTTCACTAAACCTCAATTACTCCCTGTAAAATGGAGTTAATATTAGGCTGAATCACATGAAATTATTATTTATTCAAGTTGAAAATAGTGCAGTACCAAAAATTTCTTATGGTCCAAGTGAACAATAGCTTTCTCTTCCCACACAAATGCACAAAGTATACAAAGCTCCCAATAAAGTCCTTGACTCATAGTACTTTTAATTATGCTAGAGAAATGGTTCAGACCTCTTTGCTAATACAAATACAAATAGTCTTTATATTCACATAAAAATTGTCTTTATTGTGATAAGTGAGAAGTCCATGTAATAGAAATCAGTTATATTTTTACCTTTCCTTAGCTATGAGAGTGTTATTTCTTCATCAACATTGTTATTTCTCAAGTAACTAGTTCACATGGTTTGTTAAAATGATTATGAGATAAAATATATAAACATGTCTTCTGTGTATTTACTCATCAAAGAAAGGGTAAAATAATACAAACAGGTACTATGTAGAAACAGTAAAAATAAACATGCCAGGTGCTTCTAGATTTTGGAAGTACAGTAGTTAATAAGACAAATTTCATTCTCTCTGGAGAAGATACACTAGTAAGAGGACACTGATGATAAGCAAGTAGATATATTCAAAAGCATAATAATTGCATATAGAAACATGAAATAAAAAATAAAAAAAATTAGCATGTAGTAGGTACTTAACATATTTAAAATTCAACTTTTCTTTCATCATTGCATATCCATAGCATTAGATCACAGCCCATCATTCCTTTTTCTTTGTAGCTTAATTTATGTGGCTATGTAATAAGAGGGTCCACATATTTGGAGAATTTTTAAAATCCTGAATGATTAGCTTCTCTGGATAACAACACCCTGTGAAAAAGCCCCTCTCCTCTTTTACTTCTTTAATGCATTAGCTGTAATGCTTGGTTCTGGTTAAAAGGTGGTAGCACCATAAAATTTTACGGCTAGATCTAATGTAGGTTAAGAAATATGGTAATTGTTATGTAGCTTTCTGAATTATATTTCTCTAAATAACCAGCCTTCCTAAGTAAAGCGTAAAGCATTTTTGTCTCACCTTCTCTTTTTATAGCTGCATCCCTTTGAAATCTTTAATCATTTTATTGCATTAGAAGGGCTTTGGGTTGGGGGGCCTGGGGGGACTATTTGAACTTTGCAAACAGATATAAATGGAAAGAAAAGGAAGGTCAGATATGGGGTTTCTTAACCTTGGCAGTGTCCTTGAGAGCAGTCCCCAGGTAGCTTTAACTTCTGCAGCACACGTGAGCCTGAGATTACCCCTGGGCACAGCCTGCTTGGCAACCTGACAGAGGTCAAATTTTCACACAAATGAACAATTTCCCTGATAAAGTGAAATCGGTACTTAAGCACATGCTCTAATCAGCAGCCCCATGTCTTTAGCTACTATTTTAAAGTATCCCCAAGGTTTCCAGTGCAATTTCACCTGACCTTTAGCTAAAGACCATATTTTACTAGATCACCAGTTTCCCTGATCCCTGTAGTCATTTGCCTACCTCAGCACATATGAGAAACCCACACTGCGCAGAAAGAGGGTGCTTGTCATCCCTCTTTTTTTAAAAAGGAGAGAGCACCATGGAAATGATGCCCTCTCCAATTCTTTATTTTTAATTCATTTATTTATTTTTATTGATTTCAGAGAGGAAGGGAGAGGGAGAGAGAGATGGAAACATCAATGATGAGAGAGAATCATTGATTGGCTGCCTCCTGCACGTCCTTCCTCCCACCCACCCCCTTTCACTGAGGATCAAGCTTGCAACTAGGGCATGTGCCCTGACTGGGATTCGAAACATGACCTCCTGGTTCATAGGTCAACACTCAACCATTGAGCCATGTTGGTAGGGCTGTCATCCCTCTTTAAAAACAACCTGTCCCTCCATTCCCCTGATCTCCTATCTCTCCTTTGATGAGATAGCAGGAATTTTCAGACTATTTCTTCAAATTTCCCAAACAAGCATGCTTTGGATTGATATATTTTGGTTTGGGAACAGAACATGATTATGGGCTTTCTAAATTGCTATTATTTTTGAACAATTGAAAGATGTGTTATAGTAAGCACAGTGTCTGTGTTATAGGATCCTCAACTTATTTATGTAAACTTCATATTTTCTTATTTTGGATTAAGGATTGTATAACAATTAGCATAAGGTTAGAAACTGCCTTTAATCATGCAACATTGTTATTACTAGAAAAGTCTTTTTTGAATCAACTGATGTACAAATAATATCACAGAGTAGGGACAAACACATTCCCACGAATTATATCTGCTTAAGTGGATAGAATTTCTATTCAGCTTCCAAGAGGGAAAACCTTGGATGGGACACCTTCATCTTTTCTGTGCCCTCCTACTACCTCCTGTCTAGGGCAGAGCAGTGAATTATCAACTCAGTGCCCTGTGGATACCAAGAAGACGATGTGATCTGCTTTTCACGTCAGATGATAAGCATACCGGGGTGAGCTTTGACCCTGTGAGGGTGAGGCCTGCAATTTGGAAGAGTAAGTGAATTCTGCAATGTAATATCAAGAAGCACATTGTAGCTGTACACAAAAGCTATGCGCACCTATTCATTTTATCATGAAAGCTGTATGTTGATCTTTGTATATATCATTCATGTGTATATCTTTCAATCAGTTGCAAAATGTGTCAGAGAAAGCAAAGGTGGTATTTACTAGATCCCTAAATCCACAGCGTATATAAGTACTTTAAATCTATAACTGATACATCTTATCACAATCATCATTGTTATTTTTGTTCATTGGAATGAATAACAATTTGAAACATCTAATTTGTTTTTGGATGGAACAAGTTCAAAAACAAAATCAAAACTAAATTTGAAAGCCTTTAGACGTCTTTTTACTCTCTAGCATTTTTAATCTCCACTAAGTATCTAATTCATTCTAATGAATAAAATTTGGAACAACTAACAGTTTAGTCAGAATTTAAATTGATTATTTAATTTAGATCCTACAATATCTATGTTATACCTTTAATGATTTATATTTCTGAACATAGTGCACATTCTGTGACCTTTTAGTTATCTACTCCTGCTCAGCCATTGGAAATACACATTTAAATAAAATGATAGCAATGATCACTACTGGAATTTATCAAGGATATGCTATGTGTTATTTATGGCATTTAATGCATAATCAGTGACATCTTATTTAATTCACAGAAATCCAGATAGTTATGTGTTATTCCTGTTTCGCAGCTGAGTAAACCGAGCTATAGAGATGATAGATAAATTTTCGAAGGTTTCATAGCTTGCAAGTCTTCAAATTCACATTCATGTCAGGATTATCTCCAGAACCCACTGTGCTGACTACTGTGCTTTCCTGCCCTCAGACAAAGGTATGGGAAATTGGCTCCACCCTCAGAGTGTGTCTGGCAGAAAAAATGATTGTTGTACCTCACTCCCAGCTTCAGTATAACTGTATTTCATGAACTTTACAAAGTTTGGCAGCTTGAGTTTTATATATGAGTCTTTTATAATATTTTCTAAAAATATATTTGACATCTATGAGTTATAAATATATCAGTTTTCTTCCAAGTAATATTTTCAACCACAGAACTAATGAATTTATGTCATCCATAATGAATGAGCATCAGACAATTTAGATAGATCATATACAGCTATGACATGGACAGTTTCTTCACAGTAAAAACAAAAATTAAATTTATATATAATACAGAAGACATAAAGAAGAATCTGTGTATAGTTCATATGGTTTGGATGAGTTTAATACATTAGGGCATAAAGTATAAATGTTAGGCACCAGCTACACTGGTCTTATACCCAAGCAGGAACATATATACCCAAGTAATTTTCTATTTCCTTTATCCTATCAACAAATTATTTGCCAAAGTCCCCTCAATAAAAGTAAATATGTATTTTTCCAAGCCAATATCTCATAATTTGACATTTGAATTCTTCTGTGAAGTTTATTAATTATAGATTCCCTTAAGTTAGGGTGCTGCTTTGGGAACTGAGGGCTTAAGAAAATCCATTAGTAATTGGAACTTGGGGAAATAGACAAATGTCATGCAACACAAAAAGTGTATAAAGTACTATAAAAAGTGTATAAGTACTATGAATACTGTGTAAATCCAACCCAGAGATGGAAATGATTAGTTCTGTTTGGGGATATCATGAACAACTGGACAGTCTGGAAAACCAGGACTGCTGCTCAAACTAAATTGGAAATTTTTCAATCAGAAGATACATTTGAGGACAAATGTTTAATAATAATAACAACAATATATTAGTATTATTTCCAACAATCATTAGAATTATTGAGTGCCAGACATTGTTCTACGGTAATTTAATATGGTGATCCTATGTTACAAAGATTATTGTTATCCTCTTTATTACAAGGAAAAAGAGGCATGAAGAAGTTTGTCAGATAATATATACAATAAAAGTGTGAATCAGGATAGAACAAGATTCTTGGGAATGGTGGGGACTGAGGTCCTTGGAGAGGAAAAGCATTCAAATTCCATTTTGGTTTTGAATTTCTTTGATCCAAACAAGTAACATCTGCAGACTATGTTTTCTCAACAGCTACCTTGAAACTCCTGAAGAATTAATAGAAAATGTTCCACAGTGAACATGGGAAAGTGTGGTTGTTATGTTATGGCTATTGTCTCCTAATGTCATAATGACCTGAATGAAGTCAGTGATGGTGGAGTTGAAGAGAATGGAGTCAAAGACATATAAGAGGTAAAATGGAGTACTCTTAGTACACGACTGAATATGCTAGTCAAGGAGAAGAAAAAATGAGGATGATTAGAGGCCTTCTTGCTTGAATGAATGAATAAAGTGTGATTCATTATGAGTCATTTGAAATGCAGAAAAAATGGAGCAGATTTGAGCTGGGGAGAATCTGGGAATATAGTTATATTTAGTTTAAATATGCAGGTGGTTTTTGCTTTCCAATGAAATAGTGAGTTATAAAGTTTGTTTGCATCATTTTAATATTTTATCATAAGCCCTAACGTGAGTATTCTGGTAGAAATGTTATAAACGTGGCGGAATGAGCATGGCTTTACAACAAATCCAGGTATAGAAGCTGGTGAATAATAAAGTGGAACTCTGCCAAATAGGTTAATGGTCCTGAAAACCATTTCACCCCAAGATGAGAAAAAAAATGTGGGGGGATTAATGAACTAGCAGCTCTTACTTTTAACTTTAGAACAAGTCATATTTTATAGTCTTATGGCATGCTATTTAGGGAATATTTCATCAGGCTAATTCATCAACATTAATTATTATTTATCTCATGTCTAGAGTTTAGAACATTTTATTAAATAATTTGTTAGATCGGAAGAGACACAATTCCTTTCCCATAAGGTTATAGTGAAAAAGAAAAATGCCAAGAACCACTATCAATTATGTGTGACTTTTCAAAATGATAATTTATTGATTTTGGCCTAGAGAACTTATAGACCTCCACTGCTTCAGACGCACATATAACATACACACACACACACACACACACACACAAATGCAGAACACACACACATACATACAACATCCACACAGCCCCTCCCAACACACACAATCTCCATATCAAAACAATTATAAAAGCATTTTGCAAAGAAAGTGAGTGGCACATCTCAATGAAAAAAACACATTTATTGCACATCTATTGTATGCAAAGTTTTGTTCTAGAATACTGCTTAGTAAAAAAAAAAGGCTAATAACATATTTTTTGCCTTAAAAAGCATATAATAATTTTTCTTTCTTTTTTTTTAAAATATATTTTATTGATTTTAGAGAGGAAGGGAGAGGGAGAGAGAGAAACATCAATGATGAGAGAGAATCATTGATTGGCTGCCTCCTGCATGCCCCCTACTGGGGATCAAGCCCGCAACCCAGGCATATGCCCTTGGCCTGAATCGAACCTGGGACCCTTCAGTCCACAGTCTGACACTCTATCCATTGAGCCAAACCAGCCAGAATTTTTCAAAATGAAAAATTTTCTGGCATTTTTATACATATTATCTCATTTGATCTTCACAATATTCTAAGGGGTCCATAGTGAGGTATTGCCCCACGGTATACACATGATGCAACCGTCTAATAGAGAAGGTCATATCATGTATTTCCACTTTGTGACAAAGAGATAAATAAATGAGTCAGTGTCACTGTTGAGGGATAAAAATCAGGGAAAGGTTCAATTGAGAAGTGTTTGTGGTCTGGAGTGAAAGGTTTATATTAAAGGGTGTCCCAAAATTCACGCAAGAAGTAATTATGATAGAAAACACAGGTTTATAATTAAAAATTGTAAATTTTTTATTGATTCATAAAGTATACAGTATAGGGTTATGTATGGAATAGCATATCTGGTAAATGGCCTCCACGGCTTTGCTGGAACATACACACTCTTTTGTTGAAATTTTCCATGACCGTTTTGCATAAATGTGGCTGAATTTCGATGAGGCTCATTTTCATCTTGATGGCTTGGTTAATCGATAAAATTGTCACATTTGGGGTTCAGAAAATCCAAGAGTGATTGTTGAGAAACAAATGCATCCACAACATGTCACTATTTGGTGTGGATTTTGGGCTGGAGGCATCATCGGACCATTCTTCTTCGAAAATGCGGCTGCTCAAGCAATAACAAAAGAGTGCGTATGTGCCAGCAAAGCTGTGGAGGCCATTTACCTGACTTGCTATTCTGTACATAACCCTATACTGTTTACTTTATGAATCAATAAAAAATTTACAATTTTTACTTATAAACCTGTGTTTCTATCAAAATTACTTCTTGCGTGAATTTTGGGACATGCTTTAGTATCAGCAAGCACAGCATGGGCACCAAACTCTCCATTTTCTCGACCACTGCAAGCACTCCTAATCAACTCCAGGACTTTTTTGTGAAGCTGGAATTGGCCTTAAAACCTCTCTCTGCCCAGCCTTTCAAACTGCCATTGCAGCCTATTGAAATGGTATTTGTCATGAAATCTATTTGTCACCAGGTTTAGAAAAGAAGACCGAAAGACAATTGAAAAACAGAAAGATACCAATGAAGGAAAAAAATGTTTGAGAGAAGGATTTAGACAATATTTTTCTGGAATTGTTTTGAGAAGAAGTATGTGGTACAAGCAGAAAGAAGAGAATTAAAACGGCAGAATCTTATTGATGGGATAGTAGAAGGTTTATATGGAATTAGAATCTAAGCAGGAGATTATAGTAAAACTGATAAATACTAATCCAATGTGGACCAGGAGAAGTTTGTCTTATGCAGGAGTCATTCTATCTCTTGTTTCCTGCCCCCGCCCCACACACACTCTTTCTCCCCAATTCACAGAGAAAAATTATTTCTTTGGAGTTGATTGATAAGTACGCATGGACTCTCCAACATCCAGCTCTCTGCATTGGTGAAAGTTAGCAAAGACATGATTAATTCCCTTACTCCTTCATTCCTGCTCCCAGACAAGAGGCAGATTGATGCATGTCCACCCCCTTCCTATTTCCACTCCCCAGACAGCAAATGGAAGAATCCTTCTCCCAAGTAACTGACTAACCCGAAAAAATATCTCCACAATCTGCCTTGGAAAGATGGCCTCATAAAAATGCTCCCTTCAACTGCTAATTTTAAATTAAGTCCATGAAGGGACATGTCTTTTTTTTTAAACATATTTTTATTGATTTTAGAAAAGAAGGGAGAGGGAGAGAGAAATAGAAACATCAATGATGAGAGAGAATCATTGATTGGCTGCCTCCTGCACATCCTCTACTGGTGACTGAACCCGTAACCCAGGCATGTGCCTTGACCTGGAATCGAACCATGACCTCCTGGTTCATATAGTGATGCTCAACCACTGAGCAACACCAGCTGGGCAGTACATGTCTTTTTTATGGACTCCTCCAATCAAGATTTTAGTCCCTCAATCTTTTTTAAAGAATATTTTTTAAAGCAGTTTTAGGTTCATAAAATAAAAGGGCACTCTTTAGGCAAGAAAAAAATATTGTAGATGGAAAGTCAGATACATAGGATTTAATGAAGAGTAACAGACAGCATAAATATCTAGTTAGCCTAAGTGAATAGTGATGGTATAAAACAATAATATTTATAATAATTTAATTCTACATGTGTATATATGTAGAATTAAAATATGCAATGACAATACATTTCACCAAGTGGATCAAATGGAATTTCTAAAAGTTCTAAGTGGTCCAGGATTTTTGGTGATTTTTATTTTTTGGGTGGTATTTTTATGGATAAATTCATTTTATTGGAAACTCTAAATTTTGATTTATGTACTCATATGTCTTTATGTCTATTATGCTTTAATAAAATAGTTTTTAAAAAGTTGAAAATAAATCTATAAATGAGTAACAATTTTAATAAAACAAATAAGTATATTGCAAAGAGATTATGTCAATTCTGGTTTTATCTCTCACTGATTCCCTATTTTTCTGTTCTGGCTTCTGTACGAACTACTTTAAAAGAAAAATTAATATTGTCTTCTGTTACCAGCAATAGTCCAGATAAGATATCTTAGTTATAAATAGTAGAAAAATGAAACACATATCCTTTCATTGTATTGCTGCCCTCACAACAAAGTAAAGACAACTCTAAAAGATAAAAAAAAAGAGGAAATAGACAATAGAGAAAAGAGAAAGAAGAAAACTTGGAAAGCAGTATTATAACCTTAGCCTGTTAACCATGTTAGTCTGAGGTTGTTGGTTTCTTTTCAAGAGCCTTGGTTCTTAAATCTGAACAATGGGGAATTTGAAACTGAGACCACTACATAAAGCTAGGATCTTTCAGACCCCAGTCATTGAAGGAGACTGTGAGAATAAGTTTGCCTGACTGTAAAATTAGACTACAAAGAAATCTCTTAACCTAGATTCTGGGAACGAGAACACCATTGGCCCTACAATACCTCATCACTTAATGAGAACCACACCTTGCAAATGCCAAGTTATTGCCATCATATTTCAGTTAGAGGTGGATTTATTTGCAAACTGGAAATTAACTTTACCGAACATAATTAATTTTCCAAAATCAGGTTATAATTTTGTGGCTACATATAATTAAAAAATGTAAATGTGCAATATACTTTTAAACATTCTTTATAATTAGTCCATGCCTTGATTCATCCCTCCCATAGTTGTTGTAAGGATTAAATTAGATTATATGAAAAAAGCTCTTAAATAAATGGCACTTAGGAAATGCTCGATCATATTGATTACTATGATTATCATTATTACTAGAGGCCCGGGACTGGGGGGTCCCCTCAGCCCAGCCTGCACCCTCTTCAATATGGGACCCCTTGAGGGATGTCTGACTGCCAGTTTAAATCGGCAGTCGGACATCCCTCTGACAATCCTGGACCACTGGCTCCTATTCGCTCACCTGCCTGCCTGGCTGCCTGATTGCCCTTAACTGCCCCCCACTGCCAGCCAGGTCGCCCCCAACTGCCCCCTTCCTGCTGGCCTTATTGCTCCTAACTGCCTCCCCCCACCAGCCTGGTCACCCCTTACTGCCCTCCCCTGCTAGCCTGGTTGCCTCCAACTGCCCCCCTATGCCTTCCTGGTTGCCCCTAACTGCCCCCACTGCCAGCCTGGTATCCCCAACTGCCCCACTTGCTGGCCTGGTCACCCCTAATTGGCCCCCCCCTGCTGGCTTGGTCACCCCTCATGGCCCCCCTGCCGGCCTGGTCGCCCCACACAGCCTGCTTGTTCAGTCATTTGGTCATCCCTCACTAATCCCCCTGCCGACCTGGTCACCCCACACAGCCTGCTGTTCAGTTGTTTGGATCATCCCTCACTAACCCCCTGCCAGCCTGGTTGCCCCACACAGCCTGCTGTTCAGTCGTTTGGTTGCCCCTCACTAACCCCCCTGCCAGCCTGGTTGCCCCACACAGCCTGCTGTTCAGTCATTTGGTCGTCCCTCACTAACCCCCCTGCCAGCCTGGTCACCCCACACAGCCTGCTGTTCAGTTGTTTGGATCATCCCTCACTAACCCCCTGCCAGCCTGGTTGCCCCATGCAGCCTGCTTGTTCAGTCGTTTGGTTGCCCCTCACTAACCCCCCTGCCAGCCTGGTTGCCCCACACAGCCTGCTGTTCAGTCATTTGGTCGTCCCTCACTAACCCCCCTGCTGGCCTGGGCATAGGCAGCCATCTTGTGAGGGCATGAGGGTTAATCTGCATATTATCTCTTTATTATATAGGACTAGAGGCCCAGTGCACGAAATTTGTGCACTGGAGGAGGGTGTCCCTCAGCTCAACCTGCACCCTCTCCAATCCAGGACTGCTGGCTCCCAACTGCTTGCCTACCTGCCTGCCTGATTGCCCCTGTTTCTGCCTGCCAGCCTGATCACCCCCTAACCACACCCCTGCCAGCCTGATCACCCCCTAACCACACCCCTGCCAGCCTGATAAGTATTTCATGCACAGAATTCATTTTTAATAATGCATGTTTATCAAGCACCTAATGAAATGAGTCATTGGGAATACAAAAAAAAGGTGATGAACTTGTTTTTGTAGGCAGCAAATTAGGGAAAGGAATATTTGAGAGATTGTCAGAAAAATTCAACCTCTACCCTCACAATACACTTAGAAAACTGCACAAATTTCTTCCTATAACAAAAATATTTTATTTAATGCTTGTGAGAATGGAAAGATAAGAGAGAAAATAAATATGTTCTGACAATATTTCACTAAATGAGTGCTATTGAGCAATGTGAGAGCACTCATCCTTTGGAAGTATCCCCAGTCTTAAGAGCTAAAGCAAATAACATCTGTTTTGCATAGCATTAACTTTCTTTGTGAATATGGATTTGAAGTAAATAAGCCATGATGCTCCTAATTTATTTTTGAGAAGTAAGGATTATCTCTTTTAGAACTTTAACTGATTCCAAATGTTGTTACAAGGCTCAGTATGAATTAAGGGTTTGTGTAAGGATGCTTTGAAAAGTAATGTCTGTGTCTAAGGTCTGATTGAAATTAGCCGGTGACACTAGAATGATTAGATGAAAATGCTAATTTTATGATGCATGCATCCTGCTGTTAATGGTTGATTCTGACAATATTGTAATTATTTTTTGCATCTATTTTGTTAGAGTTTCTAAAGCCAAGGAAATAATTTACACAATTAAATGAAACCTTGATGTTTTCAATTAAAAAAACCTCACCCTAAATAATATGGATTAGACTCTGTGAAAAAAGCAAGTTGCTCACAATGTAGCCACTTCACTCTGAATAGTTAGTATCACAGCTCTGAATTTCAATTAATGGCATCATTCAAAAGGCTTATGCTTTGATAATTAGTTTGGACCTGTGTCAAATTCATTTAAATGAGAAATCAGCTTTCAAAGATAAAAAACATGCTTCTTCAATTTAGAATTCTGCTTTCAGCTTTAAAAAGTTTTTCTTTGTTGTGAAAAATTTCAAATGCTCAGAAAAGTTGAATGAACAGTAAAATGTACACCTGTATACCCATCATCAACATTGACCACTTATTAACTTCCTGTCTACCTGCTTCACTTCCCCTTAGTTCTCTCTTTAAATTAATGCTTCAGACACCAGGACTTTTCACTCCTAACTACTTCAGCATGAATCATTTCCTTCCTAACAATAATGTATATGCAACGTGCAAAATTTCCTCAGTTGTAGCAAAAATGACTGTCATGGTGTTTTTGTTTTTGTTTTAACCCCATTGAGGATTTAGTCAAGATTGATGAATCATAATTGGTTATGTCCCTTCCATCTATAAAAGCTCTAGGATTCCCTGCTATTTTTCATATTTGATTCTTTAATGAGTGCAGGCCTTTCATCTTGCAGAACAACCCACAATTTCTATTAATAAGTATGTTTATGATTTGATTTAGGTCCAATTTTTTTTAAAATCCTCACCCGAGGATATTTTTCCATTGATTTATTTTGAGAGAGTGGGAGAGGGAAAGATAGAAACATCCATGTGACATAAACGCATTGATTGGTTGTCTCCTGCATGTGCTCTGACTAGGGCCTGGCTGGGGAGGAGTCTGCAATCAAGGTACACACCCCTGACCGGAATCGACTCAGGACCCTTCGGTCTGCAGGTTGACACTCTATCCACTGAGCCAAACTGGTTAGGGCTTTAGGTCAAATATTTTTGACAAGACCACTCTATGGGTGATGTTGGGTATCTCCTACTTTATCATTGCTGGAATCACATGATGTTGGCTCTTTCCACTATTGGCAATGCCAAGAGTAACACCTAGATCTCTCCTTTGTAAAGAACCAAATTCCTCCCTGGCCAGCATGCTCTAGTTAGTGTGTCAGCTCACGCATCGAGGGTGTGGGTTCTATTACAGGCAAAGGCATGAACTTGGCTTGTAGGTTCAATTCCCACACCCCCTTATCCCTGTCCTATGTTGGGCCCATGTGGGAGGCAAGCAAACAATGTGTCTCTCTCACATTGATGTTTATCTCTCTCTTTCTCCCCCTCCCACCTCCTGTCAACTCCATAAAAATCAAAAGAAAAAAATGTCCTCACTCATTGAATGAGGATTAAAACAAACAAACAAACAAATAAATATTCTGTGGATTGATACTCTGAGATCTTCTAAATATACTTTTATCCAACATTTTACCAATGGTTTTAGGTTTTATTGACTATCCTTACATTAGAAGATATAAAATCTTATATAAAGTGAGCTTCTTATACACAACATAAAGATTGGCTTTTAAATCCATTCTAATATTCTGTCTTTTAATTGGTGTATTTAGGCCATTCAAAGGTAAAGTGATTACTTATATACTTGGATTAACATCCACCATTTTTATAACTATTTTCTTTGTATCTTTTCATATTCTGCCTTCTCTGATTTTAATTGAGCAATTTAAGTGATCTTACCTTATCTCCCCTCTTAGTGTATCAATTATACTTAAAAATTTTTAATGGATCCTCTAGCACAGTGGTTCTCAACCTGTGGGTCGCGACCCCTTTGGGGGTTGAACGACCCTTTCACAGGGGTTGCCTAAGGCCATCGGGAAACACATACATAATTACATATTGCTTTTGTGATTAATCACTAGGCTTTAATTATGTTCAATTTGTAACAATGAAAATACATCCTGCATATCAGATATTTACATTAGGATTCATAACAGTAGCAAAATTACAGTTATGAAGTAGCAAAGAAAATAATTTTATGGTTGGGGGTCACCACAACATGAGGAACTGTATTAAAGGGTCGGGGCATTAGGAAGGTTGAGAACCACTGCTCTAGCATTTACAATGTACACTTTCAACTAATCTAAGTCCACCTTAAAATGCCACTATACTACCTTTCATGTAACGCAGATACCTTTTTCCACAGTATTCTCAATTCTACCATCCCATTTCTTGTGATATTGTTTTCATGAATTTTATTTTTTATATGATACAATACATCATTATGTTCAGACTTTAAACAAGTAGCTATATTTTAGATTCCAAATCAGGGCACATACAAGAATCAACCAATTAATGCATAAATAAGTAGAACAACCAATTGATGTTTCTCTCTCTAAATATCAATCATAAATATAAAATAAAATAAAAGTCTATTTATAGGCTGATGACTGCCAAAATTAAATCCAACACTTTGAATGCTCATCTATGATTCTCACAGTTAATTGCAACTCACTCTTTGACTTCTTCATTTGTATGACAGTTCAGTATCTCAAACTTAACTTTTTAAAAACAGAGCTGTTATATCCACACTCTGGAAATTGTTCAGAATCTATTTTCTTTTCTCCATTCTCCTCTATTATGACCCCTTTATTCAAGCTCCTACTCTCCTTTAAAAGAATTATTAACAGTTCCTAAGCACATTCCTTTCTTCCATTTTTACATTTCTAAATGTAGTTTGTTATAATGATAAAATGTGTTGATAGGGTATCTCCTATTGTACTATTGTATATCCTATATAATAAAAGGCTAATATGCAAGTTGTCCCTTGGACCCAGAGTTCGAATGAGAGTTTGAGCAGGGGTCGGAGCTGGCCAGCCAAACACCTGCAGCCCCTCCCCTCATCCAGCCCTGCCCCCAATTAGCCTCCCTACCCCTACTGGGGTGGGGCTACCTGGCCCACCTTCCGTGTCCTCTCTCTCCGGCCCCCCCAGCCCAATTGGCCCCTATCAGGCAGGTGGGCCAGACCCCACCCATGCCTGAATTCATGCACCGAGCCTCTAGTATCTACATAATGTACACATGACAAATAAGCACACTAATTAAAATCTAATTTCAGTTGCTGTAACATACAGATACAAAATATTCGCAAATTAAGCAAAATAAAAATTTATTTCTTAATCAGCTGTGCTCTGAGAAGTTATAGGGAATTGACACCCACCTTGTTGCAGTATCTTTCTCACAATCTTGCCCTCACCAATCTGCTGCAGGAGGTTTCACCATTACATCTCATTTCAGAAATGAAGAGGAGGACAGGTTGCATTGGACCTATTGCAAGCATATAGAAAATTGGTAATCAAAATTCAGGTTGCTCTGACCTTGTACATACCCAGTGCTCTCCATTTTCCCACACTGAACTGAACCGTTAAACAATTCCTTCAATTCAGACAGAAAAGAGAAGAAGCCCTGCTTGTTATTGGGCAGGGTTAACAAAATAAGCAATGGATCTCACATTTACATTTTCCAAACCCCAGTTGAAACCAAAATGTGGGGTTTTGAGTCTGAGTTCATTGTCTTGTGAAATGGAAGAATGAAGTCATAGACTAAAACAGTTAGGAAACCGAAGTTTATTGGGAGAAGTCAGTCCTGGAAAAGGTGCAGTTAGGGTTCCAGGAGCAGGACCGTGTCCAGAGCTTCCTCTCCATGTCACAGTCAGGAGTGGCTCAGCATCCAAGCTAATTAAAGCCCATTAGTCCATGTGTGGAGGCCCACATGGCTTATGGCAGAGCATGTCTCCTGCCATCAACTCCAAATTTGCCAGGGAGTAAGAAGAGGAAGCGTGGGTGCTTTTTCGTATATAGGTTTGTTAGCTCCTGATTGGTCTTTTCAAAGAATTGTGTCTTAGCAACATCCTTGGGATTAGTTTATACACCTGACTGCCTTGTCATTGGTTACCTGTAAGCTGCCTGTCTTAGCAACATTCATACATTTTAAAGCTTGTGCCTCCCTAGAGCTCACCCTTCTTTCCCTGCCCAGTTGGGTTGTCTTAGTAACTCCACTGAGTTGGGTTCCTGTTTTTATTTTCTCCCCCCACCATGGTCCTAGTCTCTGTCTATCTAGCTTCCCCCTGTCTCCTCTTACAAATACAGCTCATAAAATCCTGTACTATTCTAGTTCCAAGGTAGCAAAAAGCACAGTGGAAACATTTAAGGTAGAGAAAAATAATCGTTTCAATTAGGTAACTTCATTAAAAAAGAATATTTGCCCTGAAGCTGCCCTGAATTACTAGCATAGTGCTTGATGGTAGTTCATGAATCCATCTACTCACATATTTTAGGTCAGGTGCATATTTCAGCATCTGCTACATATTTTATTCTGCCTATTTATAAAAATAAGAAAATGCAAAACAAACCATTTGAAAGGTTTTCAGTCTCTTGCAAAAGTAAACTTAACATTCTTTTGAAGGAGCTGTACCTTCGAGTGCTTCGAGGATAAGGAATAGCTCAGAGCCCAGGTCTGGTCTGGCCTGATTTACAACTTAATAACTTCAGCTTCTGGAAATAAAGTGGGTTCTTATTTCAAGGCTAAAATACTACCATTTTCTCTGAATGCGAGTCATAATTTAAATTCATGATTTCTGTATTATTCATGCAGCCCATTTAATACGAACAGTGTTTCTCATGTTCAGTGTTTATGAATGGTGTGTCTTAAGGGTATACTGAACTTTATAACAAACAGATGCTAAAAGTAAGTACCTAGTGTGATACCTTTATGAATAAGAGCCTGAAATATATTACATGTTTCTGGAGTACAAAAGAAAAATAAAATACTTTTCTTTAAATTATAAAAAAAAACTTACTTAGGAAGATCCATACTTTAAAAATTATCATTTACAGAAGGAGATTTCTTTTTATAGTGGGAGTCAGATTTAGAAGTTGAGATATACTGAAAGTGATTTCTTCCATTTAGGCACTGGTATGTTTATTTATTACAGAGAAACAATGTTTTAGGAAATATTACTAACTGAACATCAACTAGGAAAAAATAAAGTTTTTATAGACATATCATATAATTCAACAAGAATATATGATATTTGGAATGCAACATAAATGTTAATGATTATTTTAGGTATAATGCTAAGATAGCTATATAGTCAATGGGTATGAATAGAGATACTAAACTTCTATTGCAGAAAACATAAAACTTCACTACAAAGTTATTTTTCAGAATACTTAAGTGGTGATGATAGTGATTTATATAGATATGACTTTGGCATTTATACATAGATCTTCCAGATGGATAAAATGTCACTGTAATGAATATCTCTTTAAAATTATACAGTTTTCACTTTTGCTATACTGTTCCTTCTTTTGATTATTAAAGAAGTTATTGAGAGATCTTTGAAGGATCATGATCGTATAATTGCTATGCATACTTTATATTTTATTTGGAATGTGTTAGTGATTATTTTCAAGAGAAAACACTAGTTACTAAACTGTGTAAGAAGTTTATAACTATTTTTCAAATATTCTTTGAAAAATTTCTTTAGATGTTCTCAAATACATCAATTCTCAAGAATATCTGCTGATAAGCTGATGTTCTGATAAATGTGAAACTGGTTAAGGAGTAATTACTAGTATATGAAGCATTTCTTGTATTTTCCCAAAGGCTTGTATTTTTTACTTTTCTGTATTTTTCAGGTTGGAAAAAATATAGATAGAGCTTGTTGATCAGCAACCTGTGTCCAAATCCTAATTCTTTTTATTTTTGACTAGAGGAGTTTGATCAAGTTATTTAATTTTTTTGACTTTGCACCATCATCTTCAATAGATAATAACTAACAACAAATAAACCTTTTTCTTGTAGAGTCAATGAGATAGTCTGCACGTGGGCTCGAATCATAATACAAATTCTGAAAACAATGTGTAACTTCTGCCTGTAGTGTTCTTTTTATTTAAACTTGTTTCAGTTTAAACCTTGTGCTTTGGTACCTGCAAAACCCCTGGGTAGTGGTGCCAGCAAGACAGTAACTTCTGGAGGACTCTGCGTGTAAAGAAAAAGAAGAATAAAAAGAGGAGGCTGATTGTGGAAAAGAGTCAAAATCTGCAGAAGTGGAAAAGTGACCCAAATGGGGACCACTGATAAAGAACCGGAATTGAGAGGACTGCTCCAGTCAGACGAGTGTAACTTGTATTATTCTACGTGTAAGTTTATTTCCTTGGCCTGACTTAGACTGCTCCATCCAATGTTTCCAAGAGTGTTGGTGAGCACTGGGAAGTCAAGACATCTGCTTTGATTTCTTTAAGACAGAGTGGCTTTGTCTTCTCTAGATCACCCTGGAAACCAGGGAAGTCACAGCTATTAAGTGTGGGTCCCCCTAACTCAGGTCCCCGGTGAGCTCAGTTTTAAAATACCCGATAAGAGTTTCTAAAAGTTCATTGAAATTTCTGAGAATGAGTATTTTTATTTTCGTTTTAAAATACTTCTTTCCCAAATATATAATATGTGCTTCAAACTTCTCAACCTATTCAACATATTATAATTGAACATCAGCCTCAAAAATTCAGGCCTACAGTAAAAAAACACACAAATATATGGACACAAATACATGCACACATATCCACATACCTTTTCTGGATAGCTCAGACATACCATTATACACATTTTTATAACTTTAGGTACAGAGTGAGAAAAGTGAGTACAGAAGAGGCCCTGTAGCTTAGTTTATTGAAAAGATCCTGATGTATATTTATTTCCTAGTGATACATCATATTCCCCCAAATGGCAGAGTAGGTCATTTCTGCCACCTCTTCATCTTCCTGCTCTCCACTCCACATATCAAGCATCACAGAAATCTTTTTGATTTGTCTTGGTCATAGAACACTGATTCTCTTAGAGCAGTGGTTCTCAACCTTAGCTGCACATTAGAATCACCTGGGAATCTTTTAAAAATGCTGATTTCTGGGCCTCATCCTCCGGAAATTCTGTTTCTTTGTTATGGGTTGGGGCCACTACATTAGTAACAAAGAAACAGAATTTCCAGAGGATGAGGCCCAGAAATCAGGATTTTAAAGATTCCCAGGTGATTCTAATGTGCAGCTAAGGTTGAGAAACACTGTCTTAGAGGCTTTTTACTCTGCTTCTATACACAGATGTCTGGACGCAGAGTAACATTTGGTTACTCATTGCAGGGTCATTTTTTTCCTTGTCCTTATTTCTGAAAGCCTTCACTGCTTCTGAACCACACTACTTTTAACTACCACGTCTGCTACCAGCAGATTTAATTTATGGCACCACTTCCATTGTCTGATCTCTATTTCTCTTTACTTTTCTCCTTCTTTTGTGTTTGCCGATGAAACCATATTTCTACCAGTTTGCAAACATTAAACTTTACAGTAATAATGACTTGCAAGTATTAGTATTTACTTACTTTTGAGGTTTAAGAGTAGGGCTTTTGGAATTAGACATGCTTGGGTCTTTCTAAACATTTATTCATTTATTTAACAAATAGTTGTTGAACCCCTATTATGCGCAAAGGCCTATGCTAGGTGCTACAGATATAGTGGCCAGTAAGATGGAAATGTTTGAACTCTAAAGGAATCATGGTTGTGTTGGTGGTGGTGCTGATATTTAACAATTAATTACTAAATTGATTTTATTTGGAGGTAAGCTAAGTACGATGCAGTGGAAATAGAGAGTTTTATCCCAGGTTATTTCAATAGATAGATATGATGTAATTTGCAAGGAGAGGGAAAATGTCTTGGAAGTAAGAATTAAAGAATAAGAGTGATTAGTTTGACCCAGTGATCCCACTTCTAGGAATATATCCCAAGAAAACAGAAACACCAATCAGAAAGGATATATGCACCCCTATGTTCATAGCACCACAATTTACCATAGCTAAGATCTGGAAACAGCCTAAGTGCCCATAAGCAGATGAATGCATTAGGAAACTGTGGTACATCTACACGATGGAATACTATGCTGCTATAAAAAAGAAGGAACTCTTACCATTTGCAACAGCATGGATGGAACTGGAGAGCATTATGCTAAGTGAAATTAGCCAGTCAATGAAAGAAAAATACCACATGATCTCACTCATTTATGGATAATTAAGACCATTATAAACTGATGAGAAAAAATAGATACAGAGGCAGAGCAACATTGAACAGACTGTCAAACTACAGCTGGAAGGCCGGGGATGGTTGGGGGGTGGGTAAGAGATCTTGTATGCATGCATATAAACATAACCAATGGACATAAGACACTGGGGGGTATGGGAGGCTAGGGGAAGGTCAAGGGGAGGGGAAAAAAGGAGACATATATAATACTCTTTGTAATACTTTAAGCAATAAAACAATTTTAAAAAGAGTGATTAGCTAGGCAAAGAAGAAGAGATCAGCATTTCAGGAAAACAGTAGGTAAGATAAAGGGCGTGGCATACTTGAGAAAGGAATCAGGCAGTCAGGCTGATGTGTGGAGAATGAGAAGAAGGTGGGGAGATGGGGCTGGGAAAACAGGCAGAAAAAGATTGTTCAGGGCTTTGCAAGTTGGACTATCATTTTGGATTTTTTCTCAAGAACAAAGTAATTTCAAAGAATTGTTCATTCAAATGGTGCTTCCCCTTAAGTGCCACAATATTGTAAAGATTGCCCAATTTTCTTAAGCTTCAATTTATAACTCTATAATGGGGATAATAATATATAGCACAGTGTGGTGCTTGAAATTAAATGTGATTATGTATGAAAAGTGTTCCTTTTAAGTTTTAGTATATTAAGCACTAGATGGATTGTGGTTATTATTATAATTTATTATTTACTATGTTTTTTAAACTTATATGTTTAAACCCTATCACTATTTTACAAGTAAGGATTGCAATCTTTCCTTACAGAGAAGGTGACCAAAGCTCAGATAAGTTATCTTACTCAAGATCATGGTCAAATGTTAGTACAGAGTCCTGAACAATCTTGACCCCCCAGCGGGGACACCACTCTGCCTACAGTCACTAACCTGTCTTATGCTGTTCTTGCAAAGACACAGCTCTTCTCTCTATGCTTAGAACCCAGGGCAGATGTCATTTCAACCAGGAAGGTTTTCTGATTCTTAGATTTAAAAAAATATATTTTTATTCTATAGTGATTCTATGTATATATTTCAATTGTGCTATCCTTCTAAATCTCTAAGGTGTATTAATTGTCTCTCCTCTTTATTTAGCTGGGAGGAGTTTTTAGCAACCTTAAGTCTAACTCTGTATCTATGTGTCTCCAGTCCCCTCCACAATGCCTGGCTGTAAATTGTTTCTTAATAAATGCTGAATTGAATGTAGCCAGGCCATTTATATCTATAGCACTTTATCAACTGATTAAAAGACATTATGCATCTTCGTCTTCATGGTAAACAGTAATTTCCTTTCCGTGTTTAGATAGCTATCCTTTTTTCTCTAAATTATGTACTTGAGTATATCTTGGCTTATTCATAAGTATCTGTATCTGATAACTTGAAATCCTGACATTTCTTCTTTTCAATATCCCCTCACTCTATCTTTCCAACTTGTTGAAATTAATAAATCAATTTGTTGTCAGTCTTGTTAAGGACTGATAACTAAAGCACGAGACTTGTAATTTCATTAAGTTGTACCTTCAATATCTAGCCCATCCATCAAAACTCTGTGTTGTGAATTTACTTCATAGCATATCAAGGGGATGACACAATACTCTTTCACTGTGGAAATGCTAATTTCTCAAGTTTATCGTATCTAGATTGTTTGAAGAACATACAGAGCAAAAACTTCATAGAGTGCTAGCATTTCCCTAGAATAGCTTATTTTCTCAAAATTTTGTCATAAGAAAAATATTTACGATATATTAAATAATTTTGAGCTTAAGGCTAATTTAGCTTCTGAAAAGTGCAGGTTTCAAATTTTAAACTCTACTTCTCCTGTCACTCCTTTACAAACAAGTTGATATTAAAATAATCAAATTGTGATAAGACGGAGCTCTCCTGTCTTCAATTCAGTATAAGTATGATACTGAATTAAAAGAAATTACTTTTTTAACACTTTTACTTCATATCTGGCTTGGCGTTAACTATTGTGAAATGTGGGAGGCAGTATAAAAAGAATTTGAATAAAAATTATTTCAATAATACCACTTGAGTTTATTTTATGTTACACAATTAAAGCACATTGAATCAGACATATAGATATATACGGGAACATATATCCTTATACATATTAAACAAGTAGGGATATACCAGTTCCAATAATAATTAGCCTGAATACTCTAAGATATACTTTACACAGGGCAACTGATATAATTTTCCTGTATCTCTTTCATTAAAATGTATCTGAATGCACAGCAATTTGTCTTTCAATATTAAATCCAATAGACAGTTCTTACTACCTTTTTGACCTCTTCAACATTACTGTACAGTCCACAGTCCATCACTCTTTACCTTTGACAGCTCTTATTTTCTGTGATTTTTTTCTATACAGAAATATACTAGAGGCCCGATGCATGAAATACGTGCAAGAATAGGCCTTCCTTCCCCTGGCTGCTGGCACCAGCTTCCCTCTGGCACCTGGGACCCAGGCTTCCCTCACAGCCCCCGCTTCACCTGGAAGGTTGTCCGGAAGGAGGTCTGGTCTAATTAGCATATTATGCTTTTATTATTATAGATATATATTTGAAAGAGAGAAATGCTTCAACCATAGTCTCACATGCTAGCATCACATAGTTAGAAAATACAATTTATTAAAGATATCTCTGCACTGCTGAAGGATACAACTCCTTCTAGTATCCAAACAGTAGAAGATGAATTTAAAAATGCTCTGAGTAACAAAGACTAATTAAAACACAACCTACAGTCCTAGCCAGTTTAGCTCAGTGCACAGAGCATTAGCTTGCAGACCTAAGGGTCCCAGGTTCTATTCTGGTCAAGGGCACATACCTCGGTTTGGTTGCAGGCTCTTTGCCAGCCCTGGCCCTGGTCAGGGCGCATGCAGGAGGCAACCAATCCATGTGTTTCTCTCACATTGATATTTCTCTTTGTCTTTCCCTCTCTCTTCCACTCTCTCTAAAAATCAATGGGAAAATATCTTAGGGTGGTGATTAAAAATACACACACACACAATACAACAACATAAAAACACAACCTACAAGCAAAATCCAATTCAAAGTGTGTTTATAAAACCTTTTACAGTGAAGAGGAACCAAGAAGGCAGCATAGGTAAATGCCTGTACCCTCTGCCTCCCACAACCACATCAAAATTACAACTAAAATACAGAACAACCATCATCCCGAACCACCGGAAAGTCAGCTAAATGGAAGTCCTACAACTAGAGAAGTAAAGAAGAAAGCACATTGAGACTGGTAGGAGGTGTGGAGGCGAGGAACGCACTGGTCTGGCACCCACATGTGCGGCTTTTTTAATGGGGTGGGAGATCGCCCAGAGGAGCAAGGGGTCCCAGCCCCACACCAGCCCCCCAGGCCAGGGTACCAGAGCTGGGAAAACAAGTCCCTAAGGGCAGTAAGAACTACATGCTATAAAAACCAGTGTGGATAGGGGCTCAGTGACACAGAGGCTGCTGGAGACCCAGCTTTTCCTCTTAAAAGGCCAGCACCATGAACTGAACTTACAGATCCTGCTTCCTCTGAGCTACAGCACCAGGGCGAGGCTCTGGGGGACACATTTATCTCACATTTATCTGGCACCAGGGCAGGAACTTGGAGGTGGCTTTCTCCCAGACAGAGGTACTTGCAGGGATCATTCAAGGCTGACTGGCAGCCCTGATGATTCCCTAAGGCCCCGCCTCATCCAATTTACAACCCCACCCAAGCTGCCTGCAGCGGCTTTTTGCATATGAATGGTCTGTTCTTGAAAATCTCAAACAAGCTGCAGCTGGGTCAGGGAGCCCAAACCTATCAATAAGAGGCCAAAGACCCAGCAGCAGCACCAGCTTGCCTTGCTTCACAGCTGGGCCTCCTCTGGGCACTTCCAAACCCAATACAAAGTGGAGGAATTTACAGATCTCTCTGCAGCTCCTGCTGGGTGGCCCCAGGTAGTGGCTGACTTTGCACCTCCCTGTAGACCCCAGAGCCAGTATATTCAGTGGTCAGTGTGAGACCATACCAGATTACAACTCTACACATCCATAAGCAACACACTCAGTGAGCACCAAAGCCCCACTGAAGCAAGTCCTGCTTCATAGGAGTGTCTCCTGCACAGCAGCTCTCCCACTGTAGTCGAAGCTGGTCCTCACAGCCAATTGGCCTGGAGGGCAATTCCTCCCAGTGACATCAACAGCAATCAAGGCTCAGCTACAAGACTGAAAATGTGTTCATTGCAGGAGATGGCTCAGAGAAAAAAGACTAAGTGTTTGGCTCCCCCAGAAAGCCTGGCATTTTTAGACAGAGCCTTGTCTTGAAAATAATTGTGGATGTTGCTATTGGCATATTAGCAACATTTAGTTAATTAGAATATAATGGCCTAAAGACCAATGCATTGAGAAGATTATACTGGCAAAGTGCATCCAGCCTGAATTAAGAGAGTGAGGCTCTTCAAGGTGTGTAATGACCTTAGGTTTCTTAAATTTCTACTGGAAACAAGCATTGCTTTTCAGATGTGGCTGAAGAGATAAAAGAAAGAAATACTTAGACAGTGAAATCAGAAGAACAAGGAGTAGGGAGCTGGTCCCAGCTAACAGTCTAAGAAACATTCTTTATCTTCAGGACAAGCTTACTTGCAAAACTGCCAGCAGGAATTCACAATTGCTATGACCAGTGAGTAATAAGTGCCCCCTTTTCTTCTTTCTGAATGGAAGGCTATGTTGTGATTATTATAATTGTACTTCTGAGTATATGTACTTATGCACTAAAGGTTGGTAATTCAAATGTAGACATAGTTTCACACGCTCTGTTATTTTATTTTTGGGGGGATTTATAGGAGTGTATAATTCTGGTCAAATTAGGAAAGCATATTCCACTCCATGTTTTCCAAAATATACTAATTTTTAAACAAAGATTAGAGGTTTGTACATTAATTGAATTGAACTGAGGAATAAAGTTCATAATAAATGCTGCAAGAGGCTACATTGCAGTCAATGATCTCAACCCAAATGGATAATTTGCAGAAGCTCATTTAGATGTTCTCAAATTGAGCGATTTCAAGAAAACCTGTTGATTCCAGGTGCCCTAGCAATGCAATGGATGGTTCACAGAAATTCATCCTGGAAATCACTGCAACATCATATCTACTGCTTGCCCATAACTGTGCTTGAAACCACCATCATAAAGTAAGACCTTCTCTTTTCCTTCTGACTTTCAAATCTCAAAAGCCAGCCTCTCATTGTCAGATCTTGACTTAGGGCACCTGGAAAGGGATTCTCACATGATTCAGAGGAGAATGTAAGTAGTGAAGAGAACATAGAGTTGATAACAGACCATCTGATAAATAGGCAAAAATAAAATCTGATGTATAGAGAAGACATATGAGATTACTTCAGAATATTTTGCTAGTTTCAAATTTATAGTTGTTGAAAGTTATGTCAGCCATGAAACAAGTCATCTATTTACTATAACGAAAAACCACCAATGAAATCTCTCTTCATATGAAAACATTTTAAAGTTATTTTGACATATAACCATTCTGCAATTTGTAATGAGGGTCAGCCAAGGGAAGTCCAAGTGGTGACACTTCACCAGAACAAAATATTGTGTGTAAAAAGAACAGATAAGATACAATAATTTTAGGTCAAGAATTTTAAGGGTGAAACCTCAATGTTTGCCAAAGCTTTGGGTGATTCATTTATTTATACTGCTCCATAAAAATATTTCATAGATTTTACAAATATTAACTTGGAAAATCGCTCTTAATATAATTTCAACAGTTAACTATTCTTGAATTCCCATCTTTCTGTTTTTTAAACAGTTAACAAACAAATAAATAAACAAACAAAAACGCCTTCAGTTTTTGCTTTAGGAAACTTTATACTATTTGAACCAAAGATTTGTTTTTATAGAGTAATGTCACCATCTTGTGGTGTTTTAAGATATTGCTGCTAAAGGTTTTAAGAGTACAGTATCTTTTATATCTATTGATGATAGGAAAGTACTACTATTTTTGTTGTACTTGTCTCTCAGTCAGTGTGAAATGTATTTAGTCAGCAAATGAGCATTTCCCTTCCCCCTAATCTTTGTATAAGTACTTGCTTCAAAACACATTTTAAAATGATTTTGTTTTAGAAAATGCTTACTACATAGAAAGCATTTAGTAAGTCTCATACTGCCTAAAATGGATTTGTTTGTGATTATTGTCTGCTTCTCCATTATAAAGGTAAGTTGCATATGAATGGAGACACTGTTTTGTTTACAGATTAATCTCCAGAGCCTATGGCCTATGGAAGTGCTGGGCAGAGTCAACCCAACAAATACCTAATGAATCAATTAACGCAGATGTTAATGAATGGGTGCTTTCTATCTTTGGTAATTTCAAGACAAATCAGTTCCAGCATTTTCCAGTTTTTGTAACAAATCATTCAAATCAGAACTTGTTTGTTTCAAACAACCAAATTGGTATGTTCTAAGAGATTTTAGTGTTTTGTTTTCTTTCTAATCAAGGATTTTTGTAAAGTTACCTAGTTTAGATAATATACTGATAACTTGATTTTGTTTTAATTAATTGCACTTAGAAAATATGTTTGTTTGTAACTGAATTAACCTGCTCACTCTGAGTGATACAGTGTAGTGGATCAGACCAATTTCCACTTCCTGCTTTCCTAGCAGTGTGAATTTGGGAGAAACTAATTAAACTTTCTGAGCATCAGTTTTACTTTTTTGATATTGGAGATAATAACAACCTCTTTCATAGAACATAGGCAAAGTAGAAATGTGAGCTTTTATCAACTAGAATATTTGAATATTTAAAACCAACAGGTTGCCTCCAGCAAGTGAATCAGTTACTAAACATTTAAGGGAGATATATTTTGTCAGGTATCATGCTCGTCTTAGAAGTACAAACATGTTTGACATAGTCTTCCTTCTCAGATGCTTATATAATTGGTTGAATCAAAATAATTAAGAACAAAAAGTTTATATTATTTATTCTGGAAATCTGTTACCTCCAAGCCCTGACATTTATTAAAATAACTTTTAACTAATACTTTTTGGAACCTTATAATGTAAATAATTAATATTTTAGAATTATAGTTTAGAAATACAGAGTATTATTTTTTAGTAAACTACAATATATTTTTAATCCTACAAAATACTTTTCCTTTAAAAATTATATGATGATCATGCTGAATAAGCAGAACTCATGACATAATAACACACACACACCCTTTTTCCCCCCTGCTATTATCCCTTTCAGATGTATTCAGTTAGGGTAAAAATTTCTTGGCACTGTGTGAAAACTTTTATGGGTCCCCATTTTTGTGCTTGCTTACAGATAAGTCTTTCAAGACAATTAGTTCACAAATGCTGTCATACTTTAGAAATTAGAATGTCAAAAAAAAAAGTCAAACTTGATTGTTTTTCCCTGCTTGTCCCAGAGTTGATTCAGGTTCTCCACAGCTAACTTCAATATTGCTTTTATCATATTCAGGAGAGAGGGGAGGAGGAGAGGTAAGGTGAGTGGATAATCTCTACCTACGATCCTTCCCAAGGTTTCCACCTTGGAAGCTGGCTAATGCTGACCCTCCCCAGGGCTTCATGGGGGATTTTTGCCGAGTCCTTCTCCCCTGAAGTTCCCTGATATGGATGACTGTTCGTGACCCTCAGGAGATCAGGAATTACACCTCCAGCTTCTTTCTGGACGTTGTTTTGTGAGACATCATTCCTGGGAAATATTTGTACAACTTATGTCTGAAAATAGAGTGAAAGACTATTTCATGACAATAGTCCTCCTTGAATCTTAAGGGTCTTAATTCTTAGATCCAAAACAGTTCACCAGCAACTTTCCCCGGTCTCTAGATCTTCCAGGTAGGAGTCATTCCCCAGTTCAAAGGGAAACCGAACCCAAGTTTGGCTACCTGCCGCCACAAAGCCAAACTCCTGAGAAGGAAAGTGCTGGCACCTTGAGAAGAGAGGGGACTGATGTCCTCAAGAACCCATCTTAGCAATTCAGGGGAGGTAGAGGTTTTATAACAAGGGAGTGGGAAAGCAGAACAAAGAAATCAGAGGAGGGTTATGGACATGCAGGCAGTGTCCCTGCTGGTCTCAATATGGATTTTCATGGTCCTGGAGTTGGCCGTCTAGATTCCTGTGTCTGAGCAGTCGGCCTCAGCTGGGGCCTTGAAGGTCAGATTGCTCCTCAGACTCACACAGGAACTGAAACTGCTAATTCTAGTAAAGTATACTTAGAAAAGAAACTTTTAACTTGTAAACTCTAGTTTTAAGAGAAAAATATCAGGTTAGAGTAACAATCTGGGTTGAACATCCATCAGGATTAATTTGGGTTGCTTTGTTAGTACATTTTTATTTTAGCTTCTAGTCTGTAATTAGTTAGACTCATATAAATAGAATAGGGTATTCATTCCCCGCTACAAAAGGTGGTTTTTGCTTTCTGAGACATTAGTCAAGCCTCAGTCTGCAAATCTCAAGCAACACATTTCTACCTGGTACGTACCATCGAGGCCTTCCTCTGTGGCTTAGAGTGAAAAGGACACCCGGCCTCCCATTTCTCAAGAAGGCTCACCATAAGGCAAAAGTCCTCCTCCAAGAAAATGTCTTAGTGCAAATTCCACTTGATTATTTTATATCAGCAAAGTGGATAAGGGGGTTGAAGAGTTTTAGAAGCAGTTCTCATAGTTATCTTTTGAAAGATTTGTATTTTGGTCTGGCAATTTACGTTGGTATAGCTATCCCAAGTTGTGCTTCAGTGTACAATTACATTTTAACACTCAGTGTACATCTTCCGATCTGATGTACTGTGCTGTGGGAAAGTTTAGCTAATACCCCAGTAAGCAAATAGCTGCTTCATTGTTACATCTTCTCCAAGAGCTGAGCAACATTAAATCCAAGGAACATAATTAATTTTTAGCATTATCCTTCAGTATGACTCATTTCTCAATGTCAGTGCATGTGCGACTGAAGTTTGATTTTAAGAGAAATTATTTCACTCACCGTATTACGGATATTTTACATGCAAAGAATCACTTCTAACATTTTGAAAGAAGTGGTCTGTTAATAGAAGATTATCAAAGGCAAACAGAAAACATGCTTGATATTTATAGGAGACTATCAACTGCATAAGTGGACATTTAATGATGTGTGAATCAGGCAGCAGGAATGAGAAAATTCTGTGTGAAATGCAATGATATAAATTAAAGTACAGAATAAAAATAAAAGAGCGTAATCAGGAACATTTATAAGTACAATGAGTCATTAAACTGCCAAGTGTCTGAAAGAACCAAGGCCACAGAGACATCTTTTGCCCTTTTATAGAATTCTCTGGGGACAGATCTAATTGAGGAGATTTTAGAAGAAAAAAAAATCAATAGACTTAAAAAATTCTGAGGTGATTATCTGGCTGGATTAATTTGGTTGTCTTTTTAAGAATTTAAGGCAAAAGATAAGGTAACTTAATTAAATGATCACAAGTTCTCACAATAATAAATATTAACCAATACTGAAACCATCTCTATAGTCATGATACGGCCAACTCTCTTTTTTTCTGATTTTTTTTTATTGAACCAAATGTAATTTAAAACAGCTAGATGATAAGAAAAAATTTGAAATGTGTATTTTTCTAAGAATTAGGCACAAATATTATGTTAAAATGGAGTAGGGATTAGGAAATTTTAGACTGGACTACAACATGTTAGGCAAAGTCTACTTATTTCAACACAACCAAATCAATTAACTTGTAGTCCCTGTTAGCGTAAAAGTCCCTAAAGTTTCTACATCCTATTTTGTGTAATCTTACTATGAAAACTGAAATTCAAAATGGAAGTAAAAAAAAGCTGTATGCTTAATGGTAGTGCAAGTGAATTTTGATTAGTCAGAGGGCAGCTCCCTATGAGATCTTGCAGATAAAGCATTTTATAGTGAATACTCACATTTATAAATGGGTCATCCAAATCTTCCTTGATATTTCTTAGCATAGGAAAATTCTGGCCCTGTTTAAAACAAAAATGTTTTAAATTGTTTCCCAGAACCTGAAGGGAAAACCACATTTCCAAGGAACAAAATTACAATATGCTAATGACAGTGAATACTTTAGTTAATAAAGTTATACTTGTTAAATGGCAAACTTTATAACTGCAGTGCTGGGTAATTATAACAGAAGCATGTCCAATTACTTGTTGCAGGATAGCTAGGCAGTCTACACCCGGACTTAAAAAAGTGGAAGAGAAAGTAGAGTATGTGTCCTGTGTTCTTGGTAGCTTAATTAAGATAAGGGAGGTTGGAAGGTCTGGATAGGGTCATGCTCATGTCAGTGAGCTACAACTACAATACACTTTTCCAGTAGGAAGAGAAGATAGAAACTCCTCATGACATGTAGGTGAGGTCACTAGCTCTAGTCCTCAGTGTATTTGGCTTTCCATAAACTTAAACATCTGCATCGGATAATTTAAAAATGTGTGATAACATCCCTGTGATCATGCTCACTCCATAAGCTTTACCCTGGAAACTCAGCACACTTTCATAGCTGTCTCACTTCCTGGAATCCTGCTTTTTCTTCTCTGTTTCAAAAAATAAATTATAATTTTTGGACAGGTCGCTATGACTATTATACATACTTTCCCAAATCCATGTCCCACTTTCATCACTTGTCATCTACGAATGGTAGTCTTCTTCAGGTGAGGATATTTCCCCTGGTACAAATCCCTTCACCAATGAACTTGTAGGCATATATGCATAACCCATGGACACAGACAATGGTGTGGTGAGGACCTGGGGGCGGGGCAGGATAGGAGCGAGCTGGAAGATGTTAATGGGGGGAAAAGGAGAACCTACGTTATACTTTCAACACTAAAGATTAAAAAAGAAAAGAAAGAAAACCATTCAAAATGCCAGTTGAAATCTTCCACAAGGCCCAAATAAGGTCTGCAGGAAACACAAATGGCTGGCGTGCTGCTGGCTGGCTTTCATTAGAGCTGCATCTAATCACTTTGCAGCGTGCAGAGCCTTTCCTCTTCAATTTCCAGGCAGATGTTAAATGCAAATACTTAGTACTTTCCCCAAATGTCAAGCTTTTGGTCCTTTGCCTCAAGATTTTGCTCTCCAATTTCTAAGTCTCCCGGCAACTGTGATTTTCAACCTGTTGTCTTCTTAATAAAACCACTTTGAGTTTGGAGTCTATGCCACTATGAACCAGACCGGAAAGTAGTTGCAGAGACAAAGTAGGGTAAGTGTGGAGCCCACATTAGATTTCTCTTGTATTACGGGTCACTATCCCTCAATTTCCTGAGTGTGTTGTTGCTTTCCAGTGCCATGGAACAGTTTGCAGCTCCACCTCTGTTTTCCTAATTGTTATTAAATTGAGGGTTAGGTTATTAGACTGGAGTTACTCCATCACACACAGAAGTGGGAGTCTAATCTTTATATCTTATCCTATGTGCCTTGCTATTGTCTAGGCAGCAACTCAGGGCCCACATTGTTTGACAATTACATTCAGAGCTTAAACTGGTATAAGCATTTGCTCATCTCTGAGATTTCTCCCTTTAAAAAAGAAATATTTTATTAATTTCAGAGAGGAAGACATCAATGATAAGGGAGAACCATTGATTGGCTGTCTCCTGCATGCCCCCCACTGGAGATTGAGCCCACAACCTGGGAATCAAACTGTGACCTCCTGGTTCATAGGTCGACACTCAACCACTGAGCCACACCAGCCGGGCTGAGATCTCTCCCTTTTTCTCTTTGGAAATTATTGCTTTCATTCAGTTAGCAACATGTTAAATAATTAGTCTTACTGTATTATATTTGGTGTTGTAGTTGTATCAACAGAGAAAGTTGTTTGGGTAATTCTAATCTGCCAGTAATTGGAAACAGAAGTGCTAACTCCATTTTCCACGCTCATGCTAGAATCATGAATCTAAAAAATAATATAAGCCTATTGCTCCCATGTTTAAGATTGATTAATACCTCTCCAAATCATTCTAAATTCTATGCTCCTCAATGGCATACACTGACTCTTAAATGAGCCAGGGCTTGCCAGCCTATCCAGTCCTATTTTGGACAACATCTGTATTTTTATTCTTCCTTCTCAAAAATGCTCAGGCTTACCATGTTGCTTCGTAACCCAATGTCTTTGTTTTTGTTCCTTATTTTCAGGAGAATTAAGCAGTTTTCACTCTCTCCATCAGATAAATAAAACCACTCATTTCAAGGACCAATTCTAGGAAGCTTTTCTGGACAATGCTCTAACACACACACAAAAACACTTGCATATTTCTCTACATTATATTCACTACAATTTTAGATGCTGTACCATAGAGTTTCCAGTCTTATTTTTTTCTCCTACTACATCTTACGATTTTAGAATGGTCCTTTTACATCTAGTCTGCTACACACGATAGCTTGCATTACACATAAACCAAAATATTATTCGGCTTTAATAGCCACCACTGGAGAAATATTGTCTGACAATAACTCAATCATTAGGTCTTATGTTTTTTTTTTCTTTTTTAACTTTCTTGCTCAGGCTGTCATAATAAACCATTTATATCATTGTCTACTAATCTATTGAGATCATTTTTATTGAATAGAAATGGGAAAAATAGCATATTACAACCACCCATAAACTCTTCATATTATCTATGTTGGATTACTCCAGAGAGCAATTAAATACTCAGCTATCAGCCCTGACCGGTTTGGCTCAGTGGAGAGAGCGTCGGACTGCAGACTGAAGGGTCCCGGGTTTGAATCTGGTGAAGGGCATGTACCTTGGTTGCGGGCACATCCCCAAGAGGGGCTGTGCAGGAGGCAGCTGATCAATGTTTCTCTCTCATGGATGTTTCTATCTCTCTATCCCTCTCCCTTCCTCTCTGTAAAAAATCAATAAAATATATTTAAAAAATACTCAGCTATCAGATTGAAATATTTTGCAAAATATTTGCCAAGTGTTAATATTGTTTAAAAAGAAATGTTACCTATATAAGATAGTATAACTGATAACACTCATTATATCCTTTATTGTTCTAAAGGAGATTTCAGAAAAGATGAGATTATCCACATAGATTAACAGTTTACTTTATGATCATGTTGAACATACTTCACCTTTGGTTTGCCCATGTTTTCTGTTTTTATAATTGTAATTGGGAAATTTATGTCATGATGGCAAATTGTAAACAGTGTTAGTAGTCTGACTTTTATTTGACATAGAAAAGGTTTTCAGGATATGGTTTAACCTTGATATCTATTGATATCTCTTCTCTAAGTTATGATTCTCATGATTATCCTCCATACTTTTTGCTTCTCACATATCTCTCATAAGCAATTCTTAAAATAGAACAAATGTTTTAGATTGTGGTTGATTGAATTCTTTCAATCATGACTACATTTTGCATATGTATTCAATGTTTCTAAACTTTGTCCCAGTAGTTTTAAATTTAGAGTGTACAAATGTGACACATATATTCTATGCTTTTTCATGGTGATTATACCCTATTGAACTTTTTTCATCTGATACTTCTACTTGATTAGTCCTATGGCAGTTTGCTTTTCTTATCTAATTTCTAATTGTGCTTTCCTCTCATCAATATTCTTGATCCATCTTTACCATTAGAGTTTCATTTTAGTTCCCTCTACTATTTGATTGCTTCCAATACTCATTAGTACCTAATTTATTCTATTGTTACACATAGTTCATGAATTTTTACATATCTTAAAACTTTTAAAACTTATATTAAGTTATTTTATGCTGAAAAACATATAGTTCCTATAGGTGCTTACCACCTTTTTGTAAACTATAAGCAAATATTATGCTTGCATTGATAGATTTGGATGATCATATAAAATACATGCCTATTGAAATTTGGATGAAAGATATTAGTCTTTACATACCAAGTTTTAAAAAATTATATATATATATATATATATATATATATACACACACACACACACACACACACACACACACACACACACACACACTAGAGGCCCGGTGCACAAAATTCTGCAACTCTCCAATCTGGGACTCCTTGGGGGATGTCCAACTGCTGGTTTAGGCCCGATCCTTGGGCTCGGGCCTAAACCAGCAGTCAGACATCCCTCTCACAATCCAGGACTGCTGGCTTCCAACCGCTCGCCTGCCTGCCTGCCTGATTGCCCCTAACCACTTCTGCCTGCCAGCCTGATCACCCTCTAACCCAGTCGTGGGAAAACTATGGCCCGCGGGCCAGATCCACCCGTTTGAAATGAATAAAACTAAAAAAAAAAAAAAAGACCATACGCTTTTATGTAATGATTTTTACTTTGAATTTATATTAGTTCACACAAACACTCCATCCATGCTTTTGTTCCGGCCCTCTGGTCCAGTTTAAGAACCCATTGTGGCCCTCGAGTCAAAAAGTTTGCCCACCCCTGCTCTAACCACTCCCCTGCCAGCCTGATCGACACCTAACTGCTCCCCTGCCAGCCTGATTGCACCCAATTGCCCTTTCCTGCTGGCCTGGTCACCACAACTGCCCTCCCCTGCCAGCCATCTTGTGGTGGCCATCTAGTGACCACATAAGGGTGGCCATCTTGTGCAAGGGTGTGGTGGTCAATTTGCATATTACCTCTTTATTATATAGGATTTTTTTCTTAGCAATATCAGGTCCTTAATTCTTAAATAAGTAGGAATAAGTACTTTTTAATGGTTTCATTTTTTTAACCTGCAAAATGTCTCTCGCCTATCAGTTCCCAAACATGTTTTTGCATAGTATTCCATTAGACTAAGATAATACACAGTAATGGATATAGTAAACATGGTTATTTTTCAATCTCTAAAATGAAATATGTGGTAATCAGATTGAACTTTTAGTAAAGTGATTATAGTACTTGATTTCAATGCTACTCTTTGTTAGTGTATCCCCTCCCATACCTCAAAAGATTAAATTGAAACTTGTTTCACTTATATATAAAACTATATAGATTTTTGTAAAAAAAAAAAAAAGAAACTAGACCACTTTCTTACAGCATATATACACATAAATTTCAAATGAATTAAAGGCATAAAACTTCTGGAAGAAAACATAGACAGTGAACTCTGACATTGGTCTTAGCAATATTTTTTTTGCATTCATTTCCTTGGGCAAAGGCAATGACAGCAAAAATGAACACATAAGCCTATATAAAACTAAAATGTTTTTGCACAATGAAGAAACGATCAGCAAAACAACAAAAAAACTACCTACTAAGAGAGAGAAGATATTTGCAAATAATATATCTTGTAAGGGATTTATATCCAAAATGTGTAAGAGACTCATACAACTCAACATCAAAAAACAAATAATGTGATTAAAATATGATCTCATATTTTAATTTTAAAAGGCTCTCAAAATACTTTTCTCCAAGGAACTTATACAGATGGACCAACAGACACATGAAACAAACAATGCCCAATATTACTAATCATCAAGGAAATACAGATAAAAACTTCAATCAGATATCACCTCACACCTATTTGAATCACTATTATCTAAAACACAACAAAGAGCAAGTGTTGGTGAGGATATGGAGAAAAGGGGATACTCATGTACTATGGAATTGTAAACTGGTTCAGCCACTATGGAAAACAGTATGGAGATCCCTGGGAAAATTGAAATTAGAGTTGCCATACAACCCAGCAAAACCACTTCTGGATATTTATCTGAAGAAAACAAAAACACTAATTTGAAAAGATATGCACTCCTATGTTTATTGCAGTTTCACTTAACAATAGCCAACCTATAGAAGCAACCTGGATGTCCATCAATAAATGAATAAATAAAGAAGAGATGATACACATGTTGAATATTAGCCATAAAAAATAAAATCTTTCCATTTGTGACAACATGAATGGACCTGAAGGATATTTTGATGAGTGCAATAAGTCAAACAGAGAAAGACAAATACCATATTATTTGACTTATACGTGGAATCTAAAAAACAAAACAAATGAAAAAACAAAACAAAACAGAAATGGACTCATAGATACAGAGAACAAACTGATGGTTGCCAGTGGTCAGGGGTGGAGTGATAGGCCACAAGGGTGGAGGGGATTAAGAGGTAGAAACTTTCCTTTGTAAAATAGTTCAGAGATGTAAAGGACAGCATAGGGAATATAGTCAACGATATCATAATAACATGGTTACTAGACTTACTGTGCTGATGGATCACTTTGTAAGGTATATAAATTCAGAATAACTATGTTGTACCCTTGAAACTAATATAATATTGTATGTCAGCTATATATTAAAAATAAGTAAATGTTTTTTAAAAGCTGGAAATATCTGTATAAACATTTAATAAATATATGGCATTAAACTTTAAATCTTAAAATATATAATTAATATAAACATGATATAAAGCAAGATGGCAATATCTGACCTCTTGAAAATGGTTTAGAAAAGTGAAATTAACACATCCCAGCTATTTTTCAGTAATGAAGGTTCATGGTCTGTAAGTGATGTATCATATATTAAAAACAATAAAATAATCATGCAAACCAAACAAAAAGTATAGCTTAGTTAAACTTCTTTTTTATTAAAAATGTTGACTAGTATATGGGAATTGAAAATAAAAAGAAGCCACTAAAATAAATGCATACAATGTGGTGTGGTAAACATTCAAAGCATCAATATTCACAAACAAAATGATGGTTTATAAATACATAAAAAACATAAGTTAGGGATATAAGATACACAATTCAAAATATCTACTGATTCTGGGCACATTTTCAACGAAATTTGATGGTAAACACATCACTAAATGAGCCGAATCTCTTTCCAGATACATGTTATAAAACAAGTTCATCTGCAAGTAATTTAATTTACTTATGTGAAAAAGCCCAGCAGGGCTGTGTGTGGCATTAGGTGCCTGAGACAGATCCCCAAAGCAATTAGATCATACTGGAAACAGCTGTGCATCAAGTAGATTGCTTTTCTCTAAGTGATAAAAAGCTTGTTGAGTGTGAACAATACAGGGTATAAAATCCAACATTTTAATGAGCAACATAAAAGACGAATAGAATGAACAGAGAAATGGCCAATTTGCATGGCACGTGTGTACGTGGAGGAAGAGAAAAAGAAAGTGAGAAGGACTTGCACTGGATTGTAATAAACTGTTCACCTGTTCAGACTTTTAATCAGAAAAAAATTCATACATCATTTAATTTGTCAAATATATGATCCAAATTTATAGTTCAGGGACTCCGAATTCAGAGTTTATAGATTATATCTGGAAAGAAGGCATACCTGATATCAAAATCTAGTCTTAATAGGAAGGTTTAGAGGAAAAGAGGTGAGAAAGAAATAAGGAATGAAGAGGGAGGCATAGACAAAGCATAAAAGAAAATCAGGTTATTATGATGGACACTCTTAATTAAGGAAAAGCAAGTTCAGACACAGTCTCATATCATTCAGACTGAACACTGTCATATTGGGATCACGGAACAAATGTTGGACGAATGAATGAATGAATAATCTTACCCGAGTTGGATAAATAAGTTCAAAGCCAATGAAGGGGAAATAACAATCAATAACACCACAAGGTTTTCTCAGTATTCTTAAAGACAACATGATTTATTTTAACTTTCAAAAGTGACTTTTAACATCTATTGAGTTTATGTCTTACTAAGATATTTTACATTTAAAATAGTTCCTAACTTTGTTAGATCAAGAATGTAACTGAAAACTGCAGCTGATTATAAACAATCACATATCCAGGGACAATAGCATAGTATCTTTCATTCTAAATGATTTATAATTGCTACATGTATAGAACATTTACTATGTACCAAGCCATCTGCTAACCATAATGTGTTTATTAAGTCACTTTATTAATGCAAGCAACTGTGTTAAGATTTAAATAGAATTTTAATTGCACCATTTAAAACATTACATTTTAATAATGTCATGTGACCTTCTGAATTATATACTTATTGCTTTCAAAGTTTTTTCAACATATCTGTAAACATGAGAAGATATTAAGACTAATGCCTAGGAAACTATGGATGATTAAACAGAACAGATGGCAAAAATTATTAAGTTCTCCTTACAACCAAATCTATATTAATTTAGCCTTGTCTGTAGTTCAAATAGAATTCTTATTAGAATAATGCAGCTACCATTATGGAATTTCTTAAAAGAAGCCAAAATTTCACATAACAAGCTCAGAATAACCTGTAAGTGAAGAAAAAAAAGAAGTATACAGAAAACAAGTATGTATAATAGTGTTTATTCTTCTTAAAATATAATTGCTCTTAGAAAACACACATATATTGAAGCATTTATTCTTTTTGATATTCACTGAATATTCCATTCTCCTGTGCATGTGAAACAGTTGAAGAAGTGACATAACATGTGATTTAAAAAAATATCTAAATGAATATTTTATACTCCCTATCTATACTAATAAAAGGTAATATGCTAATTAGACCGGACATCTTCTGGACACCCTTCTGGACAAAGCCACGGTGGCAGGGCCAAGGCAGAGGCAGTTAGAGGCGATCAGGCCGGAAGGGGGGAGCAGTTAGGGGGTGATCAGGCCGGCAGGGGAGGGCAGTTAGGGGAGATCAGGCCAGCAGGCAGAGGTGGTTAGGGGCAATCAGGTCGGCAGGCAGAAGTGGTTAGGAGCCAGCAGTCCCAGATTGCGAGAGGGATGTCCGACTGCCGGTTTAGGCCCTATCCCTGCGGGCCTGAACCGGCAGTCAGACATCCCCTGAGGGGGTCTCGGATTGGAGAGGGTGCAGGATGGGCTGAGGAACAACCCCCCCACCCCTGTGCACAAATTTCATGCACCGGGCCTCTAGTAATGATTATAAAAGTATTTTAGTTGCTGAAATAAAGTGTAATGGAAAACTTATTGATAGAAACAGTGTGGACATGCCCATGATTGTGATAGATATGGGACAGAATTTATGAACTAGAAGAAATATCTTGGGTTAACTTGCAAGTCTTTCTCCTAAGTGGTAAGGCAGTTTTCCCATGAAGTAATGTTACAAAATCTATAAAAATAATTATATCACATCAATCAAAGTATAAAAGTATCTCCATTTGATACAGTTTATTATCTAACTTTATAGTATTATTAAAAAATAAGTGGGTCAGTTTTCATTATCAGGATGAGAAACTAATATCCAACAACTTAATTATAAAGTTGTAAATTTTACATTTAATTTGGAAACATAAAAATATAGTTCTGGAAATACTAGTCAATGCAGTATGACAGGAAAAGTCATATAGTTTATAAATTTTTAAGAATTATATAATTGATGAGTTATTATTTTTATAAAGGTATAAGAAACAAGTTATTTCCAGAGGTTGTGACTGTATTTTTTCAGAAACCTAAGAAACAAAATGAAAAAAGTCTCTGTACATTGACAAAAATATTAACCTTAACATATATCAGAAATTGGCAGTTAGGAAAGCTGAAAGTAAACTATGCCATTCAGAAAATAACTGCACATTACACACTCTCTAGAATAAACATATTTAACTTTCTTGTGAAATGCTTTTTAGAAATCTCAAGTGAGGGAATTTATGTGTTTACTGTAAGTAATTAATCAAATATTGAAATATGATCAATCTCTCTAAACACATACACACAAACAAATACACACATACCTTGCTTTGCACACTTCTGGATTGTAATAATGTTCTGATATGCAAAAATTTCAGTAACTTCAGTTTAGTTAACTAACAACAATCCTCCAACAACAGAATTCAAATTTTATTTACCACCTTATATTATCTAATTTGATATGTGAGTCATTGCATAAAATACATCCTTCACTCTTAGCTTTTCAGTCCACACATCATTATGATGCACATCATAATCAAATCAAATAAGCTTTGAAAATATGACAATTTACTTAAAGTTAAAAACTAAGCCAGGAAATGTTTCAAAAGGAGTCAAATAATTGGAGATCTACTGCCAATAAATCAAAGGCTAATTAAATGAATTTAGTACAATACTTTATTGATATAACAATAGGTAAAAGATGAATGAGATTCAATGCACACACATATACTGAGGTCATTTCTCTTTCTGCACTATCAAGTTCTGTGTCTATCACTCTTTGTTCTTTCAGTTCCAGGGGCTTATGTCTCATAATCGCTTCAGACTCAGACTTTCTCTCCCTGCTTCTCTTCTGCATACCCCATATTGACCTATCGAGGCAACTCATCCCTGTTGGTTGAAACATTAGAAATTGCCTCCAAATATGCAAGTTTGAGGATGACGGAGCATTTTATGTGGTAGCAATGAGTATATTTTAGAAGGCCTTTCTTAACTATCCACTCCACCCAACTTTTCATATTAAACATATTCTGTCATTATCTTATTTAGTGTTTTATTGCCCAAATATTGGTATCAGTAATATTTATTTATTCCCTTGACTTTAGTATTTGCAGTACTCAGAATCATGTCTTTGCCATAAGCATTCAATAAATATTTGTTGAATGAAAGAGGGGGGGAAATCTCTGTTCTTAAAAGTCCTTCAGCCACCAGGCAAACTCACTTAGTGCTTGTGATTGAGGATTATCTTCTATCAGTACCTGAGCTGGATGAGGTGACTGAAGCCTGGGCATTTATATGGATTGGCTTCTTCGGGTCATGTCTCTATCAAGTTGGCATTTTAAATTTCCAATGTGCTCTCATTCTCATAAAAGTAATACTAAGCAGTACATCAAGGCAATTTCTGGTTTTCAAATATATTTTCCTTATTCTCATTGGGTAACAGTGGCTCGGTTTCCCCTGAGGACTTAAAATCAGATCAATGCAAAAATCTCTTCCTTTACCAGCCTGAATCTGCCCTGGGAGCCCCACATGGCCGGGGGCTGTTCCAGCTTCCAGTGTAATAAGACTATTACCCTGTGTTCTACTGGAAGCACTTCTCTCTTAAGAACTGAAACCTCCCCACCCTCTGAGTTTACAGAGAAAGGGAGGTGGCTTATTTGCTGCCAGTGAGAAAGGACACTTTTCTTTCTGTTCCTTTGTTACTGGGGTCTACGGCTCTAGATTAGATGGCCCCTGCTTTGAGGAATTTACCACATCTTGTAGATAGCATCCCAACTGTGTAGTTTGTATATCCCAGATGATGCTATAAGTGAGCCTCCAGCAGGTTATTCCACCATTCCTTTGCCATGAAATGCATTCCCTGATGATGTGTGGCATGTCAGATTGATAAAGACTAAATGGCCCCACCGGTGTTGCTCAGTGGTTGAGTGTCAACCTATGAACTGACAGGTTGCCATTGGATTTCAATTCAGGGCACATGCTGGGGTGTCAATCCCCAGTGCAGGGTGTGCAGGAGGCAGTCAATTCGTGATTCTCTCTCATCATTGATGTTTCTATCTCTCTCTCCATCTCCCTTTCCCTCTGAAATAAATAAAACTATATTAAAAATAAAAGACAGAGTGGTGGTGCTGACAGATGTTTCAGACAGGTGAAGCACATCTGTATATGAATAGAGCTCTCTGAGGATGAATCATTACTGCTTCTGGAATGCAAGGGGATCGTGGGTACGACCTGCCATCATCACTGACATGCCAGGAACTTATGCCACCTCAAAAACCTAGAATTTGTTTTTG
This sequence comes from Myotis lucifugus, assembly GCF_000147115.1. NCBI lineage: Eukaryota > Metazoa > Chordata > Mammalia > Chiroptera > Vespertilionidae > Myotis > Myotis lucifugus. Next base: position 15,654,050 of record NW_005871058.1, on the reverse strand, counting down.
CTGTTGTCAATTGGCTCCTATATTTAGAGGCCATACAAGCCTAATTCCCTCCTGCCATGGACCCTTTGTACATACATAAGATGGCACAGGAAAGAATTTCATAGGATGGATCATCTTATATAATTATTGATCTCCTCTTCATGGTTGCTTTCTGATCAGCACATTATAGGACACAAACATCCTCAAACACTGTGCTCAGTCCCAGAGATCTATACTTTCCCCAAGATTACTTTATCATCTTTCTTTTCATCTCACAAAGATTGTAATTTCATTTTAATATATATTTCTTTGAATCATATCAATCCCAGACTGAGTTGTTGAAGTAAAAGCTTCAGTTGAGTTAAATAGCTCAAAGCTGTAATCAAGGCAGAATGAGAGTAAACGCTACGATGGAAGGACAAACACTGAAATCTTTTTTGAGGTATAATTGACATATGACATTATGTTAGTATCATTTGTACAACATAATGAGTTGATATTTGTATGTATTGAGAAATGATCACTGCAGTAAGTCTAGTTAACATTTGTCCTTATACATGATTACAAAAATATTTTTTCTTATGATGGGTACTTTTAAGATCTACTCTCTTAATGATTTTCAAAAATGCAATACAGTATTATTAACTAAAGTCACCATGCTGTACATTCTATTCCCATGACTTACTTATTTTATAACTAGATGTTTGCACCTTTCAACCCCTTAATCCATTTCACTCAATTCCCATCACACGCCTCTGGCAACCATCAATCTGTTCTTTGTATCCATGAGCTTGTTTTTGTAATTGAAAACTTTTTTTCCCCTTTAAGTAGAGGAAAGATTAAATATATCTGGATGGACCAGGATAAATGTAAAAGCAAAGCAAATTTAAAGATAGGCTTAATTAATACTAAAATTTCAATAGCAGAAATATGTTTGCTTTTTTATTTATTTTTTTATTTTATTTTAAATATATTTTATTGATTTTTTACAGAGAGGAAGGGAGAGGGATAGAGAGTTAGAAACATCGATGAGAGAGAAACATCGATCAGCTGCCTCCTGCACACTCCCCACTGGGGATGTGCCCGCAACCAAGGTACATGCCCTTGACCGGAATCGAACCTGGGACCCTTGAGTCCACAGGCCAACACTCTATCCACTGAGCCAAACCGGTTAGGGCAATGTTTGCTTTTTTAAAAAAAAGAATATATGCATATCCCAGATTCACAATGTTCTTTCAACATATATATGCCAGTATATATATATATATATATACCACTGTTCTTTCCCATACATTTTCAAGTTTCAACAATATTAGGAAAAGAGGACCAACATACATAAAAAGAATATACTAGCATAATAGAAATAATTATTTCTAGTGAGCCAGAATTTGATTAACCAATCTCATGTTCCCATACAGATATTTTGTGCTAATTTTAGAAAAGAAAATCTGTAGAGTGTTTACCAGCAAATTGTCAAAATAACATGGATTTTTAACATAGCCATTCATCATGGCTGTAAAATAAGAAATGTATGGACATCAATCATACCAATCTCAAGGGTGAAAGTTCCTAATTTTTTAAAATCCCAAAAAGTCATGTGAACTTTTCCTTCAAAACCTGAGCCTGAGAAAGGTCAGTCCTGCTCTAAAAGTAGAAACAGTCAAGTCACGAGTAGGTTCAGAACTTTCAACCTCTGTTCTCTTATTAGGGTGTAAATGCTGAGCTTTTAGGATAAACTGCTACAGTAAGACTTTCTTTGGGTCAGAAGATAAGAGTCAATATTAGAAAGTCAAGCCCTATAACTTGTTTTTAATTATAATGAAGCCTCATGAGTTTTAGAATACCCTTTTTCTGATTTGTAACCATTTTCTTTAGTACAAATGGTGCATTTGTAAATAAGAAGGTTGGTTAAAAAGATCGAGTTTTCAAAATGATGGAAAATATTTAAAGTAATTTAAAATAATCAAATATAATTTAAAATGTTTAAGCTAATATAGACTATGTGCATATACTTCAGAGTGTTTGAAATTATAAACCTTCCAACTGTGAGAAATGTCCTGAACTGTGATAAAGATTACAACACGAAAAGAAAATGGTGGAACAGTTCAATTAACAAAGAAATGATTATTGGAAAATAAATGATGAACATGTTCAAGATTTCTGAAAAATGTTCTTTCTTTAAGTGTTACCAATGCACCTAAATATTTAAGATAAAAATGCTTATTTATTATTGTAAGAAGACTCTGACTCCATTTGCAATGTTTGACTGCTAATAGCTTTCACATCACACCCCAACCCCCAACCCCTTCTGCCTCCTAGCTGGGGAGGCTGATAAGAAAGACCCAGCGCTTCATCATTTGGTGCCAGCAGGAAGTTTAAACACTGCCAGCCTTGGCCAAGTGCACTGGAACCTTCACCCTGCCCCCCATCTCATCACAATAAAAACCAAGATGGTCTCCTTTCCTTGCTCTCCTAAGCATGTTGGCTCTGCTTGGGAGCCTGCACTGCTTTTCCCAGGAAACCTCCTTATGGGAGTAATAAATCTGTCAGCACCTTCAGTATTTGGTGTGTGCTATCAATCTCAACATCCAAACCAAAATTTTGGTTGGTGTATATTCTGTGCCTATGGGGGTGAATTACAACACTTATTCATGAATAAAAGCTTTTATACATTTATAAATATTTTTAAATTAATTTCAGTAGCCTGTAACTCATCTTGATGTGTACGTATTAACTATTCATATACACACAATGATCATTTAGTTTTATTTTTTATTATTATTATCTTTTTATAGAGAGGAAGGGAGAGGGATAGAGAGTTAGAAACATCGATGAGAGAGTAACAACAACCAGCTGCCTCCTGCACACTCCCTACTGGGGTTGTGCCCACAACCAAGGTACATGCCCTTGACTGGAATCGAACCTGGGACCCTTCAGTCAATAGGCTGATGCTCTATCCACTGAGCCAAACAAGTTAGGACGATCATTTAGTTTTAAAAAGCAGCTTTAAGTTAAAAAAATAAGAGTTAGAAATTAAAATGATGTGAAATTGTAAAATTCAAAGGACATTTATAATATTAAGGAACAATCATAAAAATAATTAGAGAGGATGATACAACAGCCATGAATTATATTGACTTCATGAAACATGAAATTTCAAAACACTAACAGAAAAAAAGAATGGTTTGGAATTAAAGTGATATAAATTAATAAGATCATAGGATAAACTGAGAAAATTCTACAAAGAACCTCCTTTAAAATACCTGTTAGCTAAACAGGGAATTTAGTTTAAATAGTAAAACACTTTGAATAGAGACAAATTATGAGAAAGAAGGTAAAAACTGAGTCACAAATTATGTATACCAGAGACAAGGCCAGAAGCAGAAGAGTTTTTAAAAAGTAAGTGGGATGTTGGAAGAAGAGGCCAAATATGAAAAAGGCAAAGAAAGGATAGGTGTGACTAAAAATAAGATATATTTGTAATGAGTCTTTGAAACAATGGATTATGGAAATCACTTATGCCCTTTGGCTCTCTCCAGAGCAGGATGGGGAATTAAAAAGATAGCTTCCTGTTAAAAACTGTAGGCATTTAGTTAACTATTCCTGCAAAAATGAAGTTAAAATACTCAAGGTAACTTAATATAAATTAAACTCTAAAATTATAAAAACACATATGGGATACATATCTAATGCTGAATGCATCATGCTCTTTTAATATCCACAAGAATCTTTCAAATTAAACTGAATTATTCTGAAGGTCACTTTACATGAAAATTTTACTATAGTTGTGAATTACAAAAATTTGAATTGCAACATATAAAGACTAATTTTCTGGGCTCTAATTTTTTAAGAGCACAATCAACTGAATCTAATTGGCATAATTATCGTTTCACAGATAGATTTAAATTGTTTATTTGAATCAGAGTTTAAAATGATCAAGGGAAGAAGGAAAGAACAATTAATTTCATGAGTCCGTATTTTAGGCTTTATGGAGCTGTACTGAGACTATTTAAGGATTATACTTCTAAACTAATGCATTGCCACAAACTGGAATATAAGTCAGAGAATAAAATTAATTATCCTAAGTTTTATCTGATATTATTCTATATGATCTTATATGAAAAAGTATTGAAATGCTTTCCCTTAGCTTTAAATTCAGTCACACAATGGTTTTGATAGCAATGTTTTTGATGAATATAATCATGATGATAATGGTAACTCAAGGGATGAATAAAAATAAAGTTGAAACAAGTGAGTATTACATTTTTATTTTTTTTAGAAAAGTTTGCCACATTAATTCAAAATTGAATGCCTTAACAAATAATATAGTATCTACTTTATTCCCAACCCTTTGATGGACCTCTTGGGTTTATAGTGATTGAAAAGATTAAGGACTGACTACATCTGATCTCTGTGTCAAATGACAAAAAATATTTCTGAAGAATTTCCCCTGACATATAATACAATGGCAACACTTGCCTCTTTTTCCTCTCTATTTTTGTTCTTTTGAAACGAAGATTTAAAGAGGAATCATAAAAAGAATTTTAAGCCAAAATATTATATAGCCTAAGATGATTATAGCAATGTCTCATCATGCCAGGTATTTCTCTTTGCCCCTCCATTTTCTCTAATTTCTTCTGTGCCCTGAGATGTTGAGTAGGATGAACTGTATTGTCTTGCTTCTTTGCTCTTTGGTTTCTGGATGGGTTCATCCAATGGAACCCACTGCAGAAAATTGGAAGGGAACAGGAGAATGAGGCTGAAGTATTGTTCTCCATCATGCTCTCCTTTTGGGTCACTCTGAGTTGACTATATCTCTCTAAAAAGATCAGAAATCTTGTTAGGTGGTGCTGTCCAAGCAGTGTTCTCTTCAACTTGTTATAACTGCTCTCTTCTCTTATGCCTTCAGGTTTAGATATGGTAACTGTTCCCAGCTGTTTTCCCTAAAATACTGCACTATTTCGTGTCGTTTTCCCTAAATCCTGTAAGTAATATATTTATTAATATCTCATAAGGATCTAATTTTAATATTGCATTTATTTCAATTGACTGGTTAAACAGCAGCTGAAAAGAAAATTAGTGAATGGGAATATAGATCTGAAGGAACTGTATACAAATGGTGCACGTTCTGAAAAGATGAAGAGAGCAACTATATGAAACAGGTCAAATGCCATAGTACATCTAAAGAAAATGTTAACATATAACCACTTGAGTTCCAAAAGAATGAAATAAAATGTTGAGAGGGTGTTATTACATAGATATTAGCTGAGGACCTTTTATACTAGTAATTGAAGAAAAACACAGAATTGCCAAACAAAATAAGTTGAAATCCACACATAAACATATTGTTATGAAACTGATGAATAGCAAATACAAAGATAGAGATCCTCCAGGGGAAAAAGCCAGAGAAAAGCAGGCATTGCCAAGACAGTTGACTGCTGAGTAGCAATAGCAACAATGGAAGGAAGAATAAATGGCATAATCATTTCAGAGATCAAAGATTAAATACATATCACCCAATGTATATCCAAAGAAAGTATCTCACAAGAACAAGAGATAAATAAAAGCAATTTCAGGCAAAATACACATAGAGTTTACTTTCAATAGATTGTCACCAAAGAAACTTACAAAGAATGTCGTTTCAAGAGAAGGAAATTCTTTTATAAAGAAGATTTGAAATGCAAAAGGCGATGCTGAACATTTGTATTATGAGGGTAAGTCTTAAGTCTCTTGGACTATAAAAACTGATAATAACATCTAGTTTTGAGAATTTGGACAAAGAACTATATTATTGTGATGTTTAAAAGTTGTTGGATTTGCAAAAGTTCATATTATATTTTTACTTAACAAAATATTTAAAAAGCAGTACAACTTCATAATCAGACTTTTTTTCCCCTCAGTATAAGTATATTTTTATTTTTCCCATATCTTTTATTTTTAGTTTGTCTTATAATTTATTTTCAACTTTATTTTTGGTAGTGTATTCGTTGACTTTTTTGGGTTTTCTCTGTGAGGTATTTTAATTCTGGATTTGAACCAGAGTAGGTTGTGGACATTAATCTTGATTTCTTATGTTTGGGTCTATTCAAAATAAAAAAAAATTAAATTATGTCTTCTATCATGTTAAAAATTCTAAAAAATTCCCCAAATCTATAATTTAATCACTGACAAGAAGGCTTTAAAAGTTTGCTTTGGGTCAAAGGTCCACACTTAACACATTATTGTGAAACTGATGAATAGCAGATACTAAGATAATTTAGCTTGTCTTTTGTTCTTTGTATGAACACTTTTAAATGGCATGCATATCACTCTTCAGTTCACCATCATGTACAGAACCCCCTTTTGTTATGTCTCTGTCCATTTCATACCATTTCACATGTTTATATTACCTGCCTAATACCTGAATGCATTTAAGTTCTTGATTACTGACTTATAAGACGGCAACAATCTGAAATATGTGTATTCCAGTTTTTAAAAAGCCGTTAATTCCATAAATATGTTTTCATTTTTCTAAGAAAGTCTCAACTATAAAGTTAATGCTTAGGCTTGTTTAAAGTTTGCCAATTGTTGCATAATTATGAAATACTTATTTAAGCCCTCTGAGTCTGTTTCCCATCTGTCAAACAATTATAATAACAATGTCCCTGTTCATTTCAACCAGCTTGATGTATAGATCTGTTACCCACATTTTTTCCCCTCCCAAAAAGAAAACATAGGGTTTGTTATATAAGGAGCTTTCCAAACAAGCTGAAGAAACTGAAAAAGCAACAACACCTCTTAGATCTTTCAGAAAAGTGAGGTTACAGGGCAAATCACTGACCAAAATTGGAGAGATGGAGAGGCAAAAACAAAGAACCAAACTTACCAGAGCAGAAACCTCTGTGGAAAGCAGTGCAGGGATAGGGCAACCTGAGCAGAAACCTTTGAGGAAGGTGGTGCTGAGATAGGAAAACCTGAACTGTAATTGACAAATTGCTAGAGGCTCTGGGTGGACAATTCAGAGTTAAAATCTCCATGGAAACTCAGACAAGAGAGGCCCCTACCCTTTGTGAGTTTTACTTCCACAAACTCTACCAGACACTTAGAGTGAATATTAGAGAAAAATCCCCTGTGCTTCAGGCAAAGGGAGGGGAACAGGAACCCTTTTGAAACATGCCGAGCACTCTGCTCTTCCCAAGGCCTGCCCGCAGGAGAACACTGTTTAGCAGAACCTAACCTGCAGGGAGAGAACATTAAGAGTTCACGACTAAGGATTCCATGGGCAATGCAAGTGAAATTTTTATATCAGAAAGGTTTAAAATAAATATATCTTTAAAAAATGTAACATGGTCCATCTCTCCATAGAGACTAGTTCATATTCATATCCAGACACTTTTGTTTTTCCTTTTCTAAAACTGGGTAATGTCACTGAGATTCTAGGTAATATATTTTTAAATAAGTTGAATAGCTGTTTTAATAATTAATTTGCTCTCAAATATAATGTATTTTGAAACCCAAATGGTCTTTCCTTCTTCATTTCTTCACTCTGTTAATAAGGCAGTTAGTATTTCACGGCTATAGACCTGAAAACTTTTCATTATCCTTAATCCATTCTGTTTGTACAAATGCATTTTCACAAATATAGTTCAGAGTTGTTTATTTATTTTCATTACCACTGATCATTCCCAAAGTTATGACCATCTATGGTGTCCTGAAAATCTTTAACACCTTTTACACTAGTGGCCTGGTGCACGAAATTTGTGCACATTAAAAGTGAATTAGAGGAAATATTTTAATATTGCTATTTGTACTTTTTTTATAATAGAAGTGTCAGAGATGAAAGAAAATAAGTAAAATGTATATGAAAATCTCCATCCTGTCAGAGTCTGGGGCATGCTGCAGGACCCAGAGTCAAGTCCCTGCCCACCTGTGCGAGACCCAGATCTGGCCGGCCCCACCCCCGTCAAGCCCCACAGGGCAGGGGATGCAGCCTCAGGTCCCCTGGCCCAGCGCTGGGCAGGGGGCACAGCCTCAGGTCCCCCGGTGCAGCCTCAAGTCCCCCAGCCCCGGCGCCTGGGTCGGGGGCACAAGGATACGAGGGTGTAACGACCATTTGCATATTAGCTCTCTTATATAGGATATTAATTCTATTTAGGTTCAACAGCACTTGACTAAAGCATTAAAGCTCACTTAGAATCTATGATCACTACGAAATAGAACATTCCAGACTGAAGAATATGCTTGATCAGGCTGGGTGGGTACATGGAATTCGGACCCTGAGATGAGCCTCTGAGGGGCTGCTGGCCGGTCCAGGTTTAAAGTCCAGGGAACTTCTGCTCAACTCTAATTCCGCAAATGGTCACTATTGCAAGTTGAAATCTGGTGGACAGGGAATACTGGGAACAAATCCAAGCTCTTAGGAACCAGGCTAGTAGTGAAAAAATTTTAAAAAATATGTCTATATAGGGCAGAAAATTAACCAAGGCATTGGAAAGGTGGAAACACCATTCTTTCTTGGGGAAGGCAATCATCAACATAGTTCTTTGATCAAATATACTTTTTGTGACTGTATTGTCAAAGATTCCCTACAACAGAATATAGTGTCATTTGCAACTGGTATGGAAGAGCAGAGCTAAACACTGTCATTGAATGAGGAAAACAAGGCTAAGAATAAGGACCACGAGGTTGAACAGATTTGTAAAAGGACATTCTGCTTCAGATTCTCATGGGAAAGTTTCTATTCTCAGCTGGAGTTCCTTTGGGAAGAACTTAATTATTATAGTGGCAAAGCACATGTCTTTGCTTAGCCAAATAAATAACACATCTATCAGAGGCAGAGGATTTCTCTGTAATAGAAGTTATAATAATGACTACCTATGTCTCAGCATCTGTTAAAATAAAAATTCAGTAATGAAACTTGGTTTGATCACATGCACTCAAAATTGTCAGTCAGCAATCAATAAATGACAATTGGAATACTTACCATATATATGTTAAGTGCCATGTTGTATATTATAGGACTATAATTTAATTTTAGAAAATGATTTCTGCAAACTGATAAAAATAATCAGCTTCAGCAAATGCTAAGAAAAAGAAAAAGAATCATTTAGCTTAGAGAAAGCCAAGAAGTAGAAAGGACATTGGGGTTATATATATACTAGAGGCCCGGTGCACAAAAATTTGTGCACTCGGGGGGGAGAGGGGGTCCCTCAGCCCGGCCTGTGCCCTCTTGCAGTCTGGGACCCCTCAGGAGATAATGACCTGCTGGCTAAGGCCTGCTCCCGGGTGGCAGAGGGCAGGCCCAATCCCTAGGTGCAGCCCCTGGTCCTGGTCGGGCTCAGAGCAGGGCCGATTGGGGAGTTGGGGCGCCGCCCCCTGTCATGCACAGAGCAGGGTGGATGGGGAGGTTGCGATGCCACCCCTAGTCACGCTCAGGGTAGGGCCGATTGGGGGGTTGGGGCACCGCCCCCTGTCACACTCAAGGCAGGGTCGATAGGGAAGTTGCGGCGCCACCCCCTGCCACGCACAGAGCAGGGCCGATCAGGGGGTTGAGGAGCTCCCCCCTGTCACGCACAGAGCAGGGCCAATCAGGGGATTGAGGAGCTGCCCCCTGTCACACACAGAGTAGGGCCAATAGGGGAGTTGGGGCACCGCCCCCTGTCACACACAGAGCAGGGCTGATCAGGGGGTTGGGGCGCCGCCACTGTCACACTCAGGGCAAGGCCGATGGGGAGGTATGGCTCTACCTCGTCTCACATAGAGCAGGGCCCGTGGGGGGTGGGGGTGGGGCGCTGCCCCCTGTCACACACAGAGCCGCAGGGCAATCAGGGGGTTTGGGCGCTGCCCCCTGTCACGCTGATCCTGATGCCGGGAGGCCTCTCGGCTCCGCTGATCCCGCCCGGCAGGGTCACAGATCCGGGTCCCAGACCGCAGACAGCCTTGCCTGCTGCCGCCCGCCTTCAGTATGCAAATTAGCCGCCATCTTGTTGCTTCAGGGTGGGGGTCCCCACTGGGGTGCCTGGCCAGTCTGGGTGAGGGGCTGAGGGCCGTTTTCAGGCTGGCGGGCAACTGGAGCTCCAAACCTCTCCTTTTTTTCTTTTTTTTTATTCTGGCATTTATTTACCTTCTATGGATGTCACTGGAGCTGAGAGCTGGCTTTCTCTCTGAGGCTCGGCTGAAAGCAGGTTTCTGGCCTTTGTTTTCTGTATTTGAAACAATGTTGCAACTCCAGCTCTGAGATCCCGGCTGACTGACAGGAGGTTTCTGGAGTTTTGTTTATCTTCTATAAATGTTACAATGTTTCCAACTGAAGCTCAGAGGCCGGCAAGGCAGGCGGGGATTGGAGTCCTCCTTCACTGCAGCAAGCCTCATGTTCGCTTCAGGCTGCCTGGCTGCCGGCCGCCATCTTGGCTGACAGTTAATTTGCATATACTCACTGATTAGCCAATGAAAAGGGTAGCGGTTGTACGCTAATTACCATGTTTCTCTTTTATTAGTGTAGATAAAAAAACTGTAACTTAAATGACAGCTTCTACTTACGGAGAGTATTTCTCTGGGCTACATACTTAAAATTCCCTTTGAGCCACAGTATGCGTGTTTACAAACTGGGAAAAAATATGATGTGTAATGCCTATGCATTGGCTTGTTAAAATAAACAGAAATATTTTACTTACGATGTTTCCTGGAATTTCCAAAATATCTATGGCACGTAGCTTATGACACTATCTAAAAAACCGACTGTGGTAAAGTTTATGTAAACAGCTTTCTCTCTTCTCCTGAGATCAAAGTGGATTATTTTTCAGAAAACCTTTCACATATCAATTTCCATTGCCTGTCAAACTTAACTCTGCACTGAAAGTTTATTGCTAAAATGAACTACATGCTCTATCAGTTCTGCCTTTTTTATCACTAGTGTTAGACTCATAGGGCCAACTCACTACTGGACAGATTCCATTAACAACCCCAACGGTCTCTAAAACTTAACATATCTCCAAATGGAAACATCTGTTTCCTCAAACTGCTTCTTTAGTAAAATTAAACAACAAAACACAGTTAACCACGCCACTATCAACCTAATCATGTAAGTAAGAACTTGGTACAGTCCTCACCTAAGGTTTAGTCTCTCTCTGCCTGTCATACCAACTCCCCAGACAATCACTGAATCTTTCTGATTTTTACTAGATATTAGTTCTCAAAACAATTTTTCCTTGTCCTCCTTGCCACCCTCATCCAGATCCCTCAGGAGTATAAGAGAGCTTTTTAACAGGTATTCCTGCTTCTACTTCTTCAGCTTCCCTGCTCTCCACTTTGCTCTACATCCAAACCATGTTTTATATTACAGTAGTTTTATCTTTGTAGAATACGCTCCAAGACCGCAGTGAATGCCTGAAACCACAGATAGTAATGAAATCTATGTCTTTTTTCTATACCTACATACCTGTGATAAAGTTTAAAGGCTTCTCTTTGGCATATCCAAATTGTCATCATCACTACTACTGCAGTTTGGGGCCATTATGAAGTAAAATAAGGGTTACTTAAACACAAACACTGTGATCCAGGAGAGATTCAGAAATAATCACAGGCCCAGCTGATACCTGGGTTGCAGCCTGGTGAGACCCTGAATCAGAAAAATCCAATTGAAATGTGCTTCTGATGTATAGAAAGTGTGAGATAATATTTAAACAGCTTAGATAGAAATAGAAGATAGAAAGCTGTTTACATATATATTTAAGTTTATGGTCATTTGTTGTTCAGCAAGAGCAACCCAATTTAGATTTTTTTGTAATATAGAACTGGCAGAAATAGGAAAGAGCCAAACTAAAAACCCTAGAAGAGCCCTGACCAGTTTGGCTCAGTGGATAGAGCGTCGGCCTGCGGACTGAAAGGTCCCAGGTTCGATTCCGGCCAAGGGCATGTACCTTGGTTGCGGGCACATCCCCAGTAGGAGGTGTGCAAGAGGCAGCTGATCGATGTTTCTCTCTCATCGATGTTTCTAACTCTCTCTCAAAAATCAATAATAAAAAAAAGGCCTTGGCCCAATTTAAAAAAATAAAAAAAATAGAAACCATAGAAGAAAATACTTGGTACAAGGTAAAACTAAAAAAACACACACAAATTTTCTCCAAATGAGAAAGAAAATAGAAGGATACCTATAAGCATAACCACATGCTTATGAATAAACACAGGGCTCAACTTTTGGAAAAATAGTCAAGGAGATGGGGTAAGAAAACAAAGCTGAATATAAACATGTATCATAAACTTGTTAGAATGACATCATAAGGCTAAAGCACAGGTGATCAGAAGCTTACCAAAAATATTAAGAATGAAAAATCTGTTTTGCCTAAGAACAGATGAGCAGGGAGAGAAGAGATCTGTGGTGGGTGGTGGTGTGCTATAGTGGAATGACTGTAAGCTTTGTGGCAATTTGGCTTCCATCTTTACTCTGTGTAACACTGAGCAAACTACATCTTAAAATATTCTTTTAGAGATAATAACATTTCTTCCTGGGAATTGGATTAGTCAGGATTTTCCAGTGAAACAGAACCAATAGGGTCTGATATTTATATGTCATATCATATCACATATCATATCATATAAAAAGGAATTGGGTTGTGATTATGGAACCTGAGAAGTCCTGAGATCTGCAGTCAACAAGCGGGAGACCTAGGAGAGCCTATGTTGTTTTCAGTCCAAAAGCTTGCACATTCAAGTCCCAAGCAGAGCTAAAGAGCGGATGGTTCAATCAATGATTCAGGCTATGTGAACACACGTGAGGTGCACCTCTTCCAGGTTTGCACCCAAACCCCCCACACATGATTTGTCCTATTCTTTCCCTTCCACTGCTCTTGTGTGGGCCTTTGGGAAGTTAGACTTTGAAGATGTTGCAGGACAGTTGTTGCACTGATCAGGAACTTTTATTTAATGTTTAATATGAGCAAGAAATATACTTTTCTTCTGTTTGAACTATTGCATATTTTGAGGTTTATTTATAACGGGGTTTCAGAGGAATGATACTTTTTATTCATTCAACTTTATGTAATTGTAGGATTCAGCTTTAATTCTGAAAAATGCAGTTTTGGGATATTTTTTTTCTACAGGGTAATACAAGGAGTTGAGAGACTACGAGTAACATATCCTTCTCACAGCTGCGTGGCTCAGCCTCTTAGACTCACTGTTTCTGTGGAGTGTGCATTCACTGAAGTAAACCATGTTGTTCATTTAAGTTTCCCGTTACAGCAGCTGTATTACAGAAGACTGTTTTTTATTTTCTTCTTTTAAATTGAATTTATGGGGATGGTATTGGTTAATAAAATCTATGTATCTTATTGTGTGTTCACCACCCCAAATCAAATCTCATTCCATTACCATTTATCCCGCCTTTACTCTTATCTACCTCACCCCATCCTGTTTCCCTCTGGTAATCACCATACTGTTTGTGTCTATGAGTTGTTGTTGTTTTGTTTTTTTTTTTTTTTTTTTTTTGCTTATTCCTTTCACCTTTTTTTTAACCCAGCCCCCCAAACTCCCTCCCCTCTGACAGCTGTCAGTCTGTATCTCTGAATCTGTTTCTATTTTGTTTGCTAGTTTATTTTGTTCATTGAATTCCACATACAAGTGAAATCAAATAGTACTCGTCTTTTCTGACTGGCTTATTTCACTTAACTTAATAATTGGAAAGAATATATGCACACCTATGTTTATTGCAACATTATTTACAATAGCCAGTATTTGAAAGCAACTCAAGTACCCATCAGTAGATGAGTGGATAAAAAAAGCTGTGATATATTTATACAATGGGACACTACTCAGCCATAGAAAAGAAGGGAATCTTACTTTTGGTGACAGCATGGAAGAATGACTGTTTTTGAAGACCACAGCCAATTTTGTTCTACTGACCGACTTTAGGTAATTAATAGCTAACTAAAATTTTAGCTTATGTACTAACCTTGGAGAAAAAACTAAAGGAGCATCAAAGAAAATGACAAGCCTCTGCACAAAGACTAACAAATTTTTAGAGAAGATAAAAGGGGTAAATATCCAAGTTGAAATTATTATTAGCTATCATGTTTCATGTATTATAACCATAGCAGGAAACTAAAACCTTATGAAACAGAAAACACCTCAAGAATAATTTAAAAGAGTAAAATAATTACTGAATCATTACCTTGAAAAGATAATTGTAATTATAAGTATACATGCTGAGGAAAATTAGCAAAGCCATTCAATTATTTAGGCTCACACATGCTTTCAAATCCTTAGAAAAGTGGAAGTATTCATCACTTTTTTTGAAAAAAAATTAAGCCCATGTAATTTGGTTAATTACTAACATTACATATTGAATAAAACATTACCATATGTAACAGAAATAAAAGATTATCTTTCAAAGCTTGTTCTGAAAGAGATTTAGAATTATAAAGGCATAATTATCATAGGTCAATTCTGTTAATGATGTCAACTAAGTTTTTAAAATGCTTGGCAATAATATAAACATCTTTACTTCATTCAACTGCAATTCACACACACATTTCATATAGAAAAAATCATATGCTATATATTACATTTTAACATAGAACAATACTGGTCATAAAGGTAAAGTTAATTATGCTGGGGATTATATACAACTAGAGGCCCGATGCATGAAATTTGTGCAAGAGTAGGCCTTCCTTCCCCCAGCTGTAGGCACTGGCTTCCCTCCAGCACCCAGGACCAAGGTTTCCCTCGTATCCCCAGCTTCGTCCAGAAGGTCATCCAGAAGGACATCTTGTTGAATTAGCATATTATGCTTTTATTATTATATATTAGAAATCTTACAGCAGAAGTTATCAAACGACTTCTTCCTCTAAATTAAAATTAATGTATACAGTATTTCAATAAAATAACAGCAGACAAGGAAACACTCTTAAAGTTACATATGTAATATACATATATATGTGTGTATTTATTTTTATATGAGGTAGAATCAAGAAAACAACCCATAAAGTAACCCAGAAGTAACTTTATCTTTAAAATATTTGTTTTCTGCTAGTACTGTTAATCTTTTAGTAACTTGGATGATAATTAGGGGTGAAACAAATATCTCTATTCTGATTTAAAATGATCCATTTGTACATAGATATTTATTTTGATATTAATAAATATAAAATTGCACATATCTTGCAAATAATTCCATGGGGTTAAATATAAAGTTCAATTATGGAAAGTCATTGGATTTAAAACTATCTATCATCTATCTATCTATCTATCTATCTATCCATATGCATTTGCATTTGTTTCTTGCTTAGGAAATTTTCCCCAAGATCATTTGGAAGATTTTCATATATGCATCAACTTGACAATTTTCTAGTTTAATTTTATGGTAAGATTTTTATTATTTATAATTTATTTTCCTGCATGATATGAGGTATAGACATAGCTTACTATTCTATGACTTGTTCTTATGTTATCAAAACAATTTAAAAACAGCACACATAAAAACTTTATAATAAAATAACTTTTGTGGACTCAATTCCTATATGCAAAAATCTGTTCTGTTAATGAGCATGTCAACCCAGTTCTAATAAAATAATATTTAGATATTTTTAATATGATTTGGTTCTTAAAAAGTATTGTATCACTATCTTACCTAAATTTTCTCATTATTCCATTTTCAATTTTCCAAAAGAGGCTATCCATATTAAATTAAACTATCATTGTTTAGATTTTGATTGTCATTGATTTTACTTTTAGATTAATTTGGTCATAATTACAATATCAGGTCTTTTTTTGTTTGTCCGTATATTCAAACCTCATTTTATAATCTTAAGAGTTAGAGAATTCATCATATAAAAATATCTTCCTTGTCTGCTGTTATTTTATTGAAATACTGTATACATAGGCTCATATACTGGTACATCACTGTCAACCCTAAACGAATTCATTGAGGTAGCCATTTTCTTTTCATGACTGACTTTCACAGAAGAGATGCAAGGAAATAACAAAAGTAAAGTTATACACTCAAAAGTGAAGTTATACATTACGTTTAGTTTTATTCTTCTTGCATTCTTTTTATTCTTTCTGTCCTTTCTTTTGTGAGGACTGTATTTATATTATGTTAGAAGTTAGTAATGGTACTGATGTCACAATGTTTCTCAGAGGTCTAAATATTGTGTACCTGGAAACCATTTTCTAAAAATTACCTGTTATATACTGTATTAAACACCCAACTAAGCTATTATTTTTATCATTTAGAATTATTGCTTTGGTTATATTTATCTTTTATCTGACCACATGACTGAATGGTCTTATGTATGCTAATGTATATAATATAGCTAAGGAAAAATATCATTTGTAGATAGTAATCATTTTGTCTTCTTTTTTTCATTTGTGCTATTTATTTCCCTCACGTGTTGAATAGAAGTACCAATCCAATGTTAAAAAAGTAAGATATAACATCCTGTGTTTACAGGAAAATTAAGAGTATTTGGACATTAAAAACATAACATTAAGTTAAGAAACCCCCTATTTTTAGGTTACAATGTGTTTTGGTTTTTTTTTAAAGTAGCTGTTAAGTTTCAAAAAAGCTTTTGGGACCATGCTGTTCATATAGTTTTTCTCCTTTATCTTGGTAATATGTTGAAATAGTCTACCATTTCTTGTTGTTTAACCAACTTGACAATCTTGTAAGTTCTATTAGCTCATCATACTTGGTTCTTTAATTATATATCTGGGTTTGACATGCTATTATACTTAAGAACTGGGTTTACATATTTATAAATGATATTGGTCTTTGTATTTCTTTGTTCTCTGCCTGTCTATGTATACTTCTTATATCTGCTTCAGATTATGATAGACACAGAAACTCAGTTGGGAGTGTTTAGTATTTATCTTTTCAAGGTTCTGGAAGAGCATTATAGAACACAAATATTCTTCCTCCTTGTAGATTTGTTTGAATCACTCCAGCCTTCTGTATCTGAAACTTTTGATGGAGAAATTATGCATCTACATTAATAGAAACTATAGGGAAATAAGTTAAGCTGAGGACTGATGAACTGAAGTCAGAGAAATAGAACTATGCAACTAAAATTATAACACTATGAATAGTTGACATGTAATTGGTTTCTTATTTTTAACTAGAGGCCCAGTGCATGAAATTTGTGCATGGGGGTGTGTGTCTCTCAGCCCAGCCTGCACCCTCTCCAATCTGGGACCCCTCGAGGGATGCCTGACTGCCCGTTTAGGCCCAATCCTGGTGTTATTGGGCCTAAACAGGCAGTCAGACATCCCTCTCATAATCCAGGACTGCTGACTCCCAACTGCTTGCCTGCCAGCCTGGTCACCCCCTAACCACTCCCCTGCCAGCCTGATCGATGCCTAACTGCTCCCCTGCTGGTCCGATTGCCCCTAACTGCCCTCCACTGCCAGCCTGGTCACCCCTAACTGTCCTCCCCTGAAGGCCTGCCCCCCCAACTGCCCTTCCCTGCTGGCCTGGACCCCCCCCCAACTGCCCTCCCCTAACGGCTTGGTCACTCCCAACTGCCCTCCCCTGCTGGCCTGGTTACCCACCAATTTATCTCCCCTGCAGGGCTGGTTCCCCCCAACTGCCCTCCCCTGCTAGCCTGGTCGCCCACAACTGCCCTCCCCTGTTGGCCATCTTGTGGTGGCCATCTTGTGTCCACATGGGGATGGCCATCTTGTGTGTTGGAGTTATGGTCAATTTACATATTACCTCTTTATTAGATAGGATGTTAATGACCATCTCTCATGACCAGAATCTATAAGTATTGTTTATCTGTTCACTGATGCCAATTCCATAGTAGACACGCTAAATTTTTGTTCATTCAATAAATAATAAAACAATAAAAATAACTTTGTTTTGGTTGTGAAAGGATGTATCTTTAGGGAAATGTGAGAAAATTCTCCATGGTATAATCATGTATCTATCAGAATATAAATATGTTAACATTCTATACTAGGGGCAGAAAAATATATTAGCACTTTTGTTTCTTAGAAAGGTATGTGAGTAATTATATTCTCTCTGTTCTGGTTCCTATCCCAACACCAGAGTACTTTCTTATTAGATTTACTTTTGGAATCCAAATGGAAGTAGGGAAGAAGAGTATATGGTAAAAGAGAGAAGTATCTTGATAACAACTATTCATATATTGTTTTCAAATCATGCATGTTATGAACTTAAGATTTTCCTTCCTGTCAGTAGATAAATTTCCTAGGAACTCCATCAGAATGTTCTCAAGAAGATAAAAATTGAATTTCTCCAAATAGAAGAAAAACACTCAGTTCCATAGTGGAACAAATCATCTGGCAAACTTCCTTAAAATCATTCTTATTACTTTTAATATATTTACATGAATTAAAGATAAAACAACTTATTTAAAAATTCTATAGTTTGTAATAAAATGATAAATTTAAATTGTTTCAGGTCTTAACTTGTTGATCCCACAAATTGCCATACTTTCTCTTGCCTTTTTTACTTTACAGAATCAGTTTCTTCTTTTGGAATAGACAAATCTTGCTAATCCTCAATCATTTTTTCTTTCCTCTCTTAATACGTCCTGCTTGTTTCTAGCTTAACCTACTTTTTTTTTTAATATGCTTTTATTCTTTTCAGAGAGGAAGAGAGAGGGAGAGAGAGATCAAAACATCAATGGTGTGAATCATCCACTGGCTGCCTCTTGCACGCCCCCTACTGGTGGTGGAGGCTGCAACCAAAGCATGTGCCTTTGGGTGGAATTGAACCCTGGACCCTTCAGTCGAAGGCCGACACCCTATCCATTAAGCTAAATGAGCTAGGGTTTAACCTACTTTTTGAAAACCTTTCTACCCACTGCTTTTCTTTTTCCAGCTCTTACAACCCTATTTTAATATTGACAATATTTATTGTAATTCTAGTTGTTTCCATTCCCCCCTCCACTCCCCCCCCCCCCGTTAGATGTATAGATTCCATTGGGGAAGAAAATTCACTATTTATTGTTGACCTCATAAACCCAGAATAATTTTAATAAAAAGTGACAATTAATGTTTTTCCATAAATGCATTTTTAAAAAGCATGTTATTCCTGTGATCAACCTAGCCCAGTGGTCGGCAAACTGCGGCCCCTTGAGTGTGGCTCTTCCACAAAATACCATGTGCAGGTGCACACATACAGTGCGATTGAAACTTCGTGGCCACACTCAAGGGGCCAAAGAGCCACATGTGGCTTGCGAGCCGCAGTTTGCCGACCACTGACTTAGCCTGGAAATAAAACTTCTTCAAGTGGGCCTCAAAATTTAGTACACAAAGGTTGAATTCTTCTATTTGTTTTTGTACTCTTTACTCAACTGCCAAATTTATACATATATAAATGGGGAAAGAAAAAGATATGCCACTAATGTGTGGACTTGGAGTAGAAGGGAAGGTTTATGAAAAGAAGTACAAAAGAATCATCACTTTGCATATTATATTTACCTCTTTATTTCATAGCAAGGATGAATTTTATCAAAATACCCCTTCCAAATTTTAAAATTTATTTTCCTTAATTACAAAGTACTACATAAAGAAACCTGACAAGTTTCTGTGTATTGCTCTTTAAGCAACTTGAAGCTGATTGCTTTTTTCCCCCGCCCCCTGAAATCTTACTATTATCTATTGGCGTAAAATCAAAAGGAAAACACGAGAGAGAGAAGTTTCTTATTAAGAAAGACATTGGAAGGGTGATGCTGCAGTACCCATATTTCTCCTTGAGATTTGAGACTCAGAAACATAGGCTCATATACTGGTACATCACTGTCAAAATGAATTCATTGAGGTAGCCATTTTCTTTTCATGACTGACTTTCACAGAAGAGTTGCAAGGAAATAAAGACTCAGGTAATAATGGAAAAAACAAAACTGATTAAATCTAAGTAAATTTATAGAAATGTTTACTCATCCTCTAAAACCTTTCTTTGTTTTCTTTCTTTGTTTTGTTAAAATTCTCACAACAAGGATATTTTTTCCATTGATCTTTTAGCGAGAGTAGAAGAGAGAGGGAAAGACAGAGGGAAACATCGATGTGAGAGAAACACATCGATTGTTTGCCTCCTGCACGCACCCTGACCAGGGCTTTGGTTGTCTCCTGCACAGGCCTTGACCAGAATCAAACCCAGGACCCTTTGGTTCAAGGCTGATGCTCTGTCCCACTGAGCAAAACCAGCTAGAGCTAAAAACTTTCTTAACAAAGTGAGATTATTTTTGTAGGTCCTAGGAGAAAGTATATTCTATATACACAAAAACAGAGTATGAAGAGCTAGGCTTCTGTTAAGTTTTTAACTACTTAGATATATAAAAGCCTAAGTCACAAGTTGACCACTTGACTGCTCAACTGGTAGCTATGATGCGCACTGACCACCAGGGGGCAGACGCTCAATGAAGGAGCTGCCCCCTGGTGGTCAGTGCACTCCCACAGCAGGAGCGCCTCTCAGCTGACTGATGGGCGCCAGACACCAGGCTCAGGGCTGGTGAGCTCAGCTGCCACAGTGGCAAGCCTCTCCCCCCTCCACAGCAGCGCTACTGAGTGGTGGCGGTGGCAGCAGGTGCAGCAGGCCACATTGAGTGGGAGCAATGCGATGCCTGGCCTGGGCTCAAGCTCCTCCCCGGCCGCCTGCTGCTTTGCACGCTATTGCAATCAGGGGTCCCAGATTGTGAGAGGGTGCAGGACAGGCTGAGGGACCCCAACAGTGCACAAATCCTTGCACTGGGCCTCTGGTTGGCTTAATAAGTCTTCGTGTCTAAATAGTAGCTCCAAATTGTTTTTAATGGCATATGCTCAAAACTACCATAGGAAAATATTTTTTTAAAGTTATTATTGGATGGTGGAAATATGGGGTGGAGTTAGCCTTAGAAAAATGAGAGCAGCATTACTTTTTAAAGAACACACACTTGTCTCAAGTCAGTATTGCTCCACAAAGACAGGGCTGACCAAGACGGAACAGAAAACAACATGAATGATGTGAAGCTTGCTGTCCTGGGTGGTGAAGGAACAGGCAAATCTGGTGAGTGGTGGTATTTCCTCGGGCATGGTGTAAAGTGCAGATAGAGTGAGAAATATATTGATGTATATATAAAACTTGATATAATGATATAACTACATATTGTGTTTTATTAGCAGTTTTCATTTTATAAGCAAGTTAGGCAATTCACTGTATATTTAAAGAATTTTTAGACAGCTTAAGAAAGATAACTGTTGAAAGCATTAGTTTGTATCTTGTTTACTGATGTTTAAATTCATAGGAATATAGGAATAACAGGAAACCCTCCAGCACTATCCCACTTACTTCTCACTTCAACACAACTCTTCTCACACCCACCAGTGGCCAAATGATGGCCATGAAAGGATTCTTCTGCCTTAGACTAGGGGTGAAACGACATTCTTTAAAACCTGCGGATCATTTCCTAAATGCCACATTACAGGGGGGGAAAAACAAACAAAGCAAAACAAACTCTGGAGGGGCATGGCTTTGTAGATGCCTAGGAAGTAAGCAACATTTGCCCTGACTTGAGAAGCCATCTTATATTTTTGTTTTGTTTTTACTAACATTATTGTAATGAGGATGCCAGCAGTAGAGCTTCATGAGCCTAAGGAATCATAATTGGCCAGACCCAGGCCCTTTAATGAGATAAACCAACACTATGGGCCCTTTTTCTAGTTCCTGTATTTTGAAGTCTCTCTATCCTTAAGCAACTGCAATTGTTTGATATTGTCCTTGTCATTATGAGCATGTAGCACCTTAGAACCACATTTCATTTGATAAAGAAAACAAAGATATGCTATAATTCTTGCATCTCAGATTTAATGAGAAATCTGTTTCTGTTAGGAAAGGTAAATTGCCTTCTGTGTTTGCATTTGTTAATTAATTACACAGTGATTTGAGTGGAGAACATTCTCCACTCAAATCACTTTCTTTCTAGCCTCCTAACCTTGATAGTTGTACAGTGGAAATCTTGCTGACTATTATTTAGACCAGAATTCAGTAAAGTTTTATGATCTTCCTGATGCTTGGTCATTTTTGAGCTGAAAGATAAACTCTATGTACATAACTAAATTATCTGTATCCTAAAATAGAAAGGGCCATCAATCCCGCTTTTTTGTTTTTCAGCCCTTACAGTGAGATTTCTTACCAAGCGATTTATTGGAGAATATGCTTCTAATTTTGGTAAGTCTCTACTTTAGCCTTTTTCACCCTAAAATTTCATATCATAATTAAATAATAATTAAGATCAGAAAATAATTTTAATGGAAACTAATTTTTACACTTTAAAGCAACTTATTTTTTTTCACAGATTCTGGTTAGAAATGCCAAAATAAGTACTTGAACTGATAAAATTCATCTAATTTCAGGTTAACTGAGATGGATTAGAAAGTCACTTGGTTTCAGTTTAAAACTAACAAAACATTAAAACTGAGATCCACCCCCCCCCTCAAAAAAAACATATTGTAGAGCAAGTGAGTATGAATATTTTTGTAAGCTATGAAACAGTTTTGAAATTAAATCAGCATCTGTTGAAAGAGAAGGGCGAATTAATTATAAAAGCACAAGTAACTTCAAAATAAGCTTTATTTTTATTGCAAAACTGTGTGAAAATATCAGGAAAATTATGTCTTGATTAAAGATCACATCTAATTATCTAGGTTGCTTATGTAAGTTTCAGAGAAATTCTAAAACAGATGTCAGGGTAACATGATATAATTTTATTATTTTGATCAGGATTAACATGACATATGGGAAATATCATGGTGGGGAACTAATAAAATGGGGAATGTTGCCAGAGGTTTGAGTATAATTTTGGCTCAGCAATTAATCAACATAATTATACTAATATCTTACCTGATTGAAGATATGGGGAAAATGTGTTGGCTTTTAATTTAAAAAGAATGACAGAGTTATAAGGAGTGTGAAAATTGGGAAAAATAGAAAATAATTATTATGTTCAATAATACTTATTTAGAGTAAAAGGAAATTATGATGATAAGTGTGTTTTTCCATGAGAAATAAATATAAACAAAAATCTTTAGCATTCAATTATGAGATATCACTTTTAGAGTATTTTAGAAAATAACTTTAGAAAGTATTGCATTGTGTTGTTTTCTACATATACATTATAGTATTTCAGTACATATGACACTGTGAGCATCTTAGGACAAGTGCTTGAAACTGGTTATAGAAAGAAGAAATATATAGAAACAGAAATTCTCATTGTTTTATTTCTCAGGTCAGCAATCTCAGTCAAAAAGGTCAACATAACACATAAGCTAGCAGTCAGACATGAGAGAATGTTCCAGAACTATAAAGCCAAACATAAATAAAAAAACACCTCAAAACAATAGCAGTAATAATGAAAAAAATACCACTTTAATCTTTTATAGGATATAGTTTATAAACAAAGTATACACATTTCTGGTTGTTACATCCCTACTAAGAATATGAGACCTAGAGACATTTTGAAAAGATCACTGAATGAGCAAAAGGTGACCACTGTATGAAAACAAACTAGTTAAAAATGATTCCATCTTGTAAATAAAGACTAGAAGGAGAAATAATAAAATTCTAAAAAGTTAAGAGTTGATGATTCCTGCTGGCTGTTGTTGAGTTTTGAGGTGGACTTAAAAAAAAAAGTGTCTAGAAGAAAATTTTATAGTTCACAGTAGTAAACTTAAGTGAAGTTTAGAAGGCATTGTCTGAAAACATATTTTAATATTTAATAAAACTATATTAATTTCATTAAATGTAACATAAGGATTTTAAAACTCATTCATAACTTTTGAGGTTGGCTCACCAAATTTCTGCTACAACTTCCTGCTGTGAGTTACAGAGAGTTTGCCAGAATGGGTCATGATTTAGTGTCAGTATTCCATTTTGGAGAGAAGTGGGTGTTTATTAAAACACTGGAGGAACAGTTACAGAAGTAAAATCCTTCATTCATTCAAGAAATATTTATTGCACACCTGCCATGTCCCAGGTACTCTTAGAGGTAAAGAGGTTATAGCAATGGACAACAACAAAAATGAAACAAATATCCAAACTCTCCTAAGTCTTACATTCTGGAGGGAAAGGTTAGTCAAGTAAAAAACATTAAATATAAACTATGATGAAAACTATGAAGAAAAAGAAAGCATGGGGTAGTGGCCCTATATTGTATGTGATAATATCTAATAGTGTGATCAGGTCATACCCAACTGAGGAGATATTTGTAAAGAGACATCAAGGTGGTAAAATTGAACCATGAAGATACTTGGGGGATTACATTCCAGCAGAAGAAACAATTATCAAAGTTCTGAGGCAGGAACATTCTAGAAAATGTGAGGGACAGAATGCAGGATGGAGTAGCTAAAGTGGAGAGAATTTTAGAGGCAAGAGCCAGGGAGGTCTATTGAGGTCATAGAAGTAATAGGAGACTAAATAATCAGCCACATTCTCAGGCATTTGAAAGGTTTTGGTTTATCCAAGTGAGATGAGGAGCCATTGGAGCACTTTGATCAGACAAGTAACTTGATCTGGTTACAAGGTTCACTCACATTTGCTTCTGTGTTGAGAATAGATTAGGCACAAGAAAGGAGTAAGGTGAGGGATGAAGCAGAGGGGTAAGTTAGAAGGCTTGGTAATAAAATAGGCAAACAATGATGGCTTTGACAGTGTGTTAGCAATGGTGGTGATGAGAGGCTGATAAATTCAAAATATACTTTGACAGTAGAGTGAAAAGGAATTTTTTTAAATTTTTCTATTAAGTTATTACATATGTGTCCTTATCCCCACGTTACCCCCTATCCCCCCACTCATGCCCTCACCCCCGTGTTGTCCGTGTCCATTGGTTAGGCCTATATGCTTGCATATAAGTCCTTTGGTTGATCTCTCCCCCTTACCCCCACCCTCCCCTACTTTCCCTCCGAGGCCTGATGGTCCGATCGATGCCTCTCCTTCTTTGGATCTGTACTTGTTCATCAGTTTATGTTGTTCAAAGGAATTTTTAACAGAATAAATATGAGATGTAAGAGGAAGAAAGAATCAAGGATGATATTAAAGCTCTTAATCTGAGAAACTAAAGTTAAAGACATGCCATTTAATGAAATGGAAAATTGTAGAAGATGCAGTCTTAGCAGGGAGATGTCCATTGTGTATCTAAGTGAAGATGTCCAATTGTAGTAGTTGTTCCTATCTAGAGTTCAGGAAAGAGGTCTGGGCTACAGGTATAAATTGGATTCATTAGCAATAATTGTTACATAACGTCTGACTGGATGCAATTATCAAGGGAGTGAGAATGGGTAGAGAGGAGATCCATAAACTGGATTCATGTTTGGAGTGTGGGAAGACATGTATGGCAGGTCAAATAAAACAAAAAGAGTAATTTGGAGCAATAGGGAACAATGCAAAAACCAAAAGAGTGTGTTGCCTTGAAAGACATGTTAAGGAAGCCTTTTAAGAAGGCAAAAGTGATTAACTACTTATGCTACTGATAGAACAAGTAAAATCAAGGCACAGAAACTGACCATTGTGTCCAAAACCATGACCTTGATAGGAACAGTTTGAGTTAAGTAATTGAAGTTAAAGCTTGATTGGAATAATTTGAAGAGCATGGGAGGAGAGAAAGTGGACACGGGATGTATAAATGCTTACCAAAAGGCCAGCAGAGAAATAGGGCAACGGTTAAAAGATTGTGAAATCTAAAAGATTGTCAAGTTAGGAGAAGTACATTTGTCATGATACATTCAGTGAAGAGGAAAAATTTATGATGCACAAGAGAGATGTAGAACTTGTGAGGCCATGTCTTTTACTAGGTCAGATGAAATGCTGACTAGTTCATAGTGAATGGATTGGCCTTAAATAGAAACACAGATAATTCATCAATAGTAATAGGATGGAAGATAAATATATAAGCACAAAGGCATGCAGCTGAGTAGGTTTAACGAATTTCACTTGTGAGAAACATGCTAGTATATGAACAAATACAACAAATACATGTTTGTTTGTTTTTTTACCACTAGCGATAAATGAAAGCCACTGTAAAACTTCATTAAAATATGACAGCTTGAATTTTCAACACTGTAATCCAAACATAGGTCAATTTTTTTTTATTCTGGAGTATTTCCATACTGACAATGAACATATGCATATTTTGCAGAATCCATCTATAATAAGCATTTGTGTTTGGAAGGGAAGCAACTGAATCTAGAAATATACGACCCTTGTTCTCAAGTAAGTAAAACAACATACTCTTTTATTTTTTCAATCATTATTTGAAGAAGATTGGATAAGGCTCAGTGTAAAGTTGCCAGTCTTCAAACTAAATTTTCTTTTTTTATCTTAATTATTAAAAATTTAAGAGATTATTTTTAGTGTTATGAATTTCTTTATCTAGTTTCTAGGTAAAGTATGATTAAACTATCATATTATAAATATCTTTACAATACAAATATTAGGCTGGATTTATAATATACTAGAGGCCTGGTGCACGATTGGGGCCAGGGAGGGTGCAGGAGGTTGGCCAGCCAGGGAGGGACTGTGGGAGGGCTCCAGGGCATGCCGAGGGGTCCCGGATTGTGAGAGGGTGCAGGCCAGGCCGAGGGACCCCACCGGTGCACGATTGGGGCCAGGGAGGGTGCAGGAGGTTGGCCAGCCAGGGAGGGATCATGGGAGGGCTCCAGGGCATGTCTGGCCCATCTCGCTCAGTCCCGATCGCCGGACCCCAGCAGCAAGCTAACCTACCATCCGACTATCTGCCTCCTGGTGGTCAGTGCACATCATAGCGAGCAGTTGAGCGGCCTTAGCATATCATTAGCATATTATGCTTTGATTGGTTGAATGGACAACCATACGACTGGACACTTAACATATTAGGCTTTTATTATGTAGGATTTCTATCAGGTCACAATGTAGCTGTTAGAATTTAATAGTTTAATGGCTTATCATTCAAGTTTATATGTTCACTGTTTCCTTTGTGACTAACCACTGTTGATTGAGCATAAAATTGATTTTGAATATATACTTCTTTGTTTAATCAAATACAAAAATGTGAAAATAGTATTATATAAATAACAGCAATTCAAGATTTCAAAACAACTCCATGGGACAGATTCTTTTACTTGATGAAAATCTACCTTAAATCATTTGAGCTAAACCTTATCTTTTTTTACTGATTTAAATATAGCACCCAAATCAATAGATACTCTACTTATTAATATAGATAGAAAATATTATATCTTTTCAAAAATACATGTGGATATTTATTCAAAAGACAACTATCGCTTATCAATTTTTCAAAGAAAGTTGAGATATTTTCTTAGAGAAAAGTTGTAAAATGAGGTAGATATGACTGTGATAGATTATATTTTAAGGACTTTTAATCAAAGAGAATGATGAGGAAATACACTACATTTTAGAAAATACCAGTGTTTGGCTTATTGAATTCTCTTCTAAATGAAATGTGTCTTCATTAATCAATTCTAAAGTGTAAATACAGGTATCAGATTCCACCACTTTCAATGTGCTTGGTTTGTTTGCAGCCACAGAAAGCAAAATTTTCCCTCACAAGTGAGCTGCATTGGGCAGATGGATTTGTTATTGTATATGACATCAGTGACAGGTCTTCATTTGCTTTTGCAAAAGCACTGATCTACAGAATTCGGGAGCCACAAACTA
The DNA here is from genome assembly GCF_000147115.1 of Myotis lucifugus. Lineage (NCBI taxonomy): Eukaryota > Metazoa > Chordata > Mammalia > Chiroptera > Vespertilionidae > Myotis > Myotis lucifugus. Next base: position 15,626,449 of record NW_005871058.1, on the reverse strand, counting down.
GTCATTGTAAAAGGTAAGACATTTCTCATTCCTCTCCTTTCTTTTTAGTAAATCATCATAGAGCTGTAAGCATCATTAGGAAGAGTTTAATACAGCCTTCCAATTACAAAATTTAACAGCCCTGAACAATTCACCTTCCATTCCACAGGAGTTATACATGTAGTAAAAGGACTAAGATGAGAATACTTTATATCCTGGATGACATAAACAGTTACTTGCCCTGAATAAATGGCTATTTTACAAGACAGCTTCTATTGTTAACATGATACTCACTTGCAAAATAATGGTCCTTTGTACACAAGATAGTTCGCTATTCAACCTTTTCTTTTTATTCCCACAAAAATGTTAAGGATACTAAATAAATCCAGATTTATTACATTTGTCATCCAATTTCTAGTCATTCGGTTGTTCAATCTATTAAAGCAAAATAGACAGCATAATGAAACCTATACAAATTCTAAGTATGAGAATACATTTTTCTTCATTTCACCTCCTAAAATAAATAGCTAATCAACAATTGCCAATTAATTGTCTTGACAAAAGTAACTATGAAGAAAGATATAACTGTGCCTTATTGCATTAGTAGATATAAGTTTAAACATATAAATTACCTACTTTAATTTTTTTGTTTTATAGCCTTTCCCATTTAAAAATGTTTATTTTTATTCAAAATGCTGATGTAAGGGTTTCTGTGTGCTCTTAACCAAATTTACCCTTAATCTAAAATAACATTCTAAACTGAGAAGCAAAAAAAAGCACAACACTAGTGATTTTTATATCTATTTTAAATGCCCACTATCAAGAAACCATCAGATAATAATTGATAAAGGATATTTCCCTGGAGTCAGTTGATGTAAATTCTTGCTATATCTGATTGACCTTAGGTAAATCCTTTAATCTCTAAGACCTAATTTTTCTGATTATAAAACTGATGGAAGCATGTTAGGAGGAAAGTATGTGATGTTACTAGGGTACCCCACAGCTCTGATTTCCAATAATATTACTGTGTGGTTTCTTTAAACATCATTGTTTCAAGCATTAAATGTTTTATATGTAAGCATCATGACTTAGGTAAAGAACAGAGATAATAATCCTTTGATAGTCCTCCAAATCAAAGTAAGCACTCAAGAATACAAAAAAAAAATACAAAAACAACTGTCTTTAACATTTCCAGACAATCTTCTTAATGTCCTGACTAAATAATTTGTATTTTCAATCTGTATAGACTAGAAAATCAACATGACATTGTTTTATTAAAATTACATCCCATATTTGTGACCCACCTTCAAAATATTTTACAATTCCCCATTAATTCTTTACAATAATTTTCTGAACTGTGTAGAAAAAGTTATTATTAATAATACCCTCAAAAATCCAATGCATACAGTGCTTTTTCCCTCATGGCTCACACTGTCACATGAATGAAACTAACTCTTAGTGGAATCTGAGGACAATATCTTTTCAGATAGAGTTGATTACTGCATTTATTCAATTCTTTCCTATAGTAGATATCTTGGCAGGGTTTCTCACCACTTATGAACTAGTAATCTTACCATGTTCTTTAAACAAACTCTGTTTTAAGGATGTTCTGTTGTAACAAATGAGGATACACTGATATTTGCCAAAGACATTAACTTAACAAGGAAATATATTTCTTAAATAAACAGAAAAATTGTACAAGGTCATGAGATTGTGAAATTTTTTCTTTAGTATGTGATAATGGGTATTAACAAAGAATAAACAGCAATGAGTATTGAATAATATTATATCTTATTATATATCTAAATTGTCCAATCACAGTAGCTCTTTAATAATGAGTTAGTCCTCTTTCAATTGATAAGAAAAAGGAAAACGATATTTATTAAGCATCTTTTATTGCTTTGCACTGTGCTAGGTATTTTTATATACATCATTTCATTTCAATGAGAATTCTGTGTGATCATGACTATTTTACTATTTTTCACATATAAGGAAAATGAAAATTGGAAAAATAGTAATTATGTCTCATTAGTAAACAGAACCATAATTCAAGCATAACTTTGTGTCACTTCAAATTGTATGCTTTAAGAGCCTTACTGCTTCTGTGTCATTTACTACATTCTCTCTGAAATAATTGTTGTGCATACATGGGGATATGTGTCAAATGCACACGACCATAAATAACACATATTATTTTTTGTCTGTTTTGGTCCATAATTCTTTTTTACATAAACCTACTTAATCCTATATAATAAAAGAGTAATATGCAAATAGACCGAACGGTGGAATGACCAGTCACTATGATGCACACTGACCACCAGGAGGCAGATGCTCAATGCAGGAGCTGCCCCCTGGTGGTCAGTGTGCTTCCACAGGGAGAGAGCCGCTCAGCCAGAAGTTGGCTCACGGCTGGCCAGAGCAGTGGCGGTGGCGGGAGCCTCTCCCACCTCCACAGCAGCACTAAGGATGTCTGCCTGAAGGCTTAGCCCACTCCCCTGAGCAGGCCTAAGCCGGCAGGTGGACATCCCCGAGGGCTCCCGGGCTGCCAGAGGGCACAGGCCAGGCTGAGGGACACCCCATCTGAGTGCACGAATTTTTGTGCACTGGGCCTCTAATTAAAAAATAATTTTTAAAAACACTCTTGCCAAAAAATTGTGTATCTGTATTTCAGAGTTGTGGAATCAGCAGTGCTTTTGGTTGGTAACAAGCAAGATCTCTGTCATGTGCGAGAGGTTGGCTGGAAAGAAGGGCAAAAACTGGCATTGGATAACCGGTGCCAATTCTGTGAACTGTCTGCAGCAGAGCAGTCTTTGGAGGTAGAAATGATGTTTATCAGAATTATCAAGGACGTCCTGACAAACTTCAAACTCAAAGAAAAGAGAAGATCCAGTGGATCTAGATCAATGGCCAAATTGATCAATAATGTATTTGGAAAGAGAAGGAAATCTGTTTAGTAGACATGTGATCTCGAGGGTTTATTATATCAGAGAGTTTCATTCATATGCTAATTGAATTTAACCTTTGTTTGCAATTTAAAAAATATTTTAGAGATATAAAGTGATTGAATGTGAACCACAGCTGTGTTTTTCAATATATAGTTTGCCTTTTTGGTTGTTTGAATTTTGTACACTCTGCTTCACACTTAAACTTCTCTTTATTACACAAAATCGCCTTCAGTATAAATTATTGGTGGATTACTATACAGTTTGCTTGCAAATGAACATTGCTTCTTTATATTTTATTAAACTACCATTCTACAGTCCTGTTTGCCTTTATTTTATGTATTTCTTTAGAATAAACATATGGTTATATTCATGTATTTCATATTTTGTAGGGCTTAATTTACATACTTGTGAAACTTCATGATCTATTTAATAGAAATACATGAATTTAATTTTTAAAATGTCTTCATGATAATCCATTGAGTTACTTGATAATATACACATATTACTTATAACTTAGGCTTTAAGAAGTTAAATGTTTTGCCCATAAGTACCTACTTTGTAGTTGTTCTGATGTTGAAAATCTCTGCTTTGCTTTGTATGCTATGCTAACAAGGGCAATTATAACAGAGAAATTAGCTTATATAGCTAAGATCCTTTTGGGATCAGAAGATTAGTCTTTTATCGTTTATTTATTAATCATACATGATAAGGAAAGAAAAAAGTAAGAACTGTTTGGTAAATATATAACCTTTAAGGACTTATTGCCTTGAAAGAAATATTGCATTAGATACAAACATTTTAGGCCTTCCCAGATTACTTTGAATTTCCTTCTGAAGTCAACCAACTACCTCATGGACTTTATTGCCGTTGCTCCTGCCTTTGCTAAACTTGCCACCTACTACAAATTTCAGCCAAATCGCTGAAAATTAAGGTTAAGTACTGGTTAAGTATTAGAGAAGTTAAAGTGGGAGTACAAACAATCTACTACATACTTGGTTACCATGTAGCATCAGTATCCTGGGGAAAAGGGTGGAAGATCTTGAGTAGAGGGTGATACTATAGGAGTGGGGGTAGGGTGACTCAGAATATTAGGCTGGGTAGGAAGGAATTCATTGACTTGGTGTTACTCACTATGAGCCATGATTCAAATCTTTAGGACCAACACCTAGGGCTCATTTCTATAGCTTTGCTGTTCATTAGAAGTCTAACCTTGATGATATGCTAGAGTAAAAGTGGTGCAAATAAAATAACTTTGTGTGGTGGTATACAGAGCCATTCATAATGCTCATGAAGATGGAGGAGTTAGACTTGATATGGTAAGTTGGACCTAAGCACCCACCATTTGACTGGGCTCTCTGGGACAATTCAAGGGAACTTTGAAGTGAGGAATGCACTGGTGAGGGGCACAGGCAACTCTGAGAATCTTAACAATGACTGTGCTCTCCAGGTTAGAGTTGACAATAGGAAGGCTGCCACTGAACTGCAGTCCTCAATGCTGATGATAGAATCTTGGAACAGCAGGGTCTGATGACAGCATTGAACCCTTCCTGTTATGCATTCACTGTCATAGCCAGGGTTGAGGCTCCATTTTTGATACTACTGGCTGGTTGGAAACTTAGATGTGGCATGCTCCATGAGCTGTATTGAGGCAAAGTCCATATTGTGGACTCATGCATTGCTTCCATCCCTGCCACCAAGGCTGCTGTTATCATGGGTCCATTACATAAGCACAGCAGCGGTCAAGAAAAGAGACAGGTTATCTGCAGGGCAGGTTGTCCTGTCCATCCGGTTGTAATGTGACTTCTCATTGGTGGATGCTGTCTGGTGGGCATTAACATGATACACAAAGATCTGTATATTTTATGCCCTCTCTGAGAGATTCATTCACATGCTTTTTCTCCTGTTATTCTTGTAGCTATTCTTCCAGTCTTTCCTCTTCATTGTACAAAATAACACTCAGATATATATCTCTAAACAATTGGCAAAACTATGATCCCTACCTAGAAATCTGTACCACATGACACCTTTCCCACTATACAAGGTAGACAACAAAGTGTACTTCTTGAAACTCTGACAAATGGGATAATTTACTTTCACTGATGAACTTCATGCTTACCTTCATGTGGGATGCAATGAGCACAGCTCTCCTTTGGCACTAATACATCAAGCTTAAGTGAGAAAAGCTTCTTATATAGTTGCTATGTAAATGAGAAATGAACTTGTAGTGTAAAGAATTATTCTGGTAAAGTCAGTGATATACTCTTTTGGACAACTATAGGAATTTTATTAATATTGTATAATCTTTGTATGGACTACATATGTATTTACATATATACATGTATCCCAGTTTAAGCAATTACACTTTAAATTGAGTTTTGTTTTATTATATTCTTAGTTTTCTCCTGGATAATCTTAGTTTTAGAGATTTGGTTAAAATTATTTTCCCACTTACAGAATTATTCTTTGGGGATATCATTGCATTAAAAACAAAATATTTATCCATATTATATGTAAGGACTCTACTGTCAATATGGTATGGAAATTCTTTCATAGATTAGCTGTGTATATGTATCTGTGATGTGTCAGAGTGCAAAATTTCTCTGTTAAAGTTATTACAAAACTTTATTATACCTTGATTTTTAGCAGTATGGCTTGCTTACATTATTATAAGTATTTTATGAAACATACTAATAATAAGTGCCAAAAAGAGAGAGAGATGTGTTAATTAACTTGATTGTGGTAATCATTTCACAATGTATACATGTATCAAAACATTCTGTTGTACACTTTAAATATATTATAATTTTACTTGTCAATTGTACCTCATTAAAGCTGGAAAATCACCATTGTTTTACAGTAAAAACAGAATTTACATTTTAAGAGGTAGTTTCTATGAGGCAACTTTAGAAATGAACTGCTGATTTTTCTGAGTGAAATTTAAAAGTAGTTGGATAATTTCTGCTTTTGGACAGTTTCAAAACAGGTTAAGACATTCTTTGGACACTTCTCCCTTTAAAGATTGAGTCCAGTTCTCCTCCCTTGCTAATGGATTATCCTTATTGACTCTATTTTAGCAAAGTGAATGAGGTAGAAATAACGGGTAGGGCTTATGAGACCCAGTTGATAAAGGAGCTAGAGTTCCAATCCATTCCTCCATCCGTCTTTGCTTTGGGACCCATGAGTAAACATATATGAGTCTTGCTTCCCTGAAGGCACCAGGCTGGAGCTACTGTAAGGGGTTAGTGATCACACAACCACCAAACATATCAGCAAATATTCAGGTAACTCCAGTCTCTAACCTTGCACTCCCACAGCAGATGCCAGATGGAAAAAGAGTGAGTCATCCCCACACAATTTTGCCCCATATGCAGACTTGTGAGTGTATTAAGTATCATGTTATGGGGTTGTTAAACCATCATGTTTTGGTGGTGTTACATGGCAACTAGAACAGATGATTCATTAAAACTTTCAGTAACTCAGTCGACATGAAATGCTTGCCTTTCTTCCTGGGCAAAAACAGAGTGAAAAAAGGATTCTTCTGAACAGATTTCAAAATCATCTACAACATGAAGTTGTCCCAATACCAGTTTTCTTGTAAATATAATTCACATGTAAAGCAACTTGCAAAGCTAAAAATAATAAAGTGCAGTTTTCCAAAAACTGTAGTAACCACATCTACTCACTGAGAAACAAATACATCAACATTAGGCCACGGAATGTTGCAGGTTGAGGATCACAAGTGTCTCTATAAATCTCCGAGATAGTTAAGCTGTATCACTAGGCCGGGAATTGCCTGTGCTGCTTCTAGTAAAAAAGGTGCTGTCATTCATTTTGGATGAGCTTCAATGAGATAACACATAATGAGGGGCAACAGCTGAGGAAGGGAATGCCAAAAGGGAGGGGCTTCTGAAATGGTTTTGATTTAATACAAGGCATGCACTATTAATAAAGAGGTTGAATGATACCTGTATGTTTTATAGGTTTATAAATTGGCTGTAGTAAAATATTTTACATCTTAGATCACTAGGTATTGTTTCAGCTTATTATGGGAGATATCTATCTAGAGTTGACTGAATTGTATTAATCTGAACCTAGTTTAATGATGCCTTAACATTTTTATGGGGGAATTTAATGTTTGCAATATCCATGTTCCTTATTTGAAAGCGTGACTTATAGGTTTCTCATCTTCCTTAAATTATGAAATCCTTCGGCTAATAAAGGAAAATGATTATAGTTTGCAAAAAAGGCAAAGTCATTTAACAATCCATATAACTGTCTATTGTAGGACTTTGCATAATAATTGTAATTTAGCTATTAGGGATTCTAAAGGCAGTTATCAGTCATACTCTACAATTCTGTGGGAATCAGGCAAAGCCCAAATTATTGAAAGCATTTTAAATTCTCAAAGAAAAAAACAGAAATACTATAAATTGAAAATATACTCTTCAGTGACAACATATTATTTTCAAAGCAAAGAAGTTCATCATAATTTTCAAATGTATAAACCCCCAAACAGATTATTTTTCTTTCCTTTGGATCGAGATATAATTTAAGTTTATTTTTAATAATGGAAATATAAGTTCTTCTAAGGAGGGAATTAGCAGACTATGAAGTATCAGTGGCAATGTGGGATCTGCAGATTTTAGTAATCCTGGAACAACTAAGGCATAAGGAGTTAAGAAAAAAAGAGGAAAATGAAGAAGATTAAGAGATGGAATTACTTGCCATAATATGAAAGTATGACCATGTTATCTCTGTATTTTTAGATCATTTTAAAGGACTAAAGATGAATATTTAACAGCTAAACACATGAAAACATTTCAAAACACACATTAAATTAGATTGATATTGTTACCAGATGTAAAGTTACTTTTCTGGTAATAAATTATTTTGGTTTTCAAAGTTTGGTAGTATTTCTATATATAAACACATCTGGAGTTAAAATTCTGGGATTGAGCTGGAGGTAAAATGTTTAATTTATTCAAACAACAATTATAAAAAATAACCTGTGCATTGACTTTTATCAGAATATTTTTATCCTATAGCAAAAGAACTCTCTATATACTCAATTTGTTATTCTCCACAACAGAAGCGGATTTGAGCAAAATTTGTTCAAAACTAGTTTCATCATTCTAAATTACTATTTTTAATAACATCTTTTTGAAGCTAAACATATTTGCTTGTAGATTAAGACTTACACACATATATGCATTTGTGTATATATGTGTATATAGATACATCATTAGTTATACTATATATCATCAGTAAGTGATATCTATTAAAGAACTTTAAAATTGTACACATATTGGAATATATTTTTTTTAATCATGGGGGTTAATTGAGATATCAATAATTTCAAGGACTGAATCTGTCGTTTTGCACTTTTTATTAAAATTCTATTTTTAATTTGAATAATGAGTTTATAATAGCATTGAAACTTCTGAAACTTCATATCACAAAAGTCATGTAACAGAAATTCAGTGCTTGTAACTGAAATGAGACTTGAAATGTTAGATAAAATCATACCTTATGTTTGTGCAATGTTCTGGCCTGAAAATGCATACTTTGCCAGGTGACATCTACCTACAATATACAGGGTTGGGGAAAAGTAGGTTTACAGTTGTAAGTACATGAAACACAGCTTATTTTTGCATTATTATTTCTTAATTATTGTATTATTTTTCATACAAACAACTCTAAACTTACTTTGCCCAACCCTGTTTTACCCTTTGCTTAAGTCAGTGATGGCGAACCTTTTGAGCTTGGCGTGTCAGCATTTTGAAAAGCCCTAACTTAACTCTGGTGCCGTGCCACATATAGAAATTTTTGATATTTGCAACCATAGTAAAACAAAGATTTATATTTTTGATACTTATTTTATATATTTAAATGCTATTTAACAAAGAAAAATCAACCAAAAAAAATGAGTTCGCGTGTCACCTCTGACACACGTGACATAGGTTCGCCATCACTGGCTTAAGTCCTGGCTTGTACACAAGCTTTACACACTAGAAAACTGGCCAGCTCCCTCCCCTCCATGAGAATTTCTGAACTAGCCACGGCCCTTATCTCCTATCACTCAGGATCCACTGCCAACATCTTGTATCTTTCTTCAAACACTCACAGCAAGATAAATAAGAAAAGCCATAGTGACAAACAGTTGCTGAGCCTGCCTAGTACTCATGGGTAACAGCAAACACAGATGAAGTAGAGAATTAGTTGTTGAAAATGTTGGGGCAGGGTCTCAAGAAGTGTTATTTAAAACCATACCTGTATTGCATTTATTATAAAAACCACACAAAATCATTAATGTTGTGCTATTCATCTAATATGTATTCTTTCTTATAATGAGAGAATGGCAGGTTTGGGAACCACCTTCCATCACAATAAAGCAAAAACTAAATCAATTTCAATTATGCATAGGAATTATGCTGAGATAGACACAGCAACCAGACTTCCAGCATGAGATGTGAGAGAACTACAATATACCCTTTTAAAATAATGATTCAGAGGATGATGAAGATAAGGATAAAATAGGTGCATCTATGTTGGCAAAACTGGATAATTCAACATCTTTCCTCTTATAACGATCAAGAACAATAAAACTATACAAGCAGATAATACCAATCCCCCAACATATGCATTAATAACAGTTTTAAAAACATTCCTCAACACAAGGACATAGCGACATTAATATGAAATTGGAATACATTTATAAAAATAATTTTTAAAATAAAAAGTAAAATAGAACATCTGGAACAGACTTTTAAAATCTGGGTTTAAGGCAATGAAAAGTTGCATTAGCCTTACAGAACATAAATTAAATGACATTGATGTAAAACAAGAGAAGATTTTTAACAACACAAAGGACAAAGAAATAAATATTGTCATAACATAAATATTATAAATACAAAAATTAGAACCTAACTTAAAATAATAGTAATACATATTCCTAGAATATGACACAGAATTCCAAAGCAGTAGCAACAGTCCCCCTCTGGTTGTGCAAGGATATAGAACATTTGAAGGAAATGTTGGTAAAACTCTAGTTATTAAAGATAAATAAATTTGGTTGAAATATGAAGACTTAAGATATTTTCAGATAAGCTAGTGCTCTCAAAATATAATCAAGTAGTGTTACTAAAAGATTATCAAAATTTCAATCCCAATAAATAGAGAATAATCAAAATTAGGAATTTAGGAACTAGAAGGCTATAATATGAAAGAAATGTGATAAATCTATTTATATGAATATAATAGTATAGGTGACACTATTTATCACTGGTGACCCTAAACTGACTTCTCGAAATCTAGATGATAGCTGCTCAGGAAAACGTGCTATTTCAAATAGGCTTTGTTATAGCAGAGAAAAATATAAATAATATTACTGTCTAACAATACATTTAAAGTAATTATGGTATGTGGATTATATAATCACTTACTGAGTGTATACTAGGTATGTAGTGCTAGATGGTTTAAACATATTTTATATAAATATATAAAAGTGCCTTGCAAAGAATATACTAATTTTACATAGCTTAGGTAGTTATATCATTTATGCAGCTCATCATAGATAAAACAATTAATCTAGGTCAAGGGCCAGTTACTGCCAGAGCGGGGCTTCACCAGTAAATTCGGCTGGCTCTAAACTGCTCTCCCCACCACACCACACTTCCTCAACACTAATGAAAAATATACACACATTTAAAATGATTTCTACGGAAGCCTATGTTTTAGTAATAAATATAAAACAAGATAGAAAAGTATAGGTACATATGACTTAACTTATGTACAAATGTATCTGGAAAAATGATTTCAAAGTAAATATGCGAAAGGATTATTAGCCCTTGGATGATTTTCTCTCTGTGCTTTCCAAATTTTTTGTAAATGAACATTAATTACTTGTTTAACCAAACGACAATTAAAGATTACTTCATAGTGACAAGTATTGAAAGACTTTATGGGGCTAATTTACATAAAACATTTTAAGGGAATTATAAAAATGCCTGCACAGCTTACTTTTATTGTTAAGATCTTATAGATCTTTACTAGTATTTTTAAATCTAACTCTTATTAATCACATTTATTATTGATTTTGAAGATGATTTTCTTTCACCAATTTTCTACAAGAGCATGGATTATATTTATAAATTAGAAAAAAGACATTTTTTATTAATGTAATTTACATACAATAAAATGCACATATTTTTAGTGCACAGTTCAATGAATGTTAACAAATGTATTCACCTGTGTAACTGCTGTCAAATCATGATATATAACATTTCCATCATCCCGGAAACTTTCTGGTTCTTCTTTCTGAGCACTCTGGAAATCAACTTGCCATTTTCTCATAAATGTAAATGTAACCTAGTTAACAATGGAAAGAACATGCAATTATTATAAACAATAGAAAGAGCATGTGACTTTTATGCAATGAATACACCCATATTACATACTTTGAGCTCCACGAAAGTGGAATCTTTGTGATTCTCTCTCACCAAAATCTCCCCAGGGCCTTATCATAGTTTCTGGTACACAGTTGAAGCCCATAACATACTTATTGAATAAAATATTTGAATGCATATTATATGGCAGGCATTGTGCTATTATTTTAAAACTAGAGGCCCAGTGCACAAAATTCATGCACTTGGGGAGTCCCTCAGCCTGGCCTGCACCCTTTTGCAGTCTGGGACCCCTCAGGGGATGTCCCCCTGCTGACTTGGGCTTGATCCCCTGGGGATTGGGCCTCAGCTGGCAGTCAGACTCCTTCTTGCAGTCTGGGGCTCTTGCATTCAGGGACCCCTTGCTCCTTACCGCCCCCTGCAGCAGAGTCAGGAGAGGCTCCCTCCATCACTGCTACACTCACCAGCCATGAGCCGGGCTCAGGGCTTCTGGTTGAGTGGTACTTCTCCTGTGGGAGCGCACTGACCGCCAGGGGGCAGCTCCTGCATTGAGCATCTGCCCCCTGGTGGTCAGTGCACATCATAGCAACCAGTAGTTCAGCAGTTTGATTGATTTGCATATTAGGGTTTTATTATGTAGGATATTTTGTAATAGTATTTTATCATAGAAAAAGATGCTATTAATAAGTAGAAAGCATTTAAAAATAATATAAAAGTATAAAGAAAAAATATACTGATAGTTCTCTTATAACATTCTCAAGCAATCACTCCTAAATATACAGTATTACTAGTTTGGAGTGTTTCTTTCATTCTCATCTTTGCTCTTACAAACATAAAACACATATTCTTTTAACAAATAAATACAACAACCAGTGTTTATCAACAATCTGGGCCAGGCTTTGTATTAAGCTTTGAGGAGAGAGCAGCAAACAAAACACAAAACTTCACACCATCATAAAGCTTAATTTTAGTGGGAAGAGAAAATGATAAACAAAATATGTTAATTTTACAAGATTTTAGATGATGATGAGTGCATAAGGACTACAGAGAAAAATAAATTAGCCAAGAAGGAAATGCCACAGGCTTGGAAGAAAGAGGGTGGCTATTTTAAACTTTCTTCTTCTTTTTAAAAATATATTTTTATTGATTTCAGAGCAGCAGAGAGGGAGAGAGAGATAGAAACATCAATGATGAGAGAGAATCATTGATCGGCTGCCTCCTGCACGCCCCACACTGGGGATGGAGCCCGAAACCCTGGCATGTGCCCTTGACTGGAATCGAACTCAGGACCCTTTAGTCCAAAGCCGGATGCTCTATCCATTGAGCAAAACCAGCTGGGGCGAGGGTGGCTGATTTAAATGAAATTAGGTATGGGCTTTCTGAAAAGATTTTTCAAGCAAAGACATGAAAGGTCAGGAATGAAGCATTCAAGAAAAAAAAAAAGCATTTCGGAACTGGAGAGCATTATGCTAAGCAAAATAAGCCATTATGCTAGGTAAAAGGTAAAGACCTCATGATCTCACTCATTTGTGGAATATAAAGAACATTATAAACTGATGAACAAAAATAGGTATAGAGGCAAAGAAGCATCAAACAGACTGTCAAACTACAGCAGGAAGCCAGGGGAGAGTTGAGCGTGGGGGTAAGAGATCAACCGAAGGACTTGTATGCATGCATATAAGCATAACCAATGGACACAAGACACTGGGGGGTGGGGGGAGGGCATGTACTGGAGTGTAGGGGAGGCTGGGAGGAGGTCAATGGGGAAATAAAGAGACATGTACTACTATTTGTAATACTTTAAACAATAAAATAAAAAAATTTTAAAAGCCATTTTGTTTATTGGGGGTGGGGCCACGTGGGCCATGGTGGGCTGGGCTCCAAGTGTCACAGTCCTCAGGTATGGCAACTTGATGACCAGCAAGGGCTGCATGACGCCTGAGCTCGCGAAGCTTTCCTCTACACCCTGTCTCTGACCAGGGACCTGGAAGTCAGGATGTCCTGGGCCAGGGACTTCACCATGACCTTGATGGAACCCACCTCCAGCCCTGCAGGCCTCTGGAGTGCCGCCACCGCCACCACCCTTGCATCCTCACTGACCGGCTTCCAGAGCTTGTGCGGTAGTTGGTTGTAGTTCTCCACAAGGTCGTGGATCTCCATGTACCTTCACAAGGGGACCTACCAGCCCAGAACCTTGTAGGTTAATGGTTGTTTGATTAATATCTTACGATGTAATCTCCTAATTCTTTACCCCATCTATACTAATAAAAGCCTAGGTGGCCCTCGCTCCCTCACACGACATCCTCATGTCATCACAAGATGGCCTCCCTCACGTTGTCACAAGATGGCCACCACAAAATGGCTGCCACAAGATGGCTGGCAGGGGAAGACAGTTGGGGGTGACCAGGCCGGCATGGGAGCAGATAGGGGCAATCAGGCAGGCAGGGGAGCAGTTAGGAGAAATCAGGCAGGCAGGGGAGCAGTTAGGGGCAATCAGGCAGGCAGGCAGATGAATGGTTAGGAGCCAGCAGTCTTGGATTATGAGAGGGATGTCCCCCAAGGGGTCCCAGGGTGGAGAGGGTGCTGGCTGGGCTGAAGAACACCCCCCCACACACACACCAGTGCAAAATTTTGTGCACAGGGTCTCTAGTTTTAGAATAAAAGATTTGTGTTCATGCATCTGTAATTATTAAGACAGAATGAGTGAATGTCTGTTGAATGAAACGGAGGGAACAATCTTATTCAGGAATGGATGAGAACCCATTTTAGGAAGTGTGTACCCGTGGATATGTCTCTGGACTTTTTAGTCCCTTTTTATTTTATTTTTTTTTTATCTTAAACATATTAAAATTGCTTGTGTTTTCATTTCTAAACATCTAATATAAAAGCCATTATCTTGCATTGCTTCTTTAAAACACAATTGTGAAAGCATTTCTTGTTACATTACATTTCAGGGATATTTTGTTACTTGTACTATGGGAAGCTAATAGGCCTCATAAACTGTACCTAGAATATAAGTTGTACTGGTAGCATATTCCAACCTCTAAATGCCTTTCATGTCAGCATGAGAGATATCATCAGGCATTTGAAAGCTCCGGCCTATTTATAAAGATACCATCAAAACCTGCCTGATGTAGCTGACTTATGAATCAATTATCTGAACTACACCAAGTGATGTATCTATTCTGAATTTTAGAGCCATATATTTGAAGCTAAACTACACACAGATAAACTATTCAATAGCCTATCATGATTCTTATCTTCATGTTTATATCTGTCAACTGTAGGAAGAAAATAAAGCAACATCTTACTGATTTTACAGGGAAGAGTTTTTAAAAAATAAATCACACTTACAAATTCTCTCTCTTTCTGTAACACACACACACACACACACACACACACACACACACACACACCTATCTGCACACCTGGCTGTCAATTACTTATGGCCTAAGAAAAATGAGCACAGAGATAAAAAAGAAAAGTTTAGATAACATTCAGAGCATGCAGGGATTACTCTTGTTTTAAAAGGCCGGAAATAACAAGTAATATTAATTCTCTTATGTTTCATGTCTTAAAAGGCTAAGTATTTTAGTAAACAAATATGTCATTGTTGTTATAAAAGTTACAGAGCCACTGGATGTGGAAACAGTCAGGTTTCATCTCAGAGGTTGTTGAAAATCAGCCAAATTTGAGAGGGATGTATGTCCTTTCTGTTTTGCTTTAGGTGATACCTCACAAGGTATGTTCTATTTCAGCATCTACTCTTCATTTGTAAATATTAATTATCTCAGTTTTATTGCTTTGCCTGGCAGTGTTCAGATTTCAGCATAGTTTTGTTCATGTTAACCAAACTCATGAGAAACAGACACACTACTAGGATGATAGTATATTAATACAGAATGAGAAATGTAGTAACTTTTAACTATTCAATTATCTTTTCAGTATGAAAATCTGTATAAGAGACCAACTTAATATCAGAAGTTGGCTTTTCTGCTTAAAATTAAAATAAGAGAAACTGGACATCTTTGAAAAAAAATTGACTTCTAGGGGAGTGAAATGTAAGAAGCAATTAGGGATTAAATTAGAACATTGCAGTTACATTGTGAGATAGTTTGAGAGTTGAAGTCAATTTACATGGTAACTTCCAATGCTTCCATAAATACAGTGTCAATTTATCTATCTCTTTACTAAAATTCACTTAATTATCCAAGAAGGTACAGTCCATGTTAAAAATCCTCCCCAAAAGATTAACAAATGAAAAGAGAGGGGTATTTTAATATCAAACACTGTGCTACAAATTAGGCATTTCTTACCATAGGGCTAGGTTTATTCGGGACAACTTGAAGTTTTTGTATCTGTTTTATACAAGGTACTATTCTCTATTTGAATAATTCTGAATTTTGTCCCCTTAAATAAATGTATTATTTTTTTTATGTTGTTGTTGTTAATCTTCACCCAAGGATATTTCTCCACTGATTTTCAGAGAGGGTGCGGGGGCGGGGGGCAGAGAGAGAGAGAGAGAGAGAGAGAGAGAGAGAGAGAGAGATCAATGTGAAAATGACACATTGATTAGATGACTCCAGCAGGAGCCCAGACTGGGTCAGAATTGGGATCAAGCCTGCAACCGAGGTATGTGTCCTTAATCGGAATTGAGTCTATGAACCTTCGGTCCTTGGGGAGACATTCTAGCCACTGAGCAAAACTGGCTAAGGCTAAATGTGTGTGGGTGTTTTTTAAAGATTTCCCATATTCTTAGACTATGCAAGATAATATCCTCCACCATTATGGACTTCACAGTATTATTATGGACAAAATTGCATGTATCAAAGACTTACTTTTTACATAAATATTTATTAAAATATTTATATGTTTATATCCAAAATAGGAATAAAATAGCATATTGAACTAGAAATATTTTGTATGTTAGCAGAGTTCTAAAATAGGCCAAGTGCTATGTAGGAAAGAATTAACCACTAATTCTACAGAGAATGAGAAAGGCAAAAGAACCTATTTAGCTGGAGTATGCTGGAAATGTTTATGGAAGAATAGAAAATTGAATGGAGTCATTAGGCACTGAAATTACTCTTCTAATGAAAGACATTATTGATTCTTAGAATATTGTCTCCATTAATTTTAAGAAAATTATATTGGCAAGTTCATATCAGGTTACCAAACTGAAATAAGGTATAACCCACAATTTGAAATCAAGATCATAAAAATGTCAGTCTCTGAAATAAATTTTCATGAAAATGAATAACAATAGATTAGGTTAGCCATCTATACAAATCTTTTCAAAGATATATACTTGAGAAATAATTTCGGAATAGCAGATGATATGGGGGTTGCCTAATCTTTATCATGATTCCTTATTGTAAGTTTTTAAAACAAATAAAGAATATTAACGAAAAAATGAAATTTCTCTTGAAATGACCATTCAAATCCACTTAGAAGTTTTATCCTTATACTAGGGGCCCAGTGCACAAATTCATGCACCTTGAAAGGAACTGTGGGCCTCAAGGCTGTGGTGGGCACAGGAGCAGATCTCAGCCCAACCCCAATGCCCCTGCCTGGCCCCTCCCACCATGCCCCAGTCCTCTGTCTGCCGCCAGGGCAGCCCCACTCCCACTGTCACTGCTCCCATGCTCTGATAGCCCCAGCCCCGCTCGTATCCGCTGAAGGGGTGGAGCAAGTGGGGCCAGTGACAGCAGTGGGTGGGAGCGGTAGCTGCTGCCCTGATCGCCCCTCAGGAGCAGGGGGAGATGGAGAAGCCCTCAGGGGCAATTAGGGCCAGCAGCTGCCACTCCCACCTGCTGATGGCACAGAGTGATTGGGACCAGCGCCAGGCACCAGTAGCAGGTGTGAGTGGCGGCTCTGGCACTGGCTGTGGGTGCAGGGAGAGCTGGCACCAGCAGCAGGTGGGAGTGCGGGCGGGACTGCTGCACATGGGAATTTTCAGTAACCACCAGAGGCTTGCCCCAATGACAGCCACCCAGCAACCGCCTTGATCTAGTGCCACTGCTCACCTGTTCCACAATCCTGCCATGGCCAATGCCAGCCATGTTCCGCACACGCCCCCTGGTGGTCAGTGCACACCATAGCAACCAGTTGTTCGGTTGTTCCGGTCGTTCCACTGTTTGGTCTATTTGCTTATTAGCCTTTTATTATATAGGATGTGGTATGAATTTGTATGCAGAAGACACATAGGGAAGCTGGACTAGACTAGACAACCCTCTCTAATTGATTTTTCCCACCTCCGTGCATTCCTGAGAACTGCAATCATGACTAAAATTATGGGCTTCATGAAAGCAAATATGCTCATGCATTGGGAGTGACCATGTAAGTAATATACTTCAATGATCAAAAATCTCACAGTATAATCATATCATATTAGTCTAATTTAAAGTTTTTATAAGGTTAGAAATACTGATAAACATAATAAAAGACACTATAGGTCTGCCTTTGCACAGGAGCTAATCAGAAAGAACTTTCTCACACATTATATGCATTTAAAACAAAATATTAAATTCTAGAGCTGGAAAAGATATATAGTTAAAGATGAGTAGGAATGTAATAAAAATTAAATATTTAATTTGTGATATGAAATTTGTGAACTCCTAGAGTATATTTATTTTACTGTAAGGTGATAAATGTATGTCTTCAATACTTAATGCTGTAATTATGCTGTTTATACCTAGTATGAGAATAAGTGTATAACATTTAAAAAAATATTTATGTGCAAAAAATCAGTTTTGATACCTGCATAAATCAAGAAAAAAATAAAAACAGCAGTAACTCCATTTAATGAGTTAATAAGAAAATACAAATAAACAACCAACAGATACAAATATTCAAGTTCCAAGCAAACAAAGAAGTTAAAATAAAAATACTGAAAAGATTCACTATCATGGCCTATCACACTGGCAAATGTTCAGTGCCAAAACCAGTAGTGAGGTTGGCATTTCTTGTACACTGATGATAAATACATATTGATTCAACTTTACAGGAATTCAATTTGTCCATAAGCATCAAGAAGCTATGTACAAAAAAAAAAATCTGGTTTTCTCTATCTATGTCCATGATACCATATAGAATTAGTATGTTCTATAAAACATTTAAAAAATTTTAAAACAAGATAACATTTTAGATAACACTGTATTATTTATTTATTTTTGACACATTGTTTTTTTTTTAATCTTTAATTTTTATTGATTAAGGTATTACAAATGTGTCCTCATCCTCCCATTAACCCCCAACCTCCCTCCCGCTCATGCTCTCATCCCCCTGTTGTCTGTGTCCATTGGTTTGGCTTATATGTATGCATACAAGTCCTTTGGTTGAACTCTTCCCCTTACCCGCACCCTCCCCTACTTTCCCTCTGGGAATTGACCGTCTGATCACTGTTTCTCTGTCTCTGGATCTGTCCCTGTTCATCAGTCTATCTTGTTCTCTATATTCCACAAATGAGTGAGATCATGTGGTATTTATCTTTCTCTTACTGGCTTATTTCACTTAGCATAATGCTCTCCAGTTCCATCCATGTTGTTGCAAATGGCAAGAATTCCTTCTTTTTTACTGCAGCATAGTATTCCATTGTGTAGATGTACCATAGTTTTTTAATCCACTCATCTGCTGATGGGCACTTAGGCTGTTTCCAAATCTTAGCTATGGTGAATTGTGCTGCTATGAACATAGGGGTGCATATATCCTTTCTGATTGGTGTTTCTGGCTTCTTGGGATTTAAACGTAAGATGGGAAATCATAAAAATACTAGAGGAATCCACAGGCAGTGAAATCGCAAACATATGCCGAAGGAATTTCTTCTATGATACTGCTCCTAGGGAAATGGAAACTAGAGAGAAAATAAACAAATGGGACTACATAAAAATAAAAAGCTTTTGCACAGCAAAGGAAACCATCAACAAAACAACAAGAAAGCCCACTGCATGGGAGAACATATTTGCCAATGATATCACCGATAAGGGTTTAATCTCCAACGTTTACAGGGAACTCATGAAACTTAACAATAGGAAGATAAACAATCCAATCAAAAAATGGGCAAGGGACCTAGATAGACACTTTTCGAAAGAGGACATACAGAAGGCCGAAAGACATATGAAAACATGCTCAAAGTCACTAATTATACAAGAAATGCAAATCAAAATGACAATGCACTATCATCTCACACCTGTCAGAATGGCTATCATCAACAATCAACAAACAACTATTGTTGGAGAAGATGTGGAGAAAAAGGAACTCTTCTGCACTGCTGGTGGGAATGCAGACTGGTGCAGCCACTGTGGAGAACAGTATGGAGTTTCCTCAAAAAACTAAAAATGGAACTCCCATTTGACCCAGTGATCCCACTTCTAGGAATATATCACATTGTTTTTATTACTAAATTTAGAGAGGGATGCAACAAGAAAATACATATGAATTCATTTTTTAACATATATGGTCAGTTCCATGAAAGTTATAAATGTTATGATTTCTGTAAAGTTTCAAATCTACAGTAGTCAAAACTATACCGAAATATAGGTTAATTTCAATTTCCGCAAGGTTTAACTTTTTAAAAAATTATTTCAGTTACATTTTTATGTGAAAAGGAGAAATAAATTCTGATTTTCTTATACCCTTATATATACAGTTATATCCCACTTAATTACAAAAAAGTAAATTTATTCAAATAAATTATTTCTGTAGTTTAAATGACATGATTTTGAGTGGCTATATACTTAAGACCATGAAGAAACTGTTCTTTCATCTAGTAATTCAATTTTTGTAATTATTCTGCATAAATGTATAAAGTGCCCAAAGAGACAAAACTTTTAAAATAATGTACATAGCCATTAGGAGATAAAAGAATAAGGCGTTGAGATCTCAAATACATATGGAATTAAAAATAGACGGTATAAAAGTATGCATAGCATGCTCACATGTAAAAAAGGAGTTGGCTTTACTTAGCATACACTTTTCATAAAATCTTATATGTTTGTGTATTTGTGACTGTATGTGTTGTTACCTAAAAAATTTTTGGAAGAACACACAAGAACGCTCCTAGTATGTACCTGTGGTAATGAAATGGAAATCTGTTGCAGAAATAAATATCAATATTCTTTCGTATTTCTTTGTTAATATGTTTGTTTTCCATGCAATACATGTCTGATTCTAGTGATGATGAGAATAATAGTTATAAGCTCCTTAGATGCTGGAGTTAAGCTGCCCTAATTGTACAGTTTTATGACCTTGGACCAGTTACTCAAATGTCCTCATGTGTAAAATGTGAATGACATGTGCTTAGTTGCATAGAATTGTTAATTAAGAAAAAAATTAAGAAGTGATTGACATTTGATAAACATTATAAAATCTTATTTTATTAAACATAAAGTTATATAATTACATGTTTGCTATATTCCTCAAAGAAGTGTGTCTTTGTAAGGACTTTTTCCATTGATAGACATTCATGTAGATTCTAGAAATAAAAATGTAGAATAAAGAAATATAATATAACTGGAGGAAACAAATAGAGGAAGCAAGGAAGCAAGGAAAGAAGGAAGGAAGGAAGGAAGGAAGGAAGGAAGGAAGGAAGGAAGGAAGGAAGGAAGGAAGGAAGCAGGGGCCAGAAAGAGAAGAAAGAGAGATGGAAAGAAAGGAATAAAATGAGGGAGAAAAAAAGGCAGGAAGACAAGAAGGAAGGACGGGGCGGGGGGAAGGAAGGAAGGAATAACTGTCTTTTGAGAAAGAGGGTACTAGACTCTATTTTTATCACTAATAGATGATTTTTGGACCCGTCACTCACT
Source organism: Myotis lucifugus (assembly GCF_000147115.1). Lineage (NCBI taxonomy): Eukaryota > Metazoa > Chordata > Mammalia > Chiroptera > Vespertilionidae > Myotis > Myotis lucifugus. The sequence continues at coordinate 15,605,323 of NW_005871058.1, read as the reverse complement.
TAAAAAAAATTAAGAACCTTTAAGTGTACAGTGCAGTATTATTGACTCTAAACAAAATGTTATGCAGCAGATCTCTAGAACTTTTTCATCATGGAAAAGCCATTTTTAAAATATGTTTTATTGACTTCAGAGAAGAAGGGACAGGGAGAGGGAGAGATAGAAATATCATTGGTGAGAAAGAATCATCGATTGGCTGCTTCTGCACACCCTTCACTGGGGATTGAGCCCTAATCGAACCCAGTCATGTGCTTGATCAGGAATCAAACTCGTGACCTCCTAATTCATAGGTCGACGGTCAACCACTAAGCCACATCGGCCAAACAAGGCATTTGCTTTTATTGGTATTTTTTCCCTAGATCTCAGGGGCAATGTAGGCCTTAAAAAGGGAAGTTATGAGAGTATATTTTGAATGGCATAGCATGCTATTAAAAAGTAAGGAATTTAGCTATTTTGGTGCTCATATTCTTGGCTGCCTGTTGGTGCATCAGAAACAGCTGTTTAAAAGCAGATTTTTACACATTGATAAAAGGTTTTCTTCCTCATCCTGTAGTAGTATAGTTGCTACAGTGCTGAGACAGATGGTCCCATTATGTGTAGTCAGAGATGTGTGTTTTCAGGCAAGCTTCTTAAAAAGATAGTTTCCCTTTGGATATGTCAGTACCTGAGGCAGAATGAGCCAGTCTAGATTCCTTCTTTGTTGCTTTTGAGTTACCACACATATACAGAATGTGTCAGCTGCTGCTGTGGGAATCATCCCATGAGATACGTGTCTCACGTGGAGATTAGGAAGCAAATAGGGGAAAGCGCTCACCGCTGTGATAAGTAAGGGTGACAAGCTACCAGCACGAGGTGTCTCTCTCAACTTGGGAAGAATAATGCTCTGGGTATTTAGAATGAAACTGTTTTCTCTTCTTAGGCACCAAATATTGTTCTTTCACCCTTTCAAACTGAAAGAGGGAGCTCACACTTGTATAGGAAACTCAAAGTTACAAGACTCTCCGATCAAGTGGAATACTTCCTTAAAGCTACTCACAGAACACAACCATAAAAGAGAAGAACAACTAGGGTGGTTGCCACAAAATAAACTATATCAACCAATAATTTCACTGCACTCTTGAAATAAGAATGTTTTATTATGAATGTAATGTATATTTCTTGAAGAAATGAGAGCTTGAAATTAAAGAATAGAACATATGCCCCAGAAGTCATTTAATCTATACATTCAGTGAGTTTCAATTTAAATATTATATACTACTTGCAAAAACTTCTTTTGCGAAGCTATTGTATGTATGTTTTCTAGTTTATGGTTTTACACATGCTAGGATTTAGCAGTCTCACTAGTTCCTTAGCAGAATACCTTGACATTAGGTTATTAGCTGCACAATGAGGAAGACATAATGAGTTACATAAGCAACTGCAAGTTCTAGGTAAAGAACAGATTGCATGCCTGTGTCCAGTTCTTTCACATAGTAATAAAAAACTTTCCGCAGTCTTTTAAATTCCTTTTGAATAAAGTCATAGTTGGGACCACAAATGGATATACCTAAGCCTGCAAGAGAAAATTATGTCACTTGTAGTACAGAAGAGAAAAGATTGAAGAAATAGGCACTACAGCATCTGACACCTATTGTCAAGAAAGTCACTGTCAGTGGAAACATATGCAACTAATCCTATCTAATAAAAGAGAAACATGGTAATTAGTGTACGACCGCTACCCTTCCCATTGGCTAATCAGGGTGATATGCAAATTAACTGCCAGCCAACATGGCGGCCGGCAGCCAGGCAACTGGAAATGAACATGAGGCTTGCTTGCTTCAGTGACAGAGGACTCCAATGTTCCCCGCCTGCCTTGCCGGCCTCTGAGCTGGCAGTTTGAAACATTGTAACAAATATAGAAGCTAAACAAAACCCCAGAAACCCAGCTTTCAGCCGGCTGGGATCTCAGAGCTGGAGTTATACATTGTTTCGATTATAGATATGCAAACAAACCAGATAACTTCTTTCAGCAGCGGAAGCCTCAGAGATAGAGCCAGAGCTAAAGCTGGCCCAGAATAAAAAAAAGAAAAAGAAAAAAAGGAGCGGTTGGGAGCTTCAGTCAACCGCCAGCCTGAAAGCAGCCCTCAGCCCCTCACCCAGACTGGCCAGGCACCCCAGTGGGGACCCCCACCCTGAAGGGTGTGTGACCAGCTGCAAACAGCCATCATCCCCTCATCCAGGCTGGCCAGGCACCCCAGTGGGGACCCCCACCCTGATCCAGGACACCCTTCAGGGCAAACCAGCCCGCCCCCAGGCCTCTATCCTATATAGTAAAAGGGTAATATGCCTCCCAGCACCGGGATCAGCGTGACAGGGGGAAGCGCCCAAACCCCCTGATCCCCCTGCGGCTCTGTGTATGACAGGGTGCGGCGTCCCAACCCCCTGATTGCCCTGCTCTGTGTGTAACAGGGT